>NC_080436.1:33479301-33781801 GCF_028018845.1 Melospiza georgiana | reverse complement strand
TTACTTGGTAATGGAATAATATACCAGGTGTTTTCTTCCTAATCCCACAGGTAACTTCTTAGGTCAGCTTCTGCAATTGTGCTTATGGTGAGAACCAGTCAGCTAATACACTGATCTTATTCCAAAATACTATGGAAGGAAAATTGGCTTATTTCTAGCAACTTAAATCCAGAGGAATTTTTTTTTGCCTCAATTGCTGTTACATAAAATTTACTGAATTTGAATTTCAGAATAGTTTGGCTTATTTCTAGTTCAAAGGAAGGTATTTTAATACTATAGCTTTAGTCAAGTGTAGTTACTGTAATGCCTACACACCCCTTCAAAAAAGATTAAATGCTACATACAGCTTTCCTGGAAGGAAAGATTATTACTTTAAGTATGATAGTATAATGAACCAATTTCTACAGGAATATCTGTGTAAAAAATCACACTGAATATTATTCTCCTATTACCTTATCTAGATATATGACGAAGAAGCAGCTGCTTAGAAAGGTTCTTTTTTTTTTTTTCCTGCTGGTAACTTTGCTAATGAGTGTGACTGAAGGTTTCCATTTTGAGATGGAAAAATCACTGCCCTGCCCCTGCTGAGCCTGAAACCTGGCCTGGGGTTTCAGTCCTGGTTCCTGCTCTGCAGTGCCAGAGGTGGCTGTTGGTGATGGGAATTCCATTCTCTAGGGACAGGAGCTGGCACTGGGGCCTGGGGACAAGAAATCCCATCTCCTCCTGCTGATCTGAGGAGCTCACTCCATCCTCAAGTGCACTCTGAAGGTTTTCTGCTCTTTTCCAATCTGAACTTTTTCAAAAGAAATATGTTTGTGATGCATGGAGTGGCATGGAGTGGCAATAAAAGCATCATTGGGAAATTTATTAATGCTGCTGCAGAGCTGTTCAGCAGGGATGATAGCTGGTACTGGTGGGGAGTGTTCTGAGTGGAGAATAATGTGGAGAACATTTAGATTGATACAGGGGTGGAGGGAGGCACATATCAGAAACATAAAGTATGAACTTGCTCCCCTTATCCATCACTAGTGTTTAATCTAGGGAACGCTGCTGCTCGCTCTGCTTACTTTGGAAGTGAAATCCAGAGATGAAAAAGAAGAATCTAATATGTTTTTCTGACAAGGGTAATGTTAAATCATGAACAATTTGGGATGTTTCTGTAAACTTTTGTGATATGTTGCATTCCTTTGTTTACCTTCAATTTTGGTCAACTTGTTCTGAACAAAAGCTGTTAGCTAAACAAAAATATATTATTATTACACTTACTGATGTGCTGTCTAAAGCAAAGCTATATTTTAGTTTCTCCTTCCACTGGGAGAAAAGAAAGCAAGAGAAAACAGCTGAATATATAGATAAAAGCAAGGAAGGTAAAGCAGAAGTCATATTTGTAGCCTTATACTCAAAGATAATTCCAATTGCATATAATTTTAGTTGCATCTATTTTTTTTCATATTGTATTTTGTTTGCTCATTGATGATTTGGTTTGTGTTTTTTTCAGGCCTGGGTTATTGTGTTTAATTGAATTCCCATTAAGAAATAAAGAAATTTTTTTAAAGTTGCATATTTAAAAAATGTATTCATATCACAGAAATATCGCTGATTACTCCTGTACTGAGAGTCCTGCAGGACACACTTATTTCACCTTAGAGTTAGCATATGTCTTTTACACATCTCAGGTTTTGCTAAATGAAATTGGTTATAAAGCATATCAGAAGATACTGTGAATTTTCAAAGGGTATATTTAGGAAAAAGAGGCCGTGTTGAGGGAGAAAGAGGTGCAAGGTGACGCTGGAAAGCAAATTTAAACTTGTTGGAATGTTAAGTCTGTAGTGCTTGGAGCAATTTCTGCCTTTTTTCAGTTTGTGCAGTAAGACTGAGCTATTTGTGCATAGCTTGAGGCTGCTATTTTAATGAAAGTACAAATAAACCCTCATCTACAGCTTTTATTTTCATCAACAATCTAGAAATTCTTATTTTATGGTGCTCACAGTGAATGGTGTTGAGCACTAGGAGGTCTGCACTGGAAACAGCGCTGAAAAGACATCATCCGAGAATGCATCAAGTCTGTGGAATGGTCTGGCAAGGAAAAGCATTCACAATTTATAAATACACTGTTGTGGTTTGACTGCAGCTGGCAACCAAGCCCCACAGCCCAGAAAAAAAAATTCAAAACCCCAGAAGAAAAAAAAAAAACAACCCAAAACCCCCAAACCCCAGAAGAAAATCAGGAGGGTAAAAGTGAGACAGCTCTAATTATCTGCATGAAAAATCATTGTGTGTATTCCCTTACGGCACTTTTATGACAGTTGCGCTTTACGGCACTTTTACGACACTTGTGCTTTACGGCAGTTTTGCACCAGTCGCGCTTTACGGCACCGCCCCTTTTACGACAGTTACACTTCATGACAGTTTTACGACAGTCGCGCTTTACGGCACCGGCAGTTTTACGACAGTCGCGCTTTACGGCACTTTTTTACTATACTTGCGCTTTACGGCTGGTTTACGACAGTCATGCTTTAAGGCACTGCCCCTTTTATGACAGTCGCGCTTTATGGCACTTTTACGACAGTTTTAAGGCAGTCGCGCTTTACGGCACCGTTCCTTTTACGGCAGTTGTGCTTTAAGGCAGTTTTGCAACAGTCGTGCTTTATGACAGTCTCGATATACGGTACTTCTACGACACTCGCGCTTTTACAACACTTTTACGACAGTTGCGCTTTACGGCACCGGCAGTTTTACGACAGTCGCGCTTTACGGCACTTCTACGACAGTCACGCGTTACGGCACTTTTTACGACACTCGTGCTTTATGCAACTTTTTATGACAGTCACGCTTTACGGCAGTTTTGCGACAGTCGCGCTTTGCGGCACACTTACGGCAGCCGCGCTTTACGGCACCGCCCCTTTTACGACAGTCGCATTTACGGCATCGCCCCTTTTACGACAGTCGCGCTTTACGGCACTTTTACGACAGTCACGCTTTACAGCACCGCCCCTTTTATGGCAGTCGCGCTTTATGGCACTTTTATGACAGTTGCGCTTTACGGCAAGCCTCCCGGCCTTCACACATCAGCCTCATCTTCCACAGTTCCCCCAACTTCCCTCAAAGCCCTCCTCTGGCTCTTGTGCCACCCCTGCTACTCACTTCAATCGTCTTTCCCCACACATGGGCCTGATTCACTCCTTTCCTTCCTGTCCCAGAAAATGGTAATTTTTGCTTGATCTCTAGTGGCCTCGGGAGCACACCTGTGCCAGGGTGTAAAGAGTCCTCTGAACTATGCTCACATATTGAAATCCCAAGCACACTGAATCCAAGCCAGCGGAAAAGGGAAACACTCTTCAAAATCTATGTTGAGCAGCATATGCCCAGGTTATCTGTGTTGAGTTTCCTTTTAAAATTTTAAAATAGATAATCACTTTCATTCATCCTCAACAGTCATCAGTATCATCTCAGATAAGCAAAATGGGAAGGATGTTAATTAACATAATACATGCAGTTGAGCCTTTGTTTGCCAAGAGACATGAATTACCTTATCTAGCTAGAAGAAGAAGGAACAGCTTCTTAGAAATGTTCTTTTTTTGCCTGCTCATAACTTTGCTAATCAATTTAACGGAAGCTTTTCATTTTGAGAAGGACCCAGGAAAAAAGGAGCTCCTGGACACTGCTCTGCCACTGCTCATGGGTTGGGAAAATAATAGTTTAGTAATGGAAATGTTAAAACAACAACAACAAATTGTAATGGAAAGGGAGATAGCAGAGGGAAATAAACCCCAAGAAAGAGAAGTGATGCAAATGTAAGCAGCTGCTCGCTCCCTGGTGTCCAGCAGCCCCTGGGCAGTGTACCCCTGCCCTGTATGGCTGAGCAGGATGCTCCATATGCTCTGGGACATCCCTTGGGCCACCTGGGCTCAGCTGTCCCTGCTGTGTCCCCTCCCAGCTCCCTGTCCCCCCCAGCCCCTCGCTGATGGGGTGAGGAGCACAAAAGCTCCTGGGTCCGTGTAACGTAGGCACTGCTCAGCAGGAATGGAATATCTTGGTGTTGTCAACACTGTTTGCAGCACAAATCCAAAGCACACAGCAGCTACTGTGAGAAAAGAGAGCTGTAGCCCAGCCAAAAGCGGTGCAAACACAAACAATTCCGTGTGTGGATTGTAAATTGCAGTTTGGGTTTGGAGGGAGATCTGCCTTGATTGTAGAAAGTGTTAGAGTGTGTGGTGTAGTGTATTCAGATCACCACATTCACTAAAACCTAAGATAACTGCTCAGTAAATATCTTATTTACAAGGTCCTGTGGAAGCTCTGGGCACACCACAGAAAGCACCAAAGTGTTTTGAGGTGTTATCAGCATAGTTTGGGTTCCACATAGACTGGATTCTTGGATGCCTGTTACCACTGCCTCTCTATAAGAATAGTTAATATCTACATTGTGAATATTTTTGGGTTTTTTCCTCAGTTAAGTGGTTTTCTGCAATCATAAGCACTATTTAATTATATATCTTACATATATTTTATTCTTGGTTGATTAATGTGTGATTAAAGTGTGGTTTTAGAAAATTGCAGGCATGACTATCAGAAGAATTTGAATTTGCTACCATTGTAAAGCCTTTGTCTCTAATAAATTTCAGAGTTGAAGAATTAAAAGGAATTCAGAAAAGAAGATCCCACTCAGGCATCACAATCTGACACCCAAAATTGAAATAGAGATATTTTGTGTCTGAGGGATCCTTACTGAATTGCATCTGAAAAACTTCACTTCTCTAAAGAACCTGTGCTTAGCACATGAAAATGATCTTTAGCTTCTACAAGCAAAGATGTCATTTCTAATTATTGCTTATCACTTTCCAGACAAGCAGTTCATGTCATCCAATATTCTCTGGGAAAATCAGCATTTCAAAAATGTTGATCTTTTTTAATTCAAGTTTGGTTCAATCAGATTTTGTCATGTGTGCTTGTTTATAATCAGTGCTCTAGATCCCAGATCCAGTTATATCAGTATTAGATTATGCTATCTTGTATTATTATAGCCACTTGTCCAGTGCCTAATCATAGTTTTCACCATAAAAAAGAAATTCTAGAATAATCTTTGCCAGCTACTTTTTTTTCTTTGTGTCTTCTGATGTTAACTCTTCTTGGTTTGAAATTTTATAGCTGCAAATTGAAATATTTTTACATGAGCTCTCTTTTTTTTCCCCTCCTTTTCCGTGTGTGCATTTGTGTAGTATTATTCCTAGAAAGCATCTTAGAAAGAAGAAAGGGCTGATGGTACTACCAAAAAAACTTCTAAAGTAACATAATTTCTGAAATAATAGTTAAGAAATAGCTAACTAAATATCCCTTCAATACTTCTCTTCCTTGAAAAGGTGACAGTTCTCAGAGGAAAGACATCCCAATGAGTAATTGTTAGGGTTAGCAGCCTTTTGCCTTTCTTGGGATGAAGAAAGAGGTAATTTCTGAAACAGGCACTTTGTTCTCTTATCTTCTGAAAGCTTCTCTATGATCTTTTCCATCACTGCAGTTACTCCCTGTTTATCAACAGTGAAAACACTTTCTTGTTCAATATTCTGAAAGGTAGATGGAAGAGAGAAGAGAGAAAATTGGCTTTACATTCCACAGTTTCCAGTAAATTATCATTTGCCATTTCAGGTGTATTTCCTGCTGTCTTAATTTATTGTTCTTACTTTATTTATTAGTGGAAAGAGGGAATATTATACTGCTCTCTCCTAGTTCAGCTAACTGAAATCCAGCTTTCTGATAAGTCTCAGTCAGTCCACTGCATTGTCCAGCCTCATAGATCAATGTCTTTAGTGATTTATATCTTTCCATTGATCCTGGATCATGGTTGCCGTTCCTGGGTTGCAGGGACTGTTTCCATCCCTTGTTTTCCATGGGCCCCATGGTGTTTCATCAAAGGGTTCATCATCACTGGACTGCTTGTTTGATTTATGGGGCAAACTGAAAACTTAGGAATAATGGTCAGGGCAGGATGTAATTCATGATTTGCAAAATGCTGTTGGTTTCAGAAGAGCAGTGGCAGTTTAAACCAGCCTGAGAAGCTTACACAATGTGGGACTCCATTGTAAGCTTCTCATTAATTTCTGTGGGAAAGGGTCTACAGTGAGCAGCATACTCCTAGTTTCTGTAAGATTTGAATTTTTAATATTTTTATTTTCTCTTTGTTGACACAGAGCATTAGAGACGTAGATGAGCCTTTACTGCAGAATTCTCATCAGGCTTTTGTGTTTGCATCCTCTCATGGTACAAGCATGTATCTTAAACTCATTGGTCTGGGGAGACCCAGAGTGGAATTAAAGCTTTTTCTTCCTCTCTTTTTTTTCGTTTTCTTTTTTTTTTAAGCTGTTTTACTTCCAGAACACCATTTCCAACTGTTACCTTTTCCCAGAAATTAAACTGCACTGATCAGCAGGACAGCACTTACTCTGCCCTTTCTGGGCTTTGCACCTGGGGAGGATTTTGTTATTCACTTTGAACACAGCCTGCCTGTGACCGTGCAGTATGTGAGGCATGAGCAGGGACTGCTCAGGAGTGGCAAAATATGCTCTTTATTTGAGATAACACCAGAAGTGTAGGAATTCAGGGAAAAAAGGAGTAAGCTGCTTTACCCCATTGTTTGCTGCCTTCTGCATGCTCACTCCAGAGCCCTCTGTAGGATTTGTCCAGCATCCCCCAGGAGATGCACATTTCCTCCCCCAGCACTCAGCTCCTTTGATACTAACAGATTTTGCACACCCAAGAGGTTTCTGTCATTCCAAAAGCCTTTGTCACTTTAGGGATTTGACTTTTAGCACAAAAGGTGCTTTCCAAATCCCTGCTTGCTTTCTGGAGTGCAGATTTTCCACTCAGCCCTCACTGGACATCACCCAGGTGGAACTGGTGAATGTGATGGGGCAGTCCCTCAGCAAATGGCATGTCTAAGCACAGTTTCTAAGGTTGGAAGATTTTCCTCTGTTCTGCACCTTTTCCATGGCTGGAATGCTGGAACTCATTTATTATTGCTTAGTAGCAACTACTTTGGAACTATGGGAGCTGTACTTCAGCACTCAGAGCAGTATCATGAGGTAGTCAAATGCACATCAGAGTAAAACAGGATGTGTGTTCTGATTATGCCACTAGTGTGCAAAGTTCATCTAATTTTGTAATTAGAAGATGAATAGATTACTTTTTTTTGTGGCTGGGATTTACTCTATGAGAAGCTGCATTACTCCACTTTCTGTAATGAAGTGTCATAACCTGTGCTTTCTTCTACTTGTCCTTTGAAATTGCTGCCCTGAGTTTGTGCAGCAAAGGTGACCCTGTGCATATGTTTATGTTTTCTTACTATTGTTAGCCACATCTAATTCATGTCACATCCCATCCTAAAAATAATAGTTTGTATTTGAATTGCATCAGAGATATACCTTTGTCATTTCTTTCCCCTGAGTTCATTGAGGTGTTTTATCTCAATGCACTCCTTTGGGCAACTTGAAGCAAAAATGGTTTAATGGCTCTTTTACAGATACTTGATTGTTGCATCAGTGAGTAGCAAGAACAAAAAAACAAAGCCCAAGTACAATATTTATGTTTCCTTTGTGATCAGGGTAGCAGTAATGTTGGAAACCTGATGGAATAGCTCTTTGACATCTGTGTTTTGGGGCTCAGAATGAGATATTGGCTTCATGGTTTGTGTAAGGGTGTTTATTAATTAAGCCCATAGCATATAAAACTAATTCTTGATTAAAGTTTTAACATAGTAATAGTCAATTTCTAAGCTAGTTAATATTTTAAAAAGACATTGTTGTGAATGTGATCCAGAATGCTGATTTTTAATTCAGCTACCTATGTGGGGTTTAGTAAAGACAATGCCTTGCTATTAACTCTCGAACAGTTGTATTTGCACATTATTCGAGCAGGATCAGTTCTTCATGAAGATGCACACTTCTGTGCTTAGACAGATTGCATTTTGTATAGTATTTATGGGGAAAGCATCTCAAATCTGGGGTAACTCAAAGATCATGAATGTCTGAGCTTTTGTACATAATTATCAGAAAAGCACACAAAGACTAGATGCTCATTGAAGGAATTCTCCAGATTTGTTCTGACACCCAGTATTTAATGTGGATTTACCTCACATTTTCCATTCTCAAGCTGCTCATGAGTTGTCAGACTGCATCTGCTCATGCAGGTAGAGAAGGTGGTTTGCAAGGTAGAGCCAGTCCTTCCTGTGCTGTGCTTTGATGATGGGTCACTCTCAACATCTGTGGAGCTCTCTTTTTTCCCCTTATGCTTGCATTGTAATTTTGGGCAGTGTTTTACATTGCCTGCTTCTAGTCTTGGTGTTTCTTTCTCTGTCTCACTCTCTGTGTGGACAGAGAGCTTGGAGAGATAATTATTGGAGATAGCAGGGTTCACTGTTCAATCCCATGATTTCTACAGAGCTCTGGTAAAACTCAGCAGCCTCTCAGCAGCTGGTACCAGCTCAGGCTGACTGACTGGAAACAGACTGGGGCACTACTGAAAGTTTTGTTGTCAGTCTCATTCTCTCCAGTTATATGCTAGAGCAGATCTTAAATCAGTATTCATCTGGTAGCAGCTTGATTCTCAGCCCATTATTTAATAATTCAATATTAGCTCTAGATGAAGAGAGGTGAAAGACATTAAGTGTGAACATATGTTAGCTTTCCCTCAATAAACTGCTTTATCTCTCAGTGGCAAAAAGCTGCCGCTGAAAGCTGGTATGTTCAGTGTTCATTGCAACTTTTAAAGAAGAAAATGGAGGTTATTGAAGAAATGACAAGTTCTGAGTTTTAAAAATCTGAAGTGGAAGTAGCAGTGAAGTTGTGCATACACTTGCAGAATTGGCATAGCATGTGTCACAGAGCCTTCGTGACTCCACTTATTTAGCACTTTAATCATGTCACTAGCAACTTCCTCTGTCTTTTTTTCATTCATATACAAGGGAGGATTGGAGGTATTTGCATAGTTAACTTCATTTGCACCTGTGAGTAATGACATTTTTAAAAAATCATTGCAGGAAAAGCTGTCAGAAGACAGTAGGAGATGTAAAGAAGGCATGGAAAAAATTCACACACGGGCAGATGAAGATTCAAGAAGTGAAAGCAGCAGCACTGAGGAGGAAAAGGAAAAAACAAAATTGCTCTTGGAGCGTTTGAAAGCTCTGGAGGTAAGAAGCACAAGAGTTTCACACATAAAAGACCACCCTTCCCCCTGCCTCATTCAGTTATTGGCACTGAATCACCCTGTGGTATTAATCTAATCTTTCACAGTTCACCTGATTTCATGTTATGGGGTATTTTTTTCACAATTCATTTACCAAGGGTGAACAGGAAGCTTAGAACCACTAAAAGGATCCCTCTCTAATGCTGAGCATCACATACCTTTAAAAGGAATTTAATACATTATTTTAATTCCTTTGAGACCATTTAATAAGAAAAATTGCTTTTACTCGTTTTGTTTCAATTATTAATATTGCAAGACTAATATAGGTGGTTTAACAACTGTCATAAAACTAGTTTTGCTCCAGTGTAGTTTATTGCTCAATTTTTAATTGCTGGACTGCTTGCCTGGGAGAGCTCAGGCCTTTTTACTGCCAGGCTGTGGAAAATCTATTTCCTTGTAGACCTCATGGAGAATTGCACACTCTACATTTTGAGTGCATTTCTGGAAAATTAGGATCTGCAAAATAGTGCAGCTTGTGGTAGCTTCTAACTAGAGGAGAAGTTTGAAAGTTTGAAAGTTTTCTAAGGCAGCCATGGAAATGGTGCAGGTAAAACTTTGACCACAATATACATGAAATTATTTTGTGCTCCTTGAGAGAAACATGAATTTCAATGTCTATGAAAAAATAAGACTGCATATTTAAATCTAATTTTTAACTACTACAAAGTGCATTTTTCACCTTTCTAGTGTTTTCTCCTTTCTCTTCTGTTCAAGCATTTATGCAGCATTTTAGGTATGGGTAACTGAATGCCTTAGAATGATCTGAGTGATATCTTGCCTGTGTAAGGTGTTGGTTGACAATAGATTTGTCACTATCCCTATACATTTTTGTTTAAGTGTAAAGGCCCTTTTACATGATAATTTTTGGGTTGTACTCTGATAGATTAAGGCTCTGGGTTTTTGTTCTTTAGGACTTTTTTAAAAGTAAAATATAAACAGTTACAACCAGTCCTGTTTAGATCTAAATACAGGATCTGAAATCTCACAGGTGTAGGCAGTTTCTTTAATTTTACTTCAAAGGCTTAGACTGTTTGTAAAATAAACACATGTAATATTAAATAACTCTAATTTTGCCCTGGGGATAAAAACCACATGCTACTAAGTGGTAAAGACAGTAAAACTCTAAAAATAGTGCACAGTTTAATAAGTGTTGCTTTATCTGTTGATGGAGAATGACTGTAGGTTCCTTGTGGTCTTTTATTTCCAAAACATGCATGATTTCTGTTTGCTTTGCCTCATTCTTAACCAGTCTGCATGACATTTGCAGTTCTTTATGTCCTCATTGGTAGGGAGGCGTTCAGCAATGTCACAGCCCTTATCAGTTGTGGCAAATTGATACAGAATGCAGCACTAAGGACAGGCAGGACCTGGTTGAGGAAGGGCAGGGAGACCTCTGCTCACTGGTGTCACTGCTGTGCAGTGCCTTGCTCAAGACCACATTAGAGAATGCCAGCGCTCCAGGGGTTAATCCACACATGGAGTGTAAGGAGCTATCAAAGCAGAAAGATGAGCTCCAGGGTCAACATTAATTGTGATCCAATATAATCAAAACAAAGTGCTGTTAACTGTGTGTTGTTTAACATTATTTATCTTTGCTGTATTTTTCTCTTGAAGAATATAAATTGTAGTGTCAAAGACTCTAGGGTTTATTAATTAAGAGACTTTTTTAAAAGTTGTATGCAATTAGCTGCTCTAATTCTTTACTATTTTACGACTAATTATTCTAAATATTTTATTAGTCTATCTAGAAAGGAGCAAAAAATTACTGTTTGTTAGTTTTTTGTGCTGTGGGTGTCAGGATCTTTAATCTTACTTTACATTATTAGATGTTACAGAATTAATGAAATCAGAAGGGCTAATAAAGTGCTTACTAGAATTGGATCTCCATCTGTCCTCTCGAGTCTGAACACTGCCTATAAACAGAAGCTGTTAAAAGTAATAGTCAGAGTGTGTCACCTAATCCGTTAATGCCTATTAATATAATTTTATTAATATAATTTCATCACTGGTAAGAAAGCTTTTGATGTCCCTTCTTATTTGTTTGTTTGTTCCTCAACTGTAGCACATGACAAGCTGGTCTGTTGGGGCATTGTAGAATTATTTCATCCTCTTCCTCCTCAGCTGTGTTCACTGGCCTGTGGCTTGGCACACATAATATAAATTTGCATTTATACACATGCATATAAATATATTTGACAGTGCACATCTAAGGAAAAGTGAAGTTTTTATTCTGTAGAAGTTTACATCCAGCAGGTATTTTTTTGTTCTGGTTAATACCTTCTCTTGGCTGTTCACATAAAAAGTTGAGTAAATCTGAGCTAATTTTCCAGTGAATGAAGTACCAAAAGAGAAAGGCTCAGGGATAAATGGTAGCTATGCATGCACAATATAACAGATGATTTAGTTTCTTTTGTTTGGAATGTCTGTATGGGAAAATAATTCCTGTTCCATACATAGAGCAAATTGTTTCTGCCCTTCCTGGGTTACTGACCTTGTAGATGTGAGGTACATGGTGGTTTCCTTCAGGAGTTTCTGTGGATGGGAAAAAACCTGTAGTCATCCTGGTCAGCTGCATCTGGAGCAGGAAATCTGAGAATAAGGAAAGGGACAAGGCTTCATTTTCACAGGAAACTTTATTCAAATAGCTTCCATATCATGGGAGTTGTGTTTAAAATGTCTCCTTTTTTGCTGTCAGTTGTATGGCCAAATAAATTTCAGTAATACCTTTTATGTTTTATTAACTGCTGCTTATCCTAGAAATTTTCTCACAGAACAGTACAAATCAGAATAATAAAGTATCTTTGTAGCCAGCCCAAGTGAAAGCTATCATATACTTTGATAAGAGTTATCTGCACATATTCTCCCATTGCTCCTTTTGCCTATAATTTTTTTTGCATCCTTTATCATTTACAGCAAATTCTATTTCCACTTTACTGACTGATAAATACCATAAGTTTCTAATCAAATGGAACAGATGACAAATAAAAAATGGTTCACACCATCTTGTGTCCCATTTTACATAGTTGAAATTAATTGTGATTTCCTGGATATCAAAATTCCTTTATGCCTTCAGCATTTTTAGTTGGCTGCTCTTGAAATGCCATTTAATTTACTTCAGTAGTTATGATCAAATGCCTTCTAGCTCTTACAAAGAAAAAAACCCATTCTCTGATATCTTCTCTGTGTATCTGGAGTGCTGCAAAAAATGAAATATTAATGAAATATGGTTAATAACATATGAACTCCGTGGTGGAATTTCCTTTTTTAAATTCTGCTTTCATCACCAGAAGAATTGCATTTTTTTTTTAATTGTAGCCAGAAATATGCAAAAAGTATAATTTCTTCTGGACATGCATCAACCCCCATAGAGCAGTTCCAGATTTTTTCACCATTTTCAATTACAGTAAAATAAAATAATATTATATTTCCAAAGTCACATATATACAAGTTAGAGATTTTTCACAAAGCCTTAATTTGCTCTCCTGGGTATGTTAGGTGTTATATGGATTTTCATTTCAAGATTGTCTACTATTTCTTTTTTCCAGCAAGAACAATTTACACATTTACAGTCCACAGAGGGAAGCTTTAAGAATATTCTGTATTAGACAAACAGTGTCTGTAAAGGCTCTAAGAGCGTCCCAAAGCTTTGTTATCCAATATGGAGCTGTGGGTTCTCTGCCCCAATTTAGCCTCAAATGACTGAAATACAAGCACCAAGCACCTGCATAATTGCAAGTGATTTAAACTGATCTACAGCATTAATGTCAGTCTTAATCTAAACATGTCTGTAAAAGCTATAGTTACTTTGATTTTAAAAATTTAATCAGTGATAAATACTGTGTCAGCTTTGAAGGCTTATTAAGGTCTGTCATTTGCACAGACATTTATGCAGGGAGGGTAATTCAGTATGAATTAGCTACGTCTGACTCTGAAATGTTCCAGCTCTTTTGAACGTCCTTCTCTGCAAATGCAGCAGTGCAGCTTGCTTAGAAAGATTTGCTTTTGGCTGCTCATGAAGTGACTGGGACAGAGCTAACACCTTGTTAAAACCACAGTATTTGCATTCAAAATTAAATAAACATGGGCAACAAAGAGGAGGTTCCCTGGTTTGCTAAGTGTCTGCTTCCCCAGCTGCAATGGGCACGGGTTCTTTTGGCCTCAGAAATACTGACTGAGGGCTGCTCCCAACCTTGCATTTTTCAGCAAAGCACAGGGGTAGCATTGGATTGTAACCTTGGAGTTATTGAATGAAAAGCCTAATTCATGTGTGAAAATCTCATTGCTTGCGGGTGAGTGAGACTCAATGGAGGTTTCAGTAAACCAGGCTGCAGTGGAAGCAGTATCTGCTGGGGTACAGTCATCAAACCACTCCAATTTTAATTAAAGAATTTTGCCCTCTTACCCCTTGCAGTTCATCACAGAAAGATGTGTTTTGTTTTAATAAATGGAGCTTTGGGAGAAAATTCACTCAGGATAATAAGCTAAGTGTTCAAATATATTAGAGGAGTCATTTCCCTTTTATCATCACCATTAAACAAATGAGGAAGTATGTCAAGTATTTCCGATATTATGTTTTTACTACTCTGCAGAGGAAGAAAGACATGATAGGAATGAACTATGAACTATAAAATAGAAATATGAGAAGGGTTCATAATTCCTCTGGGTGGATGGAGAAGATAACTTTGAATGGGATGCTACTGGTTTTTATTTTGCTCATTATTTTCTCTTCTTTATTTTTATTTCAATTATTTTCCATGTACTGGAGGGTAAAATGGTAAGAAAACTAATAATTATTTTCTTTTCCATGGAAAGAAGCACACCATATGCAGAGGCAGAGAGTCTGAGTTTCTGAAAATATCTGTGAGACTTCTTGTTTATTGAAAGTCAGCTGATTCACTGGTGTATAGGAAATGTGAATCACTTGACTTAGATGCATAGAAAAATCCTGGAACTTTGGAATATTTTGTAGCAACATTCTAAAAATTTTGTAGCAACCTGTCTTGTTCCAGCCGATGTGTTTAATCTGATTCATCCAGAAGCTCTTCTTAGCCCAATGCTTTGGCCATCCACACAACTAGATCCATTATGCTGATTTGTCTCTGAAGACCAACCTACTTAATTCTAATTATTGGATGATTTTACTTTTAAATCTTTTCAGTAGGAGACTTCTTTAATTTGTTTTCTGAACTGTTCCTAAGAACTCTTTTGTTTTTTATGGCAAGGGATCAGACAATGAGACAGGGAAAGTCTTATTTCCAGCCTTACACAGTGGTGAATCAGCACAGAATTGCATCACTGCTTTCAAAACCAGCCCAGTTTATTCCAGCTCTGTCCAGATAACACTATTGGCAAGCTGTTTCAGCTTTCCAATAACTGAGGAAATTTTAAATTAAAACTGAACAGATACCATCCAGCTGAATGTTTTCTATAACCTGATGATGCTTGAGCTCATCTGCTGTAGGTCCTCAGTGGCTCAGCTGGTCTTTGGGAAGCAAATTTCATGGCTGCTACCTGTTTCTCCTTGCCTTTGTGCCCTGGGCTGCTTTCCTCCTGCTGTCTGTCCTCCCCTGCTCTGGCTGGAGTCCTCAAAGTCTCATCCCAGCTTTTGTTTGTTCCCCTCCTGCCAGTTCACATCTCCCACCGTGGCTTTTCCAGCCACCCCACCGGGGTGTGAGGCTCCACAGCTGGCACAGAGTTATCTCTTGGGATGTTAGTGGAAATAATATCCTCATGTGGATAAGGATTAATAGAAACCTCTCCTGGGCAGACAGTTCAATTCAGTTAGAATGTGGTGAGTATTTAGGAGAAGAGGATGTATTTCCTGCAGACATGTAAAATATTTATCTTTCTATTTTTCTCTCTCCTTTTATTTTTTTTCCCCCAAGCCAGTTGAAATTCATGGCAATTTCTCTTTTGGCATAGAAAAATCAAGATGATCTAGTAGGGATATGAATTTACAACTGGGGTGTTGAAAATAGCTCAGCCCACTGGATGTAAGAAGAGCGGTTCAGATTTTCTCTGTCATTGCTGTAACCATTTCCTGCCATCATTAGAGACAGATTTCTGATCCACTGTTCACCAAACAGCTCCATCTCCTGAAATGGGAGAGTGCCTGGATAAAAATTACTGTACGTTAAGCCATTGTCTCCCTGGTGCAAGAGAAGGCCATGCTTATCTGCATTTTTCTCACTATTCAGTTCAGCAAAAGCTTAAAATATTTTCTAAAATCAAAGAAAATGTGGTGCCTCCGATAATTTAAGTCTGAGTTACAAACAGTATTGTTTTCTTTTCTGATTGAGTCTAAGGGAAAATAAAAGAATATGGAGTTGCATCTCCTATGACCAACCATGGCAGTGGTTCAGAAGTTGAATGTTTTGGGTCACAACATGCAGAGCTTCTGAGGGTTTAGCACATATTGAAAAGGTAAAAGCTTCCAGATCAACTCTGTTTTGTACTCTGACATACCCACAAATCAGTAATATATTGAAATAAGCTAATTCAACCAAGTGCTCAACAGAGTATGCTTCAACTCTCATTTCTGTTCTGCTGTGTCTCAGACCAGCATTTAATTGTTTTAAGCTTGTCATCGTGTCATACCCCATCAACTACCTGTGAATTTTGCTGCATATCAGGATTTTTCTCCTTTAGCCTGCTGATGCAGTAAACAGGTTTTAATGAAAGTTACTTCCCAGCTTCAGTGCTCATCACGCCCATCAGTGCATCCCAGTGAGGTACATGGCACGTGGGAAAGGAGTAACTTGTGCTGTTCCTGATTTCTTCCTTTTCAAGGCAGAATGATATAAAATGCTCTTTTCCAGGACAGTGAATCCAACATCTTGCAGGGGGGAGAAAATGCAATATATGCATATGTCTTATATGCAATTTTTAAAATTTGCATATTTTAATAATTTAGTCAGGGTGCTGTTTAGACTATCCTGTAGTTCACCTACAGTGGTGATTTTTTTTCTTAAGTTTTGGTGCATGCAGTTGTAGAAATTATAGGTATCCTGTAGAATCCTCAAGACAATATATTGAGATCTGGAAATTTTATTGAAAAAAATGAGATCATAGATAAGCATGTAATGTTCATTTTACCACAGCCAAATGAAATTACATTTATTTTCTGTAAAAAGCAGGTAATAAATTAATTGTTTTCTGGGATTTTCTGAGTTCCAGTCCAATGGCACTTTTCTTACAGCCGTGTACCACACAGAAAGCTCTGTGGTACTTAGCTGGCTGACATAACAGCAGTCTTTCAATAGTTCAGAGTATTGAGTGTGGCCACAAGAATAATGATTTGATGCCAGAAGGTCTGAGGAATAGATGCAGTCAGTGAAGAAAAGGTAAGTCACAGAAGTCAGGGAAAATCATCTCGGTTTTATTAAACCTGTCAGATTTTCTCTATTGTAATGAATGTTAACTGTATTATGCACATAGTCCTTGTTAAGTTGCAGTGAAGGGATCTGCTATTTCTGTCTGCCTTTTATAATCTAATGATAGTTTTTCAGTACCCTTCTCTCCAAGTGTGGTGCCTTCTCGCAGATAATCAGCATTTACTGTAACTTACCTTTTTCAGCAATCAGGCACGTGCTACAATTGAGAATCCACTCTCCCCGTGGAATGGAATGAGATTTTCCAGCACTGTGCTATAGATCTAGGTGCCTGTGTTTATCTCCACACATCCATCATTGCAGAGAGTGAGACTCAGTAATTTTTTTAAATACTTTCTCTGAGCTGTGCATGGGCCTGGCTCTCCACAAACCCTTTCTGTGAGCGTGCTCATTACTCACAGTGGCACTTGTTTCAGAGGAAAGCTTCTATGTGACAGCGTTTTTTAGAATCACACCCTGTATTTTTAATTTACATACTAATGCATGCAATTTGGCTGACAGTAATGACAGTTCTACAGTACATAAACTAAATAAATAGTTGGTAATTTCAAGCTAACATTATTTTTAAAATCCCAGTATTTTGGGGGTGTTCTCCCCTGGCTGCACAGGAAATCCCAATTAATTTACCTCAGCTGTTTGAGCTGAATCCCTGACAACTCTTTACTTACAACATAGTAAAATAATTTATCTTTTAATTTCTCTTTACTATCCTTGAAAATTCTTGAACAGTATTGACATCTCATGGTGATTCACTTTTTCTTAATTTGATAGTGGTTTCTTTTTTGCTCATCTTGTAGA
Organism: Melospiza georgiana; assembly: GCF_028018845.1. NCBI lineage: Eukaryota > Metazoa > Chordata > Aves > Passeriformes > Passerellidae > Melospiza > Melospiza georgiana. Next base: position 33,764,378 of record NC_080436.1, on the reverse strand, counting down.
AATACGGCATTGGAGATTACAGAAGGGATTCTGGGCAGGTATATTTACACTCATACACTGGAATTAGGGGTACTGTGCTGAATTCTAGTCTGTAGGGGTTGGCTTCTGTGTTGGGAAATGCTTAACTACACATGTGAAATCTGTATGATTAACATATTCTTGAAATCCAATATTCACTGGCTTTATTATGCAGCTAATTTGATAGTCCACAGCAGAAAATACCCAAACGATTATTTTTAAGTCTGCTTAATCTGTCATGGTGAAAAGCACAGATTTTAAGATTAGTTATAAACATATAGAGAGGATAGATAAATCAAATGTGGAATAGTCTGACATTGGTCCATTATGCATGAAAGTAATTTTTGCTGATGGTTCTGATTATCACTAAGTGTTAAATTTCAGTATAGAGTCAGAAAAGCTGCACATGGAGCCTCATGTGTGTGGATGTGGATAGCTACATGCACATTTTAGTGTACATTGTCTGTTTCAGAAGCTATTAAATGTCAAGGAGAGTTTTGTTTATTTATAAACACAATCTTCTTTTTTCCTGGTTTGCTTTTGGTTTTTTATTATATTTTTTCACAAATAATAAAATATTATATCACTCCTCCCAGTTAAGTTGCCTTTCCCATATGGGGTCACATTCTCCCTTTTTTTTCACCTTATGCTGAGCACCATTCCTGTGCTTCCCACATGGCAAAACCAGGTCTGTGTCCCTGCTCTGCCCTTCAGCAATGTGCATTTCTCACCTGCCCACGTGGAAGGGAAGGTGATCCTCCCTCCCCGACCCCTGGGCCCATGGTTCCTGTGCAGGTGGGGATGTGCTCACCGTGCCTGGCCGGGCTCCCCAGCTCCATCTGGGATCTACAGGCACATAATGCCATCTAGAGGGCACAGCCTCTTCCCTTCCCTCTGGAATACCTGGGATCCCTGCTGGCCTTCCTCCATCACCTGGTGACAGTGCTCTTCATCGTTGTGATTCATGGTTTTTCTATTCCTCTTCTGGGTATGTGTACTCAGACATGGCCAATACTTGGAAGTTATTTAGAAGTGCTCAATTGGTGATTACAGCTGTTTCCCTTTAATAAGCCTGCAGGTTACTTTCTTGTCTTCAGTCAAATGATCTGTTTCTCCAGAAAAACCTTTCTGATTTTGTGTTCTGGGTCTTAACATTTAAGTTCTTCAGGAAAAAGTTATTTTAAATAGAGGAAGAAAGTAAGACCTGACCTTTTTCATTCAGCATTTTATTAAACTCTAAGGACTTACACAATTGGCTACTTTGCCAGACAAAATCCTCTGTAAAGTTATTGCAGCAACAGTTTCAGATCAGCTGAGAAATGGGTGTGAGGGTCTCAGCACTATGCGAGACTGCTGTGTTTAAACAGGAGTTAAAGAATTTTCTTCTATCACATCTGTCCTGCTGCAAGACTTGGTTAACATTTCTCTTCGCAGTTAATGGTAATCTGGAAATGAGTGGAGGCTTCTCAGCATTGAGGTCATGGGGCTGAAACAGCTGAAGTTTCTCCTTAATTGCCTCCAATAGCTCCTCCTTTTTCATCTTTTGAACCTTACAATGAGTTTGCTCATTCAGACCTTAGATGTGTCAGAGAAAAGTCTCTTGCACCCTCCTTGGTAATTTCCTCCAGTCCTATTTGATGTCATTATACTTCAGCTGCTGTTACCAATAATGACCATTATAATATCCTTTTTATTAAGTAACAATGAGTGTGCTTTCTGTACTTAAGTCTGATCTGTATCTCATAAAAAGGATTTTGTAACACATTGTAGTGTCTCCCCAGTGCTGTGCAGAGATTACTGTTACACACATACATGCATAAATTTGATTCAATTAAGGTAGGAGGTGTGAAACAGAGAAAAAGGCTCCGTTGCAAGCTTTATAAACAGCATCTTCTTTTTATATAATGCCCTGCCATGCAAAGTAGTTCAGGTAGCAGAAGCAGTGTAATTGCATGGAACAGCTTTCATTTGAGCTAATTAACTCTTCCTGAGAGCCAGAGTATTGGCCCCAGCAGAACAATGCAGGAGCAGCCTGAGCCAGCTTTAGCAGATCTTTGCAGGGTTGACATAACTTCATTTTTAAGGAAACAGTTTTCCTCTTGGCTCCTCTTGCTGTGGCACAATATAGGTTTTTTCCATTCCAGTGATGGTTGTCTTTTTACTCTTTTTCTCAAATATTTTGTCCTTTGTAGTGATCCCACGGTAACTATTCAAAATTTTACCCATTTAGATGAATAAAAATAGGTATTAGTTCATTGTAAAAAAAGAACTTTGCTAGTATTAGGCTAAACCGGTATTTTTCACAAAGACATTCAATAGAAATAAGAGATGAGAATTGCTTCTCCTTTTTGAGCAAGTGATTTGCCTCGCTGGTGACATCTGCCAGGCAGGAATATTTCCCAATTGCAGGCCAATCTGACAGAGCAGTAATGTGATCAGTTCTAGGTATATCTGACATTGCATAGTATTTCATACATTGATTTATTTTTTTTTCTTTTCTCTGCATTTTCCCTTTAGGCCAATTGATTAATCACTGAACCTGCTCTTGAACAGGAGCTTGGAATAAGATAACAGCAACATTTCCTCATCTTTGATACTAATGTTATTTGGCTATCAAATTTAGACAAGTGAAGGTGGGTGCAGTTCCAGTGGCTGCACTTGAGCCGTGTTTAATTATGTGTGGTGTGAATTTGGCTCATTCTGCAGATCAGGGCTGCTGCTGCTGCTGCTGCTGCTGGTGTGTTTTTCTCACCTGAGCTTCTTACTGGGACACCCCTGAACCCCATCACCTTTGACATGAAGTGTGTGCCATATGAAACTGCCATTTTCAGACAAAATTTGGTTTTTTTAAGGACTTTTGGTTTGCCACATCCTTTAAAAGTTGTGGTCTAAGGCATTTCTTGGACCTCCCAGAATGTACTTTGCCAACAAATGCAAGTACAAAGAACAAAATCTGAGACAACTTTTATATGCTGAAGTGCAAGGTTAAGTTAATAATTGAGAAAGAGTTTAATATAACACAGTGGCACTTAATAATATATAATTACAATGGAATTTGATTCCATATAGCTGGCTTGAATGTATATATTTCTGTACAGATTTTTATTTTCTGTTTTCATAATGTACAAAGCTATAAAAATATCCAAGTAGAAAAACTGTGCTCTGGCACATCTCCCTTGTGTGCAGGAAAAAGTTCCCAACAGGCTTCTCTTTTATTTTGATATTTTGGGCTACATTTTTGTCCTAGCAGTCAAATTCCTTAGGGCTTCCCTATTAATATTGGAAGATATCCTGTTATAATTGTGTGTGCCTTGGGAGCGGTGTAACAGAAGCAGATCCACAGACTTGTGCTGTGTATGTTTTGGGGAGTCACTCAAGAGAAACCCATCCATTGGATCCAAGGCCACACCATGGTGTGAGCTGTAGCCTGGTCAGTGTGAGGATCAGAAAAATCATGGAGATGAGGACACCCACAGCTCATCCAAATATCTGATGTGAGGACACTCACAGCTCATCAACAAATATCTGGTGTTGAATAAATATCTAAGGCTCTCCGTCCTTATACAAGCCAGAAAGCCAGTGTGGATGGGCCTGATGTCAGCCAGCTCAGTAGGAGACTTTTCCTATAAACTAGTTAGGGTCACAATCTGATGCTATCACATCACAAAATTTCCAAGAAGTCCTTGTCCCATCTTCTCTAAGTGAGCTTAGTCTGCATAGGGCAGAAGAGAAACCCAACCCAATGAATAATAAAAACCAATAAAAACCCTGCACTCTGCTGAATCTTTTAAAAGACAGAATTTGAGACCTGAGCTGTTGTTCTTCTGGGCCAAATACAGCTACTCTTCAAATCCACTTTAAAAGATTAAAAATGAAATTAATCAGAACCTTCAATTTAACAAATGTCAGTGCAGAAGCCACATGTTGCTGTGTGGGGCAAGGGGCATTGCCCAGTTCTTGCTGTGTGCCTGTAAGAACAAAAGAGAAAAACGTTCAGAACTCTCAGGAGAAACAGGGTGATGTTTGCAAACAGAGTTTCATTTCAGCTAGCAAGAAATGAGGAGTAATTTTGTGATTCAGTTATTAGGAGCTGGCTAGTGGCTACAAAACAATTGCTGCAGGTTTTGTGGCATTTGCTGCTCTCCACAGCACAGCACCAGTGCCTGTCCTGCCCCACTTGGCTTCGCAGCTCCTTAGCTGGGAGGGACAGGAATAACTGGAGCCATCAAGAGAAGTTCATTCTGAAATACCTGGGGAGGTTGACTTATGGGTGTGATGGAGAGAGTGGAATTGCAGGAACATTGCCTTCAGGAACAACTCAGTGCTCCCATGTAGTTAAAACAGAAAAACTTGTTATAAATTTATGTGGGGAGCTGTGAAACTGGCGACATTAATAGCTTATTGTGGTGGAGAGCTTTTAACTTGAAGTTTTTAAAGGAACAAAGTAAAATAATTCAGCATAGGAGGAGGAAAGGAATATATTTTATTATGTTTAAAAATACTTTGTGGCAGTATCAGTTACATCATCACATAATTTATATATATATTGCATAGTACAACTAAGAAAAGCCATTATTTTTCTCGGAATTCAAATTAAAAGAAGCTCAAGGGACATTTTTTAAAATGGAAAACCAATTGTGTATTTTATTTTATTTTTTCCATTTCAGAAAAACTCATACATGTTTCTTTGGAAAAAGAAAAAAAAATTAAAAATATTTTCTCACTTGCATAGCAGAGAACTGGTATGAATTTCCCATCACTCAACCAGTGAATGTGACATTCAAGCAAATGGAAGCAGTGTTTTCCAGACTGTCAGTTTAAATAATTTTATTTTATAATTTCATGATGTTTGAACTAAATGAAGGAACTTAGGATAAATAATTAGGAAAAAACATTTCTTGATAAATATTCAACATTCGCTTTCTCTGAAGTCAGAGCAAAGCATCTGTTGTTTTACCTTCCAGTGAGATCCAAAATAATTGGGTGTGGGATACATTTGTCTTGTAGGTTATGCATTAAATGAGGGGACAAAAAGCAGGGAGGCAGTAAAGTCTGAATATTTTGTTTCTGTCATCAGCTCCCATGAGCAAACTCAGTTGTAATTTCATTGGGGGAGTGGAATGAGTGAGTGGGGAGGAGGTTGGTGTTGCTGTCCCTTGAAGATGGTGCCAAATTGAGCTCCAGATTTTTACTGTTTACTATAATTTAATAGCAGCCCTTCAGTTCAGGTGCATTGAGCAGCCTGGAAGCACCAGTTCAGGCATTAAAGCAATTTTTTTCGCACTGACCTGTGAAATTATATTTTATTTTCAGTCCAATGTTATTAGAAAAAAAAAAACATAGAAAAGCTACTTTAGAGGAGAAGAGCTGCTCTTGATAGATAGAATTTCTAGAAATTAAAAAAAAATCCTGAATATACTTTATGTAATCCTTGTCTTGCTGATACTAAATTTCAAGGTTTTCTACCTGTGAAGGCAGTTTGTCCCCTGGTCTTTTTTGTTTTCATATCCACCTCCAAGTGCCAAGAATGAGCAGTAGTATTTCCATATTTTCTCTGAACGTCTCAGAGACAAGAGGAGGAAAAGAAGAAGTGTTTCTGCTGGGATGAAGTGGCCCAAATATTAATTTTCATACACAGATCCGAAATGCCCTATTCTTTTCAACCTCCCCATTAGATGAACCTTGAAGCTTTGTGTGCTACTCAGGTGTGGATAATGAAATCACAGCAAGTACAAAACTGTCACAGTGTCAGTGAGCTCATGGTCGAAATTGCCCAGCTTTGAAGGATAACTCATTTACAGTACATTCTGGAGTGCTCTCTCTTATTGCTTGAAAAGCTGTCTTAAAATACATTAATTTTCTTCAAGATCTGAAAGGTTTTTTTAAAAAATGAAAAATAAAAACTACCTTTTGAATACTTTTTTATAAGTTGTTGCCATATGTATAATTTCAGAAGGATTCAAACCCAAAATTTAGCTATTGGTTTCAGTGTCACTCCTAAATTTGATAAGTCTTCTCCAAAATATTTCCTTGCAGAGCAAAGCAAATATTTTCTTTGAAAATGACTGCACCAACAGTTTTTTATTGAGCTTCAGCACTGGGTTAACAGGTAGTCAATGATTTTCAACTAATCTTTAATAATTTCAAAAAATTACTATTCCAAAGAGTCAGAATTTTGCTTGACAAGAAACATGCAAATGCAACTGACCAAATCTGATATGATTGGCTCCTATAAGAGTTTTTAATGCAAAGATATTTAGGTATGTATCACATACAAGTTGATACTAAACACAAAATGCCATTTTGGGTTAATCAAGTCCTCACCACTTCCCTTTAACTGTCTGTGTTAATTGTAAGAATTTTAGTTTGACTTAGAATTTCAGGATCTCAGACCTTTTTTCATGGACCAGGGATTTTTTTTGCTTTGATAGAAGAAGTAACTGCCTGTGAATATTACATGGGGAAGCACAGTAAGTCTGTCAGAGTGAAATGCACTCAGTTCTTAAGGAGAGCAATTCCAAAAGGGAACAAATCACTTAAAAAAAGAAGGGAAAAGAAGGGAATGGGGATCTTGGTGCGGCTTTTGGGTCTCCATGCTTGTACTTCTGTGCTTTATCAAGTGCACATGTGTTATATAGACCATGTCTTTAGGAAATACATTTGTGTGCTGGCCATCTCTGTTTCTTCAGATCTCTTTTACTCCTCATGCTCAAAAAATGTTTTATATGGGATCATTTGGAAGAATTTTTTGGGAGAAAAAAAGGCATCCTTCATAATTTTAACCCATTTGCACAAAGGCCTGTATTGATAGTGCTTTGCCAGTGGAAATGTTGAGAGTCTATTATTATCTCAGTAAATACTGGTAGAATTTGCTGCTTTCTACCATTTGCATGCAGGTAAACATACAACTCTATTATTGATATATCTGTTAGCAGTAGCCTAGGTGATTATTTGCCTGAAGATAAGCCTGTGCTTATAATGCAGTCTGGTTTGCTAGATCTATTCCCAACCTTCTTAAAATGTCAACTCCAAACATTTCTGGGGTGTCAGAAGGGAAAATGTTGAGGGTTTTTAAGGCTTGTCATTCTTAGTTACTTTAGAGTTAACCAAAAGGATAAAAAGACAAATATTGCCATTCTTGAACCAGTTAAAAATGTTCAGCCCCAGATTCTGGGGAAAAAAAAAAAAAAAAAAAAAAAAAGAAAGAAAAAAAAAAAAAGAAAACCAAAAAAGCAAAAACCAGGTTTTTCACAGAGGAATTCCCAGGAATATGAGTTTATGAGTTTTGCTTTAGTCAGTTTTAGAACACATTCTCACCAGCAGTGTATGAATTTCATTTGGTTCTGGTTTGTTGGATTTGAATCCTGAAGTTTGTACATTTTTCCAATATAAGTAAATTTGGAGGAATAAATTCCAGTTGCACTCCTCTCTCCAAAGGGAGGCTTCCTTATTTAGGCTGGACACCCATTGTTTCATCTGGTGAGAGCTGGGAAATGCTCAGCAGACAGGAAAAGCTTTCTGTGGTTATGAGCCCCATCCAGGACTGTGGGTGGGAGCCTCTCCCTGCAAACTGCTAAAAATCTGAATAAATGAGCAAGTTCTGTGTTCTGATCTTTGACAGCGTGAAATCAACACACATTTAAAAACTGTTACATAATTTCTGCTGTAAGTTCATGTTTAAATACATGAATCTGCTCATCAATAATTGGTGAGGCATCATAGGAGGCTGCACAGACCTTGGACTGCTTTTTGTTCACAACATTTAAACCCAAGAGGTTTCTGTAACCTTAAGTGGTTCTTTTCCTGACGTTGAATAAATAGATTTTGATTTCTAGCATACATTAGAAGGTTGTACTGCTTTCTGTCAGTCTACAAACCCATGGGTAGCACAGCTATAGCAGAGCATGTCCTGGGAGATGCACTGCTTTTGAGATGTAATGTAGTCTTGTAACAGTAAAAAATTTTAAAAAAACCATTGTTGAAGTTATGAATTGCAACACCCCACCAGTGCTGCCCAATAAGGGCCTTTTTATAGACAGAATTATAATTGACACTTGTATTGTTCTGTGTTTTATTATTTAACATCACATATGTATTACTTCCATGCCATGTTTTAAGTGAATGGGAATTAAGCACTGGCTGAATATTTCAGATAAAATATGTCAAATGTTTTAAGTGGGGTTAAATATAACAGGCCATTAAAAAATAAAACAGAAAATGATGCTGCTGAGAAGGCTAAGTGTTTTGAAGCAAGGGTGAGAAGCTTGGCTGTCATCATATCACTGATTTGTTCTTTTTGGTGTTTCGCTTTTTTGCTCCCATCTCCATGATCCAGAAGAAATAGTTAAGGCTGGGACATTTAAATAAAAAATAACTTTATTTAAGTATTTTTCCACCAAATTCACTGATTATTTCATCAGCAGGTAACACTCCCCAGTGTCAGTGTCCTGAGGATGCAGGGCCAGGGAGCAGAGCTGCTCAGCAGGGAGATGCTCCATGGCTGCCCAGGCTTTCATCTGTTGTGGAAAAAGTGTAAAGGACAAGGTGGAACAATCCAAATGTTGACAGGTGGCCTTGAGGTGCAGTTCTCATCTTACTCCCAGCAAAGACTAAAATGAGCTGTCTTTACTAATATAAAAGGCACTGGAAGGTGGCCAGTGGAAATGCTGTTATAGTGCTAGAATTCAATTAAGGCTTTTGTTGCTACAATTACATTGATTTAAAAGCAAAAATTTAATTTTCAGCTCTTCTGACCAGCATAAGTATGGTGTTAAACTTTTCTCTGACAATTTGTAGGATTAGTCTTTCAAAGGACAAATCCTCTGCATAGCAGGGACAGAAAAATGCAAAAAGTTCTGCGACCAAAGACACAGAGGTGGTTCAGGTGGTAAACTCCTCCTAGAACAGCAGCTTACCAAAAATCTCCAAGGACCTAAGGAAAAAATGCAACAGCATCACTTCTTACTTTGCCAACAACAGGGTTTGACCCCTCGTGTGCTGTAGGAAGCTGTGACCACAGAAGTATCCAAAATCAGAGGCTGAAAGCAGGAAAAAATTGCTGAGTACATTTGAAGTGCTTGGACAGCTCTTAATACACTGCAGTGGGCATGACAAATGAATGTCTGTGTAAATCAATAAAGCTTTCTATAAATGGACAAATGGTTTAGTGTGAATAACAAAGGAGTGCACATGGTAACTGTGGGGTAGCATTCTGCCAGGGATTTTAAAGTTCACTGTCATAACTTTGTTCCCCTTGACCTTTATTGATGATACCTTCAGAGCATGCTGAGCTGCTAACTAGATGTGCAACCTTTAGACCTTCATCTCCTGCCCATGACTGGGTGATCTTTAAAGGTCCTTTCTGATCCAAACCAGCCTGTGGTTCTGTGATCTCCTCTACCCTTAGTGCAAAATCCATACCACTCCCTTTTTTCTGCTTTCTTCCCCCTCCCATCCTTTTGTTTTGTCTCAACTCTGAAAAAAAGATTGAGTAAGGAAAACTATCTTGTGCATAATTCTCTTTTAGTCATGCTTCTCTTTTATTCGTGCATTCTAGTAGAAAATTCAATTAATTTTAATAGTTAATTAATATTTTTAATTAATTTCATTGTCATTGTAAAAGTGCAGAGGATTGTCTGTTGAAGCATCAGGTGTGTAGCCTTTTATTAACTTTGAAACTGTGCAAACAGCTGCCCCACAGGAGAAAATGTCTATGGGAGAGAGAGAATTTAGCTGACTCAAAAAAATTTTATCATTACCAGGGCTATGTTTTTTTTTCCTGAGGAAGGAATCAAAATCAATTGACAAAGTCTCTCATAATGACTGCATGTTAGCAATGGTATCAATTCAAGGCAGCCTGTTTTGTTAAAGTAGTGTGAAGTTTTACCTTTCAAACTCCACCTCACAATTCAGAACCATGCTGTCTCTAATTCAGGAAGTTGAAGGTGGCTTAACATAATCCAAGTCATCCTCAAATTTTCCAGTGTTGGAAGACACTCTAGTGCAAAATACTTTCAAAATCAGAATGGAGAGGGACATCAATTTTGACATTTTAGGATCCTTGAGTCTGTAATGACCCAAAAGCAGCAGGTACTGATACTGATGTTGCATTTAGAGGTAAGTTGTGCCACAGTTAATTCTGGCTGTCTGAATGCTGCTGTACTTTGTGAGCTGTCCCCCAAAAACCAATGTGTGTGCCTGAGGTGGTGGGGGCAGGCACTGAGTGCTCCATCTTTGCTGGGCTACATCACTTTTCGTGTTAGCAAGGCTGAGGGACAGAGAATGATTGCTCATTTCTATGTGTGACATAAAATATACATAAATTCCTAGAGGACAGCCATGTCTGAGCTAGGAATCACTGCAGAAATCAGAGGCTATCTCAGAAAGTGCTGCTCTCAGGACTCTCAGCTGCTTTTTCTCTGCAAGTTCAGCTTTCCCTGCACAGTCCCTGCCAGGTCAGGGGTGGGATTAGAGCTGGGGTCAGAGCTGTCCCTGCCCCAGGTGCCTGCAAGGGTGCAAAAGATTCCCAGCTGTGAGAACAGAGAGAGATGCTTCCTGCATCTTTGCCTTCTCCAAGTGTGGCCTGAAAATAAAAATGGAAATTTAATAGCAGTTTCCTTCAAGGAGATGTACTCTGCTTAACTGGCAAAGGATGCCCAGAATATACAACACGAGAGGAAGGCAAAAATTGAGCAGCCTTACAATAACATCAAAACCCAGTGATTTCTGTTAAATAAATGAAGGTTTGGATTAGGAGGCAGGGCTTTGAGACTGTAAGTGCTGTTACAAATTTTCCAAATGAACACTTTCGGGGGAATGAGGATTATTATCAAGTATTTGGTTGCACTGTAGAGTGATTTAATATATCAAGTACTGGTTTTCTCACATTGTGGGAACTGGCACAGATTGTAAAGCAAAGTCAGTCAAGTGTTCCTTTCTAGTCTAGTCCTTATTACAAAAATGCCAAATAAATAAGCATGATTTGCTTGGCAATCAAGAAGTACAAAAGTCAAGCTAACATTGACTGCCTTACATCCTTTCACTGCAATTTTAAAACCAGTGGTGTGAGAGAAGGTTTTATTATACAGATGTTTCCACTGTGAATTGATAAGAGCTGAAATGTAGCATTTATTTATAATGCTGTCAGGTTTAGATTTCCTAATTTTGGTAGCCTGTTTGTAATGGAATAGCTTGTTGAAATCAGAGGTTCAGTGCACAGATCCAGGAAGATTTAACATTGCATTTTACAGCATTCCAAAGCATGGAGTAAGAGAAGTATGGGGGGCTCTCTGTATATTTCATATAGTACAAGGGTGTGCTGTAGTTTTTTCACAGATTTCTGTGTGTAAGCAGTTTGCCCAAACTATTTTAGCATAAAATCATACAATGTATTTTTATATTAATAAAAATGAAAATTAGAAATGAAATCCATAAATATATCAATATGTGTGAGGGGAAGTCTGTGCAGACTGATCCTTTGGTGATTGCTTCAAAACAGTAAGAATTTATTTTGGGTGGCAATTAAGGGGGATATTCATAGAGAAAATGTCTGAAAATCTTCAACTCAGGAATATTTTTATGTAACAAACATCTCTTTATTTTATCAATCAATCTGCAAGAATATGTCTGTAAAAGCAAACTATGTCCTCTTCAGTCTGGAGGACTATTTACCCTCCAGCTTCTGATTTTTTACTGCTGCTTTTTCAGCTTCTTCTTCTACTTTGCTCCTTCTGCATCTGCCACTTTTTGCTGCCTCATCTCACAGTGCTCTCTGCAGGATCACCCATAGACTTTTTATAGCCTTATGTTGAACCCATCCATAGGTGACATTGTGAAAATATGATGCAGAGCATTTTACCACCTTTGCTGGCTTTAATTGTACCCTGGAGATAAAGCACAGATTCTCTACACTTGCTTATTTAGACTTTTAAATAAGTAAACTCTATATGCCCTTGTTTCTTACCACACTTACACTCTTCAATCTCTTTCAAGATACTGGCTAATAGTGTACATTTGCTTTTGCTTCCTAGCCTTGCTTTTATGATTCAGCTGAATTTGAAATTTTTATTAATGAATCAATTTAATAGACTTTGGGATTCTTATTTTGTTGATTCATTGACTTTTTTAACAAAGAAGAGGCAACTGTGCATCTTTCACAGTCTTTCCATACAGCACATCAGATTAATTTTCCTCTAAAACTGCAAATGTTAACTGTATTTATCACTGTTGTTTTGTGTAACCACAATTCCACTGAAGCAGCACTTGTTTAAGTTTTATAGAAGAAGGTTAAAGTAATGCAAGTACTGTAAATTGCATAATAGTTGTAATTATGGGAAAGTATTGATTTTGGTGCTATGGTTATGTGATGGGAAGTTATGCATGGGAGGCAGAGAGATTTCTAGAGCCAGTTTCCACTCATAGATTTTTATATATTTTGTTTTAGTTTCTCAGTCCTTAGGAGAAGACTAGTAGAAACTTGCTCTGATGAAACTGCATCACACTTTAGAGATTTTCCTCTTCCCATACTGTAAGAATTCTTAAAGTCAAATAGATATGTAGAGAAAAATCCCTTTATTTACTGTGATTTACTTACCAGATTGTGCTATTTTTAAGTTTTCACTATGCAAAGAGCATATCGAAAACTAAAGACAGATGAAAGACTCTATTGCACAGGAATTTTTATCATATTTAAAGTTACATATGTGGGAGAAAAAAAGTCTGACTTCAAGACTACATTTAGATGTAGCAAAATACCTTGAAATAATCAAATTTTTTTGTAAGTAAAGTCTATTAAATTTATCAGGGTCAGTTATAGGATGTAATAATTCACCCATTAGCTGTAGAATGACCTGTGCATGTGGGGCTCCCCACTGCAGAGCCAGGCTTGAGAGGGGCTGCCACAGCTCAAGGTTTACATGATGTTGGCTTTTGTTTCCCTGTGATAGTGGCTGCCTCTGTTTGTGTCCAAGTGGTTCTTAAGTAAAAAGTTCCCTCTAAACTGCAAAGGGAGAGGGAGAGAAGAAGATATGTCAATATCTTTTATGGTGTTTCATTACCAACTCTATTGCACCTGACAAGGTGAGATGGTGGACATACAAGGAATATCTGCTATGATATTGTTCTAAATTGTAATGCAGGGTGTGAATAATCTCGGAAATGAATGTCACTTCTGGTTTTACTCGAAGCACCAACCTGCAGCACAAAATAAATTGCACAGTGTGTTTTATTCTGGATCTTAAAGAAGTATGGTAGGTAAGCCCCCTGAGGATTTTTGTGAATTGCCATGTGGTGAAAGATATCCTTTGCTAAATTTACATATTTACTTATTTATTCCCTTTTACTGTAGGCAGAGAATTCAGCGCTGGCTCTGGAAAATGAAAATCAGAGAGAACAGTATGAAAGATGTCTCGATGAGGTAAGGTGGATAAAAAGGTTGTTCTTACCTGCTACTATAATTAAATTCATACAAATTAATCTCTGCCTCTCTTGGAAGGTTTGACATTTTTCTGCAATTTTTGTATTGCCTCATTCTAATTAATTCCAAGAACATGTGTCTGGCAGTCAAAGGTGTTGTTCTCCGTCACCTCTGCTGTAAATCCTGTTTGACCACAGCTCTTCACTGAAAAGTTGATATCCCTGTGACCAATGCATGGAACTGGCTTGCTTTCAGGAGGAAGAGGAGGAGGAGATTATAATTATCCTGTTAGGTGCTGAGCACTCCTTTTCTGTCAAGTGGAACACATGTGGATGAGGAATCCCTCAGCATTCCCATGTGATACATTCCATAACCCCACAGCTCAGTCTCTCAGCTCCCCCTTAGGGTTACATACACAGCTTTTAATGCTGTTTTTTTTCTGCTGCTGGCTTGATCAGAGCTTCCAGTTACATCTGGAATATAATTCACCCCTCCCTTACTGTCAGCACTGCAGCAATGCTTTCATTCCATCAGTGCCTACTGTCTCCTGGTGCATGGAACTTCCTCCACACAAATACTGATGCTCCCTTCCTCCTCCCAGTAAGGCTCTCCAGCGTGCCTCAGAGTTTAAAGCAGTTTGAAAGCTCTTAGTGGCTCCAGGAGTTGCTTGGTAGAAATCATTTCCCCATTCCATAATAAGGATGTGTCATGGCATAAGTAATTAACTGCCATGCAAACAAAACAAGAACTCCAGCTGTACCTTGGAGAGAAGAGTGCGTGAGCAAGCAAACCACTCAGGGCACATGGCAACTCCAGTCTTCACTGCAGCTCTTTTAATTTTTAATTGGCATTTGCTGAAGTGCTAGAAGCCTGAACAATACAAGTCTGGTACAAGAAACCTCCAGTTTAGTGCAGATTTTCATCAGCAAATCCTCCCTTTTGCCACAGTGGCAGATTTTTGTCAGGGAATTTGCAGTTAACTTCCCCCTGGGTATTCTCTGCCCTTTCTGGGGTCCAGCAGAGCCTTTGTCTGCAGTGGCCTGAGTCACCCTCAGTGCACACTCAAACCATGCAAGGATGTCTTGGTGATAAGGATGAAATTACCATATAATTGCTAACTTCATTTTAAATTACAGAGCCTGACTTAAAATTATTTTCTGATTGTCTAGGACAAAATCTGCTTACATAATTAGTTTTGGAAATGAGTGAAGTGCTGTAACTGTGCATTTCAGCAAAACACTCCATGCAGATTATAAGAACAGAAAACATGCTTTTATCCTGTTTGAAGCAGGATGGTGGATTACTGGCCCAGGATTGTTTTTCACACACTGTTTCAGTTTGAAGATCATATAATTAAATCAAACTATGCTCTCAACTTTATTATCTTCAACATTATATTGGCTGTTTCCAGTTCTGTATTATCACAGCTGTCTCTGTCTTCTCTCACTGTGTCAACTTTTCCAGGAGAAAGTGCTTCTCACCACCTGTGGGTTGGGGCTTCTCTGTTTTGTTTTTTGTTCATCTCATTCTTTTTTGTGTGTGTTTCACAATGCTTTGGCATTGTGTGCAATGCTGTAACCAGCATTGTTTCAGCTGACACAAGCTTGCACCTAATGCCCTCTGGTCACCGGGGTGAAGAAGTTGTTGCCCATGACTGAGGCAAAAAAACCTCATTTTACAGTTGCAGATTTTGCAGGAGTCCCAGGTCAGTGTTTACCTGAGCACATTCCTTTGGAGCTGCACAAGAAATCACACATTGTCACCCTCTTTCTTTAGAGTAACATAAAGGGAATAGGACATGAGATAGAAATGTAATTAGTTAATACCAAAATTCCTTTCCAGACAGGATTGTTATTGGAGATCTTAAACAAATAAAATATTTTCCATAAAGATTGTTTTAAAAAATTAAAAATACTTGAAAATATTTCCACTGTAAAATTTCTTAAGGGCTTTAAGTCTGATGATTGCTCTGTTCATACCTCATCTTAGACCAGCCCCTCTTCTTGAAAGTGAGAATTTCTTCAGCCCTTTCCTGTTGTGGCTCTCCAGAACCTGTTCATGTGTTTAGGAGCAGATGTATTTCAGGAGCAGCCTGTGTCTGTGTGTGTGCTGCAGCCCCCCTTTGCCTCAGGGGCACCTGGCAGGTTTGGAGAGAGGAGCAGAGCTGTTCTGGGAGCTCAGGGCTGTGATCACACCCAGCCTGAGACACCTGGGGCTGCCACTGAAACATCTGAGCACCTACTACAACCAGGGTTTTAATTTTTTAAATTTTGCCTCTGTTGTTAAATTAGTTGTGAGTGCAATGAACTTTTCACAAGGAGTGCTTCCCTCCCAAGCCCCCACCTGGCCACCCTCGCTGTTGCATGTCTGAGACCCCCTGAGGAACTGAAGGAGCATCAATTGATAACTATTGAGAGAGCTCTGCCATCTCTCCTCATCACTCAGAGTGCAGCCCTGGGCAAGGCAGACCCTGCTCAGGGCACTCCAGCCCCATTTAACCTGGCACCCTGGAGGTGGCACCTGCCTGCTCTCCCGGGTCACAGCCAGTGACACCTGCAATGCACAGGGTGCTCTCTGCTCGGCTCTTGGTGGCCATTAAGCTGAATATGAAGTAAAAATAACCACTGTGATTTTTCTGTCTGTATAGCAAAGATATACCAGAGCTGAGTTTTTAAAGCTGTGCTTACCATTATTTCCCATCATTTTTCTTTTTTTTTACATCAGTTATTTTACATATTTCTCATTCATATAATGCCCTACATTTAATATTGTATGAATGCCTGCAACTGTGACATAAAAATGCGTGCTCTGTAATCATTTTCCTGGTAAAATTCAATGAAACTCAAATGTTCAGAGAGATTAAATCTGAAAAGCATATGGGTCAAGCTGAGCAGGGTCCTTTATGAATTTTAACAATTATTCACTGATTTTAAAATAATTGTTCATCTCTGAAGTGTAAATGTAAAAAACTTGGAATGGTATTTGGAAAAAGGTGTCATTGAAATGTTCCAGTACTTGATAAATAAGAAAAGAGCTTATTTAAATTCAGACATACTCCATAAATGTATCTTTCTGTTGCTGAAAAATTTAATGCAAAACTCAGGATTGTCTTCCTGTACCTTTGGGCTTTGAGGTTAACATGCTTAATCTCAGTTTCCTATTGTGGAATTCAGCTGTCAGTTTACTGGTAGGTGGCAGTGTCATGGTTATTCACATCACTGTGCCAACTGAGATTTCTGTCAAAGCTTCACCATATTCACATGCAGGAAATTATGCAACTTGGGGTAGTTGATATTTTTGCTGATGTTTTAAGAATTAAATAATCAAAAATGCAGAGTTATCTTAAAAAAAGGCATTCTGTTTTTAAGATTTGAATAAAATATAAATCTTTTATTTTAGTACACTTGGAATGTCTTTGTGCATATGGGATTATACATTAAAGGCAGCTGTGTAAAATCTCAGTACTTGTAAAAGACATAACAGATGTTGCATTAGGGTCTCTTTTCTTTGATTCATTCTTTTTATACCTTTTCTATTAAGACCACTTTATGACATATTTGTAAACATAATTTGTAAACATAATTGCCTAAGGAAAAAGTGAAGCTGGATCTTTTATCTCTTTTATTGCAATCCCAAAAAGGAATCATCACCTAAAGATCCTGGCTATAAGGTTCAGAGGAGAGGCAGGTAGTGTGAGAGGAGGGAGTGTCACCTTCTGCAGAACAGCAGACTCAGGAACCAGCCACCTCTGTTCTGTTCCTTGTTTCACCTTGATTAACTGCAGTTATCACAGGTCAAGTACTTTTACAGCCTGATTTTTGCTGGGATTGAGCCACAGTTATGTCTCATTCAAGTGAGAACTTCACATTTTCACATTTTCTGCATCTCAGAAGTCAATTCCTCTGCCTCCAATGATCTCAGTTGCCACAGTTTTTGGTAGTTGTGACTATCAGTTTTGTGGAACTGGTTCATGTTGTTCATTCACATCCATGGTGTCTCCTGATACCTGTAAGTTAAAATGAAGTAGACTGGTGAGTTCAGCAGCTTATTTCCATATGCTGTAGGAGTAGAATGGCAACCTCATTTGAAATGCAAACATTTGGCTATGATTCCACTTATTGAGTGCTAAATTAATTTTAGTAACTGCAGAACATTTCACTGAAGGCTTCCCACCTCTGTTCCTGCTGAATACCAAAAATACAGACCTGAAATTTTGAATGGTAACAACAACACATTTTTCCAAGTTGCTAGATAATAGAAAAAAAATAGCCACATTTTTCTAAAGAACCTGGTTACATTTCTTTGTTATTGAGTTCCATGGGAGCTATGGATCACTGGCAGGTACTTCCATTTAGATACCTATCTTCACTCAAAAGCTGGAAAGTTTGTCATAAATGCATCAGCAGGTTCAGTTTTTTTCCCATTTGGAATATTATGCCATTTACACTCCTCTGTACAATATGTAAAGCTGTAGGAGTAATTTTGTAGGCTATGCTGTTGTGAGTGACTAGTGCACACTTCAAAGAACCTTTTAGTTCTTCCTTGGTAAAGTAACTCTGTGTCAGAAAGTAAAGGAATAATGTATTCTCTATGGTTTGTTCAATTTTCAGGTAGAGCAAACAGCCCTTAAAGTACCTGCCAGGAGGAGCAGTGTCAGTGGAGAGCCTGAGAGCCTGCAGGGCAAGGCACATGGGCTTTCAAACCCCAGCTTGTTTACTTCTGTTGGTTATTACTGTTCTAATATTAGTCTGTGTCTTCTGTTAAATCATGTAGAGAGCTATTCTTTTGGAGCATTGTTCCACAGGCTGCCTGAAGTTTGGGAAAAAGAAATTGATACTAGGCAATTTTATGAGTAGGAACCAAATGTAGCTTTTGTATCTAGCAAAAGTAAATTATTTACAGAAGTGAATTAGCTGCTGCAGCTCTTTGCTCCCCACTGAGTTTGCATCAGTGTTGGTGGAGGTTTTATTTAATTTGCCAAGAGTAACAGGAATCAATGCAGATTGTTTAGTGATACCTGCATAAATTTTAACTGTAATTTCTGTAAACCAAAACTAAATCAAAAATCTCTTTTTTCTAAGAGAGGCATCTCTACTTGATCTGCCTAAATGCAGGAGCAAAATGATAAGCCAGCACATTGTATGATAACATCTGCATATATGGTGTTGAACCTTGAAGTTAGCACCAACAGAAAATCTTACTTCAGTCTTTCTTTCTCTCCCTCCTTCTTCCTCCTCACTCCCCCTGTCCTTGCTGGTAAAGATAAATTAGAAAGGATGTATAAAATAAATAACTTCATAAATTCCCAGTTGAATATATAGTTCTGCTAATCAATGGTGTGTAATCTCATTCAAGTCAATTGTGCTATGTGGGGTGAATACCTCCCAACCACATCTCGATGACAGTAGGTACTTTAATTCTCTGTGCCACTTTATGGTTCCTGCTTGTCATGATAGATGTACCATTTTGTCAATATTTAATCAAGAAACAATTAAACTTCATGAAAACATTCAAGCCTCCATCCTTGACTAGTAAAAATCTGCTTCAGTGAATGCAGTCAATCCATGCTGATGCAGACACCAGCCACATCTAGAACTGTGAGAGTTTATTCTACTGCAAAGAAGAGATGACAGAAGTTAACCAAATGCCCCTCATGTCACACTGCAATTGATACAGTGCACTTTTGCTTATAATGAGGACTAGCACAGAAGTAGTTGATGTGAATTTCATGTATTGGTACTGGTGGTGGTTGTAGATGGAAGGTGGAGTATAAAGCCTCTGGCAATTATGAAACCCATACAGTGAATGTTTATAATAATCTTTTAACTCACTCTGGTCTGATCTGTCCTTAACCCTTTGGGCCTCACATTGGGTGCCAAAACAGGACTGTCATAGTTTTAAGCCCAGATGGAGAGGAAGCACCACACAGGTGCTTGCTCAAATCCAATAGAATGGGGAGAAGAATCAACATGAAACTTGTGTGTTGATATAGGAACATTTTCCTTCCTGGCAACTCCCCCAGTTTATATCACATAATGTTCTGTGGTGTGGAATTTCCCTTTGGCCACTTTGGGTCACCTGTCCCAGCAATGCTCCCTCCCAGCTTCTTTTGTGAACATGGCAGAGCATGAGACAAGATAAACAAATGGTCCTTGACTTAGGATGAACACAACTTAGCAAAAAACCAAAACATCAACACCATTTTCATTCTGAATCCAAAGCACAGCACTGTAACAGCTACTGAGAGGAAATTACCCTGCCCTAGCTGAAACCAGGACAGGCCACAAAAGAAGGTTGTTTTGCATACACAAACATGATAACATATGTAAATTTGTTTACTTTTTCTTTTTCAGGTGGCTAATCAGGTCGTTCAGGCTCTACTCACTCAAAAGGTAAGTTGTGATTTGGGTGTTTTCAGTGTAACTTAAAGCTTGCAGATATTCATTGCTTATTTGAAAGATATGTATATATTCTCAAATAGTATACATTTTTAAACTACATTCACACATTCAGTAAGCAGGGGAAGTACTGCACAGGAAAAATACATGTAGGATAATTGCAAACCTGGCACAATGAAAAGATTCACTGTGGCTTCTACAGAGATCTGTTCTGCATGAAGTCATGTCTGAAATTCCAATTTTCTGAAGTGGTCTTTGAGTTAAACATGATTCCATGATTTCATTCTGTCAGGGAGAGAAAGAGGGAAAGACAAACAAAATATAAAGTTCTTTAACAATCAGCTCTGAGCATTTCAATATTCATGGAATGATTCTTTGTGAGGTCTAGACCACTTGATGGATGTGGCATTATTAAAATGCTTTGGATCATTAAGTTGTAAAAAGATGATTCGGAAAGAGACATAAATGCAGTCTTTTAAAGCAGATAGTGCAAAGGAGAATATAAACTGTCTTGTCTACACTTAATGACAGGACAAGTAATAATGTTCTTCAAATGCAGCACAAAACACAAAGTTAAAATAATCAAAAAAACTCTTGCCACATGCACAAAAGTGTTCTAGATGCAAATAGTTTTTGAGCACCAGCTACAAAGCCTCGCTTTATGGGCATCATTCTGCCCAGCAGGGCATCATTCAGAATTCCCTGCAAAGGGAAGACTGGGGGCAGAGGGGACAGGCTGGGTTGAAAGTATCATTGCTCATCCCATGATTTTTACATGTACAGCAAAGGTTTTTACCCTGGAAGAGGGATACTGCCTTCCAGCACCTGAGGTGATTTGTGAAAGCCACAACATCCAGGGAAGTTGGCCCTGCTGCTGTCTGTGCTCTGCATCTCTGTTTACACGTAGGAGTAGGGTCTGTGCATCATCTGAGGACTGCAGGGCTGTTCCTGTGACACCTGCTAGAAATATAACTTGAGGTATTTTCTAAAAAAATCCCAAATATGTGTTTCAGTACAGTTTAAATGGAAATGGAGGTATTTTTTCATGTTAATATACACAAAAACCTCATACACATTTTGGACTATAAAACCGTATGTGGTGAAATACTCACCAGAGGGTTAATCTCAATATATTATTCTCTAGTTTGGGAATTTTTTGATGGTTTCCCAAATGGAGAGAGGAGCTTGCTGATTTCCTTTGCAAAGGTGTCAGACATTTTGATGACTACATATTTCCTCAGTAATTAATCCTTCCAAACCCATAGGAACCAAGGAGTTCCTAAGGATACAATAAAAACAGATCCAAATACATTTAATAAAGTGATTTACTTAGGGTTGATGGGATTTAACAGCTGCTTACCTATTACTAAGTAATAACAGCTAATTTAATATCCATAGAAAGAGGAAAGAGGGTACTTTTCTAAATGCTAATGAATATTAAATGTATAGTGCTCCTGACACCGTTCATACAAGTCCTTTTATAAGAAAAGACAGGAACACAATGGTGTACAATAAAGAGGAAATTGCACTCCTCACACCAGTCCCCAAAGGGTAGATATCAGAACCCAAATAGTGGCTGGTAAACAGATAAATCTGCCATCATGCAGCTGAGCAGTGAGGCAGAGTCAGTCATGCCACGGAGAGATAACACCCGTCAGGAGCAGAGCAAGACATGGAGAAAGCTGAGAGCTTTCACAAAAGGGAGAAGAGTGGTTTTGTACAGTAGCACACACTGCGTGGGCTTGGCTGTGAATTTGAAATCATCCCTCAAGGACTAATTTTCACTTAAATGAAGTACAAGCTGTAATGGAAGGAGTAGAGCGCTGTGTGCTTGCCGGGATGTGCAAAGACTGCGATCCCACGGAGAGATTCTGGTGACACAAATTGAGTGAGTAAAGCTTGAGTGATTTGTCAATGTCACTCAATCCTTGAAATGGAATTACAGTCTTAAATGTTCCCTTTTCAAGTATGTAATTTGTTACAATACATATAGAAATTCTCTAACATGAGAGACTTTTTATTTTGATGTGACTGGAGGAACGATGTTAAATTGAATTTGTGCTGAGTTAGCCATGCAGCATAATTTCACAATTTTATGTAGCAAAATTCTATGGATTTCCACCACTTAATAATAGAAAATTTTGCCTCTAGGAAATTTAAGAAGTCAGATATCCCACAAAATTAACTGAGGCAAACCTGTATGCTATAATACTGAATACATCCATTCTTTCTCTTTCCACTGAAAGACTTGTCATATAACATGAGCTGCTTGGACTGCTGAGAACTGGATTTTTTAATTTTATTTTTTTTTCCATGTAAGACCTGAATCAGCAGTTTGAAATTTGAGCTAAACCATTCAATTGAATAATTTGGTGACTTGTGTATCTACTTCTTGCATTGTAATCTCCTCCATAGGAGTGTATTCAGGAGATGACTTTTTTTACTCTAGGTTCTATCTGAAAGCCATATCTCCATTTTCATCAGTTAAATGAAAAAATAATTGAATTAAGCATTAATTAAAGCAGAAAGAAGCATGTTCAGAGGGAGAGCAGTGTTTTTCTGGAACCTCTGCTGAGGGCATTGGATCCCATTTTGGAGAAGAGTGAGTCTGGTTCACACTGAAGAGATGAAGCAAGACCACAGAGATGCTCAGATATCACTGTACTGAAACCCTAGGAGTACTTAAAATATTTGGGAGATTGCTACCTTAATAGCTAGTTGTTTTGCCCACAGGAGAGGAATTATATTCTTCAGACATTTGATAGTTGTATTAATTGGTCATTTTAGGACTGCAAGTTTCTAAACTCAGACTTTATTTTATCAGAATACTGCTGCTTTTATGTGCCTCATTTCTCCTCTGGGCTATGTGTGGCATTACCACTGGCAGGGTTTATAGCATCTGGGTGGGTAATCTACTATCTTATATTTCACTTTTTTACAGAAATTCTGAAGTTTGAAACATAAATCTTATGGTTTTAATACTGTAAGATAGGAAGGTTTTGGGCAGAGGCCTTGCTAAGATTTAATTTCTTTCTACACTGTTAGTTTCTGTGAATCATTTTTCCTGTCCAGTGCCCTTAGTAGTCCTGAAATGTTAAGCACTGTTATAACAGCCAAGGCTCAGCTTTAAATTCTCTGATTTGTGAAAGACAGATAATGATGGGTCTTGATGCTTGCAGTCTCTATTACTAATGGAGATTCTTGTGCAATACCAGGTATAAGAGGTATCACTGACAGGAAGCAAAGCTTCAGGGCTTTAGAAATCATCAGCCTCGAGATTTTTTGAGGGTTGTGTTGGAAGGCTCTTGCAATTTCAACTGAACAGCCACTTGACAGCCACCTAAAACAAATGCTATAAAACCATCAGGAGAGAACAACTGCATTCACCCAGTGTTCATATGCATAAAAAATCTGATACATATGCATAAAAAGATGTTTACAGTTTTCTGGGAGTCTCGAGATGAACATATTTTATTGTGTGTTCACCTCTTATAACCTCAGTGCTGGTTAGAGCAGAGACTAGAGCAACTGTAGGCAAGAATTTAAGCTACATCTGAGTAAAATTTTCCCCTCTGACTTGTTTTCTCATCAAGCCAGGTCATCATGTTGCTAATGGTATTGACAGGACAGCATATGGGGGTGCTGAGGCCTGCTTCTCCACCTTCATATGGTGGAAAGTAATATGAGCTAGGCAATACCACAGGGCAGCAAATGGCCTAAATTTAGGTAATGGTAAGTATTTTGGAGATGTAAATTAAAAAACCAAACAAAACAACCAAGATATGGCTGCAGCTTATTATTTTTACATGTAATCTTTATTAGGAGGCTACCTTTCCTGGTTTGTGAAGCTCTCTTACCTCAAAAGAGAGGGCAGCTGCACAAAATATTGCTGAAAAGCTCAGTGTCTGTACTGTCTCCTAGATCCTCTCTGTAACAGAATCCTGAGTTCCTTCAGGTGACCAGGAAAAGCAGGTTTTACACTGAAGATAGATAGACAGAGATGATAGATAGATAGATAGATAGATAGATAGATAGATAGATAGATAGATAGATAGATAGATAATTAGCTGTATCTGACATTATTGGCTTGGCTTGACTGGTTTTACACTCCACCTCTGCTTCTAATGGCCAATTTTAAATCTTTTTCATAGAATTATAGAATTGCTTGTATTGGAAAGGACCTTTAAAATCATCAAGTCCAACCATTAAGCCAGTGGTGCCCAGCCCACCAAACCATGCCCCCAAGTGCCATATCTACTCAGCTTTTAAATCCCTACAGGGGTGATGACTCCACCTCCCGTTCCAGTGCTTGGTAACCCTTTCCATAAGAAATTTTTCCTAATGTACAACCTAAAGCTGTCCTGGAGGCCATTCCAGAGGCCATTTCCTCTTGTCCTATCAGTTGCTGCTTGGGAGAAGAGACCAGTGCCCATCTGGCTAGAACATCCTTTGAGGGAGTGGTAGAGAGTGAAAAGAGCCTTTTTTTATCCAGGCTAAACATCCCCAGCTCCTTCAGCTGCTCCTCATCAGATTTGTGCCCCAGATCCTTCCCCAGCTCAGTTGGTGTAGCTTATGCATTATACTCATCTCATGCTTATTACAGTATCCATTTATTAATTGCTGCTTTATGCTTTGTGTCAGCTGCAGGATGGAACACATTGCTAGCAAAGTCATTTTTATGCTAACAGAAAACTCTGAATGGAGGTGCCAGGTAGCTACTGTTCTTCATGACAAGATTTTCTTTAATGTTATAATGGATGATCAGAGGACCAGAGAAAATGAAGTAGCACATTTTTCTGATTTATACTACTTTGAAAGTTGTGTGTTTGTTTCTTCTTAATATCATTAGAGTTTTTATGTCCTTCTGTTACCTGCTTTCTAATCTTACTGTTTTTCCTTGTGCTGCAGGGTCTGAGGGAGGAATGCATAAAGCTGAAAATGAGAGTTTTTGATCTGGAACAACAGAATCGAACTTTAAGTGTGCTTTTCCAGCAGAAAGTCAAACCAGCTTCTGACCTCCTCCTTCAGGTAGGAAATGGCCTTTGTAGGAAGCAAGCTATGAGCTTTATATTTCTTAAAATTATAAAATACTTCTCTTCTTTCCAAGGCTGTGTCAGTAAGTGGGAAATGACAGTTGATAGATTTAATATATTAGAAGAATAACTGTTATCTGTACTCTGATCCCATTGAAACTGAAAATGTGTGCCAGTGAGCTCTGATATTGCATGGAAATCTGGAGAGAGGAGCACACCTGCAGAGTAACTTACTTTTTTAGATGATTCTTCCTATGATAAATGGAATGATATGGGTTCATTATCCCTCTGCAGGGGAGAAGCTCGTATTCCTTAACATCCTGCTCGATGGTGAACAGTGTAATTTCCTGTGAGAAGACAGCCCATTTATTTAACTTTTGCCATATGTGATACTGTCCTGGTTTCAGCTAACTTGCAAGGCTTTGAGTACATCTTCGCAGGCTTAGAGTGATTTTTTTGCCAATGTTTTATGGGAGGATGTAGCTGAGAAACCAATTGACCCATGTCTCACTCATTTGCCATTCTGGAATGCTAAGAGATGTTCCAGTATCCTTCTTCATTTGGCAATGTCTGTTATTGTGAATGAACCCATCTCTTTGTCATCCTTTTGCAGAAGAATTGCTTTGCAGAAGTTCCAACAAATCCGACCATGAGCTAGGAGAACAGCAGATGAGAACTAATTAGAACTTGCAGGACGTGTCAGCTACATAAGTGATATTAAATGTGTATCTTAAACCCTCACTGCTCTGCATCTCTAACTCAGAGGAAAATGTGGCTCTTGCTCTGTTGCACAACAGCTGAGGCTGCTGACTCTGCTCAGGGTGGGCTGGGTTTGTGCAGAAACACAGAAACCTAGCAAAAAGATGGATTTTGTGCAGAAACACAGAAACCTAGCACAGGGCTGGGTTTGTGCAGAAACACAGAAACCTAGCACAGAACTGGGTTCGTGCAGAAACACAGAAACCTAGCAAAAAGATGGATTTTGTGCAGAAACACAGAAACCTAGCACAGGGCTGGGTTTGTGCAGAAATACAGAAACCTAGCACAGAGCTGGATTTTGTGCAGAAACACAGAAACCTAGCAAAAAGATGGATTTTGTGCAGAAACACAGAAACCTAGCATAGAGCTGGGTGTGTGCAGAAACACAGAAACCTAGCACAGAACTGGGTTTGTGCAGAAACACAGAAACCTAGCACAGAGCTGGGTTTGTGCAGAAACACATCAGTCTGCTCACAGCTGATGGTAAAGGCAAGGGAATCTGCACGCTGAGGGCAAATTTTATACTTACTGAGGAGCTCTAAAGCACAGGCAGGGTGATGCCAGTCACCATCACAGGGATCTGGGTTCCTGAGTTTTCCTCAGGCTCTTGTTCCTCTCTTGCTTTTGTGTTGATTTGAGTGCTGCTAGATCAGGTAGGTCAGGACCTCCTCTATCGCACAGAGGTCTGATTTATAGACATATCTATATATAAATATATTGTATTAATATTAATATTGTATATTATAATTAATATTATATATTACAACTAATGTTTTATATATATATACATGTATAAATATATATATATATTTATATATATATATATTTATCCATTCACTGTTTTGACACATCCACCACAGCATGGATCTTCATTGCTCTCTTCTGCTTTTGACAGTCTCATCAGCTGCTCCTTCTTCCCAGTTTGGGGTGATTTTTTCTTTCTTTTTCCTGTTTCCAAAGGGTCTGACTCCAGCTGATGTCAGCTTGGGGTTTGTTTGCACAGAAGTCACATGCTGCACATTCATTATTGCAGATGCAGTTCCTATTCCCAGTTCCTTGTGTGGCAACAATAAAACCAGGTTATTCTGGGAATGCTACACAAGTGTTGGATAGCATCTGAAAAGTGGGATCAACACTTTGGCTTGAGATCCTTGAGACTGGATTGTGCAGCAGCTCTGAAAAAAAGTTGAAAGAATGAACCTGCACCAGGTGCATTAAAGAACCAAATGATCTAACACATTTCCCTGAGGGATTAAAATTATTTTACATCATTCTTGCACAGTTTGGCAGGAACAAATGTACATAGATTTTCTTTTCCCCCCTTTTCTCTTGATTTGTCATTACTGGCTGAGGACAAAAGGGAATTGAGTTCATTCAGAAAGTCCAGATCTCCCTGGAGCAGAATTTGCTGCTATGTCTATTCTCTTGCTATAAAAGGTTTTAACTCATTAGGTGAAAAAAATCCCAGAGAACAAGTGGCAGTGTATGTAAGAAAAGGAAGAACTTCTGCTAAGACTCTTCATATGTCCTTTTTTACAAAAAAAAAAAAAAAAAAAAAAAAAAAATCCAAACCAAACAGGAAATCTGTGAATTTCCAGAATTTTAATTATCCTCTAATCATACTCCAGACTTGAATGAATGACATGTAGTCTGTGATCCTGCTGTCTTGAAATACAACATCTGAAGAAGGATGTTTTCTTAGGGCTGAAACTGAGCAAATACTGTGGTGTGCCTGCATAAAATTAAAGAAAAGTTTGCATTTTGTCTTCTTGGAGGTGCACACAGCCCAGGTTTAGAGCAGGAGGTAAATATTGGTTCAAATGTGTCACTCTACAGAAAATTTATAAATATGTGCTTAAGGACATTCCTGTTAGATCATAACCCCAATCAAGGGAATGGGCAAATTCTGCTGACTGGAGTTGGGGGCATGGGGTGTTCTCACCTTTCCTGTACCCCCTGATACAATACAGTTCAATTTTATTTAATGTTGACCTCATCCTAGGAGTAGCCACACTCTGCAAAACTACAAATTTTGTAGAGTGCCATGGTAGAGGGCACTAGCTAAAATTAAATAATGTTAGCTACTTTTTCTGCATATCAACTCCTGTGATTTCATTGTATATCAGCATAAAATTATTCCATATTTGACATGAGGAGACTCTTGTATTACAGAGTAAGCTTATTTTTAAACTGTAAACATTTTGGTTTCTCAAATTTCAAGAGAAATATAGATTTCTTTTTTAAAGAAAAAATGAAAGGTAAGTGTATATTTCACCATTGCCCTAGGTTTTTGTGTGTATGATTCCAAACAGATAATTCATGATTGACATGTCTTAGATATCAGATCATTCACTTTTTTTTTCTAGTGAATGGATTGGTACAAATGTTTTAAATTTGGCCTGCACACCACACCAATTCCACCGTGTTGGTTTGGCTCATGCTTCTCACACAGTTCAAAAGAAACACTCATTTTGCTTGCTACCAATTTAAAAAAAAATTAAATTCATGTAGTACAGTTTCCATGACTGCCCCAGGAATCCTGCACTGTAGAAAAGGTGTTAAAAGCGTTACTTTTTCATGCATTTACAAAAAGTGTAAGTGCTTAGGAAGTTGAAACCCCTAATTTGAAGCAAAATGTGTTGAGTTTGTGATTGTGTGTGTTGCCATGCAAGTTCTCTGCTCCCAGGAATTTTGGTGTGCTTACTGCCTGCAGGGAGGGACACAGATGCTGTCTCATTCCTGTCATGAAAAGATAAGTAATGCAGTCTCTGATGCAAAATTTTAGGAGGATAAAAAGACAATTCAAGCTTTTTTCTCTTCACCTCTGATATTGTAGACAGTTTTAAGAGCTACCCTCTCTTTGTGGGGGCATTCTTTGTTGCTGAAGTGTGTGATTTACAGAGGCAGTACTAGAATAGATAAATAAGGAGAAGGCTGATTACTTTTTTTTTTTTTCATTATTGTTATTTTGTAATACTCTGAAACAGCTTTTTTTAAAATGATGAAGCTTTGGAAAAGTGTTTTGTGTCAGCACCATCTGAGAAAGAGCAACAGTTATAGTTAAAACCTAGCACAAAAGAGCAAATTCTGCCAAAGCAGCCTTCATTTTCCTCTGTTAATGTGGTTGCTAAAAAGATATTAAATTCTGCCTGTCATAGCAAGAGGGGCTGGGAAAGAAAACCAGGAGCTCCATTTTAGTGACCCACCTTGTTCTTCATCTGCAAGTGGGACAAAGAGCTGGGGATAATAGTCAAAGATTTAAAACTGAGTAGAGGAAAACCAATTAGAAATGAAGAGAGAAATCTGTGGAAGTGATTTACAGGAGGATGCTGAAAGAAATAAGACAGGGATCAGGGGTTGCCTTCTTATAAATATCCCTCTTTTAAAAAATTTTAATATCATGTAGCTCTGTTTACATAAATTCAAGATGTTTGCTAGATGAATTGTTCCCATGGGAGAAGTCTTGCTTTCACTTTTCACCCAGAAATTTGTTGTCATGAGGATTTTTAATAAACTATGCAGGATTTTTCAGTGGAAAGGGATAAAAAAGTGGCAAGCAGCAAAATTTATTGAGTTGATTTATTTGATTAAGTAAGTAATAAAATTTTCATAGTTGGGAAAGTATAAAATAATATTTCTAATCATAAGATTTACAATATCCCTGATCTTAAACTATATTTTCATTGCCATTTTATTTCCATCATAAAAATTCTACTTTCTCAAACCCAGAACCAAGCAGGGAGGTTTCCTGAAGCATTTATTTTCTTCTTGTGTTTCTCTGGCTGAATTACTTATATTTATTACTCACGGACCATCCACACTGCTTAATTTCACACCTAAAATTTTGCCTCAAATTCTACACCACAATGTTGAATTCTCAGGTGGCCAAGGTAAATAATAATTACTTTGTGATGACTGCATTGGTAAAAAACCTGATGTACAAGACAGAGTGTGGCCATGCAGGCTGTGATGGAGCCTTGCACAGCTTAGCAGGAAGGGGTAAATTGCACCAAAGACATTATTATATATGGGAAGGAGAAGAGGGCACTTAACAGCCCTAAGAGCTGCCAGAAGGAGATGGAATGTCTGGGCTCAGAGCCTGACCTCTGGTGCAGCCATCGTTAGGGATGATGAGGTCTGAACGCAGGAGGTTAAAAGTGAAGTTGCATTGCTTTACAGCAATGAGATCTGTGTAATATCTAAGTGTTTCAGAGAGTAGGTGTGTTTGAGGGTTGGAAATGAAAGCTAAAGGTGTCACACACTGTTAAGGGAACAGTTTTTCAGCATTCCAAGGTACATTTCAGTGTTGCTATATGCTGGGCAGCAGTAGGATTTCCTTCTCACAGAAGTCAGGTGCCTGCAGGCTCTCAGGGGAGCAGGCAGACTCGATACCAAATCAGCAAATTGTTTTTCAAGTTGTGAAAGTCCTGCAGCTGACCTGCTTATTTGCTTATTTCACATTTATTCCTCTGTTTCCATCAGATTGTCAGGGCACTCCTTTCTGCAAATCTTCAGGAAAGTTCCACCTCCACAACAAACTCTGTCCTTTTCTCCTCTGTAAACATATCAACATAAATAAGTTGTGGCAGCATCTGTAGTGAATATTTCCTTACTCAGAAATCAGGATTGGCTTGAAGGAGAAATTAATTCCAGATCTGCTGATTTCTTCAGCAGTAATTAAATAATGCTTGCAAGTTAAGACAATCTCCAGGGCTGTATCAACAGAGAAGAAGGTGATCACTTAAATGTAAAGCATGTTTGAGATATATTAAGTTTAAACTAGTACATTAACCTTTATCCAAGAATTACATTGCTAGCAGAACCCCTTTTAAGAAGTGTAAGAGTGGATTTTACTCTATTTATGGTGCTCAAAAGATTTCAGGCCGTTGCCTTGCTGGATTAATCCTGCAGGTCAAGGCTGCCAAAGTGCACAGTGACAGTCATGGAGATCCTGCCCCAGGGTCTTCATCAACCTCCAGCCTTGCAGCCATGAGAAATTGTAAGAATGCTTCTGTATATCAGGAATCAGGACAGTGATATAGTATGGAACACTCAATTTTTTTGAGACTTTTAACAACAAATAAAAGAACATTCTTCATGTGAGGATGGTGATGTCATTATTTCCAATCTTGTATTAGATCAGTAAACTGTTATCTAATTACTGTTTGTTCCATGTCCTCACCAATAATATCTGAGAAGACAGAAATATAAAACTTTGAATGTCTGTATTTCATCTCAGCTTAAATCATCAACATGTAATAATACATTATAAACCATATTTATTACTTGCCCCGTTTGCAGCTCCAAATAGATGCTGGAGAAATATTACAGAAATAAAATATTTAGGAGAGACAATTGGTTAGATAAGTGGGTGACCAAAAAATCAGTGATGAGAGAAAGAAAGGAAACATCCCCCTTATGGAGAAACAACCTCATCTCCTTAAGCCATATAATTTCTAGTTTTGAATGCACAGCAGCAGCAGCACAATACCTGAAAGAATTTGGTGGTGTATCTGACATGCAGCCAGCCCTGGAAGGAGCTCCCAAATAGGCAGGCTGATAAAGGAACACAAAAATGTTTGTTAGAGATGGAGGAATGAAAGGAGAGGTAGGGCAAGATCCCTCACAACAGACCAGAGTAAAGCAAAGTACAGTGAGAGGGTCAGTGGAGAAAATATTTTAGTACGAGGAGCTTAGAGCAACCAACCTGATAGTCCTGCTCCATCAGTAATTTGTGTTTTGGTGATTTACCTTCTTGTCAGACTGCTGTCCCTTACTTCAGCAATTCAATTCTTACCAATTTGCTCTCAAACAAAATCAAAGCATTAACTTAAGCTCCCAGGGCATGTAGATCTGATGAGAATGATAATGCAGTTAAGAGAAAATTACCCCCAGCTGCTCAGCATTCCTCTGTCCAAGTATTTTAACTAGCCTGGAGAGGTTCCACAGAAAACCAATGTCAACACAAACATGACATTCTGTGATACAATTTTAAATAGATAAATTTCAGCTACTGAGTCTAAAAATGAGCCATTTCCATTATCCTGATAAAAATAAATTGCTACAGCTGTAGCAAAACCAGCAAATCAAATGAGCAAATAATCTTCAGGAAAGTCACAAGTGATCCTTGGTGAAGTATTTATGAATGATTTTGACTGAGGAGAGCAATATTTTTCAAGTTTTGAAGAAATGTGAAGGCATTATTCAAGAGCAAAGAGAGTAAGCACATGTCAGGAGAATGGTGGGGCTGTACTGATGTGACAGGCCTGGACAACAAAAGCGAGATTTTGCTGCCAATTTTTAGACAAGGAAAAATAAGCAACTGACACTGAGTCAACCAACAATTTTTCTTTATTCTATGCATAGATTTTTATTATCAGTGATGAGACACATGATGGCAGGAATCCAATATGGCATTTGAAACCCTAAGTAAGTTTGTGGACAGAGTAATTAAGTCCAAGAATATTGTTCATGTTTTTTTCCTTCATTCCAGGTATTACATATGGAAATAAATTTTAAAAAGGAAGTAATTCCGCAATAGGAAAGAATATTGCTGTAATCCTTTCCAAACCTGTCCTGTGCTTCCCTCTTAATAAACATTAAAAAGACATGCTTTTTTATTCCATGTAGTTATATTTAACCTATAGTAATGCTGAAATTGTGGCTGCTCTTTCAGCCTGCTCTGATGGTTAAATATATTAACAAGATTTAATAGCAACTTTCCATGTGAATCCCTCCATAAATGGTCAAGTGTAAGTACAGAGGCTGCTTAGAGACTAGTTGTGAACTTTGTGAAAACTCTGCGTTACTCATATGTTTCTGTTTTGTGTGACCAGCACATCCATGTGCTGTCTGATATGTTTCTGGTTTTGCAGTTTGCAATTTATTTATTTTAATTTATAGTAGTTGTATTTGAGCCAAGAGTCGCTCATTCAAATTTCCGTTCTAAATGGAAAAAAAAATATCATAGACATTCTGATAGCAAAAATTAGCATGGATTAGTTCCAGTGTTATCACAGTTTGTGATGTGGTACCTACAAGCCACGTGTTACATAGAAAAGTGCAAGTTCATATCATCAGGTCAGCTTTTAAAGCCTCCCCCCTTTTGGATTTCATAGTGGAATAAAATAGCAACCTCTGAAAATCCTGCTTAAATGTGTGCTCAAACAACAGGTGTGCAGGTAATTGTTTTCTCATCATCTCAGCATATTTCACACTCTGTAACTCTCAAATGGAATAGCAAAAGAATGTATAAAATTAATTCCAAGATTTAAAGGACTCTGTCTTGTGACAAAATGGGAATCTATTGAAATTCTAAAGCACTACAGAATTATAACCTTTATTATTATAGATCTATGATTTTCCTTTTATCGTGCTAATGGAGCCAAGTATGTAGTTCATTTTTATTTTCTTAAAACTTTGAGATTTAAAGAAAGGATAACTGTGCAAAAGCATATATGAAACAAATAATAGAGGATGAATTTCATCTGTTATTACACTCAATACATATAAAACCTCATTCATATTTTACTTTATTGCTGTGGTTTTGTTACTGTTATTTAAGTGCAGTGGCACTTTGAAGATGTGAAGCAATACAGAATCATGGCTCTTTTTACTGAGAAGTAGGTGTGCCAGTAAGTGATCTGCTTCATAACATTTCAACTGTTCAGATTATATCAGGCCAGAGTGAATTGCTAGTAATGTAAAATTACACATTCCATCAAATGAAACAAACTAACATTATGCTAAGTGGGTTGAAGCACATAAGGTTACTCAATAGGTATTTTCTGTTGCCATCTGTTATGGAAAAAATAATTTTCCTCTGATATACTTTATATTTTTTATACATTCTCACAGATACTGCACATAGAAGAAAGGGTTGATAATTAGAATAAAATGTTACTCATAATGAATCATAAAACACCTAAGGAAGCAACCCCATCTTTTAGTATTGAATTTCACTAATGCTCTCCTTTGTTTCCCAAATGACCTATCTTCTTTAATGATAGTTTGGATACTGGTAAGATTCAAATTCTCATCCAAAGGCCGTGGCACTATTGACTAAATCTCTGTTGATTCGCTGAGAATGTGAAATACTGTATTGCAAGATAAAATCAGCACGAGGTGCTCAGTGAAACTGAAGAGTCCATTAGTGCCTTAACTCTTAAATTACCATCTGTAATCTCTCTTGATAAGGACGAGCTGAAAGGAAAAGTTACCTTTGTCATTAAATCTTTAACAATGTGATACTGACAGCCTGGAGTTTTTCTGTATTTTTAGCATCTTCAGACTGCATCCCTGCTCCTTTCTTTCTCTAGATGTGGGCAGCCTGTGTTCCATTAGTCACCAAGCAGTGTCTGGGTGCAGGAAGGGGCAGTGATTTGTCTGTGTCCTGTGTTCATCACAAGGGCATCTTCCACATTATGAATTAAACTCCATCTTACTGCATTAGAAGTATGGAAAACAGACTGCCAAAGTAATGGCATCATGAATTAATAGCAGCGCTTTAAAAAAAAAAAAATCTCAAATATACTCCTACTCTTCAGCTCATCTTTCTGGTATACAATTTCAGAAATGAGCTATTTAATTTTGTAGTGTTTTAGTCCTAAATTTTTATATTCAGTTATATTTTAAAAGCAGAAATGCTCAATCATTTTTTTAAATTTCTGTTATTTGCTATTAACTGTTTTTCTCTAAATAAGCCTTGTGTACTTTTCCTGTACAGTAGATGCAGGCACAGACACAGAACTAGGCACAATTATTATGAATTATAGATGCTGCAAGTGTGAGCATGAATCAGAGATTAGCACTGTGTTTTAGAGGCTCACTTAGATTTATTTGACTAAATGATCTCTAGGAGATCTTGACAATAATTAGAAATATGGGTGTACTCTGCCCTGTCACCTGGTACTTGCTCCTGGGGGAATAACAAATGGATTTAACCTTTCATTTAGGTCTTCAGGTCCTTCATTCACATGGGACCAGACTTTCAAGAGCTCAGGCATTGTGCTGAGCTCTTGTAAAAATCTAGCTACTGCCAAAATGGGAGCTGATCCTTTGGAAATTCCTGTGTAATACCTCCTTAAGCCCTGCTTTTATCCACAGTGAGAAAGGGATCAATTCACAAGGGCACAGGTTCCTAGTCAGGGGCTGGCTGGCACAGCTTCTCCTGAGCAGAGACAGCTGCTGAGAGGTTTGCAGCTCTGAACCACCTGAGCCAGAGGCAAAACTCCCAACCTGGGCCAGGAGAGGGGATTTTCCCATGCCATCCCAAGCCAGGCCTAGCCCTAGCTGTGCCAAGGCTGGTTCAGGTCCTAAATAATGCTTGTAGGGTATCGAGCCTTTCCTGCCTGCAGCTGTGCCTGGCATTTTCCATCTCCTGGTGCTCCTGCTGGCTGGGGCAGCAGGAGGGAGGTGCAGATGAGCATGGGCAGTGCAGGCTGTGTCCTCAGGCCATCCATGTCCCCTCCTTGCTGGTACCAGCACCAGCTCTCCCTCCTCACCTGGGCTTCAGCCTTACCTGGCCTGCATGGCCAGCCTGCATGGTGCTGAGGTCATTCCAAGGTTTCTCATCCCTCCAGAGTGGGTTGGTGGGATTCCAGAAGGGTACAGCCAAGGTTTGAGCTGCTTGTTGAGATCATCAGGTCTCCTGGGTTGTGCTGGGTCCTACACAAGGCCTGAGATTTTGGTGTTATCAGGATAAACCTTGAAGAACTTGAAGTGCCATCTGGAGGTCTTGTGGTCAGATTTGGGACTTCCAAGAATGAAATACTGTCACAGACATGTTTTATTAAAAATCCTTTCTTTAAGTTTTTTCCTCCTGAGAAGCTGAGAGGCCTCAGGAACAAATTGTAAACATTGATTATCTGCTGCTGTGGAATGCAACAGGTGCATCTGGGATTGGTCTCATGTGGTTGTTTGTAATTAATGGAAAATCACACTCAGCAGGCTCAGACTCTCTGAGCCACAAGCCTTTGTTATTCATTCCTTCTTTTTCTATTCTTAGCTAGCCTTCTGATGAAATCCTTTCTTCTATTCTTTTAGTATAGTTTTAATATAATTTATATAATAAAATAATAAATCAAGCCTTCTGAAACATGGAGTCAGATCCTCATCTCTTCCCTCTTCCTTGGACCCCTGTCAACACAGTCACAAAATCCCACTAGAAATGCATATTTATGACCATCTAGAAGCTTTATTTCTGAAAAGCAGTAGAAGTTTGGGAAGCCTATGGGGTAATTCCTGTCCTGGCAGAAATTCTTTTCTTTTCATTTCAGTAGAAGTGAAGCCAATCATTCCTACCAGCTGGGAATCTACCCACTTATTCTTTCTAAATCATACTTTTAACTAAGTGCTTTGAGGAAAAGGAATAGAATCAAGTACCTTGTATCCAGGTATTCAAGAAAAAAAGTCTCTTCTTATTAGAAATTATTCTGTCAGAGACAAAAACAATGCATTAGAGTTGGAGAGAAAATAAGTATGAAAAAAGGCTTAAACTAACAATAAAAGTAGTTCTTGCAACTCTCCTCCTACTTTTAAACTCATTTCAATCCACATGACATTTCAGCAGTGTTACACACACCAATAAAGAAAAAAAAAAAGAAAAAAGAAAAAAGGAGGGTGGAGGAATGAGGTAACTTTTTAATGCATAATACTGAGGCAAGGAAAATATGGCTTGTTCAACATTAACCTTGACAAATTTGTGCTCTTGTCATTTAAATGAATGAACCTTTCCAGTGCCTAGATTGCTGGACCTTGCAAAACAGCAGTGAGGAAGGATTGTAAAAACAATCCCTATCTCTTTTAAGTTTGGGGGTTTTGGTTGTTTTTTTTTTTTGAGTAAATGAATGATTTCAGTGAAATCCAAATAAGGATGAATCTGCTCACTTGAATCCCCTGTTCACAGCCAATGAACTTCCCTGTGAAACAGAGCTTGCCCTCCTGGCTTGCCAGGTATTGATCTAAACCATCTTCCTGAGCCTTCTCTCTCTCCTTTTCCTCCTACAGGAAAAAGGTTAGTGTTAGATAATAGTATTAATTTTCCAGACATCTGCACATGTTTTAATAGCCTTTAGAAGGTTTGAAATGGTTTCTGTTTGACCACCACAGGGCTAAAATGCCATTAAGGCTTAGATTGTAGCAATACATAACAATCATAGCCCTGCCGTTCAACCTAGCAATAAAAAAGCTAATTTATTTTATCGGAGATTTAAATTAATGTGATGAACTCCTCTCTCAACAGGAGCTGTAACACCACTCTCACTAAAAATACCATGTCCCTGCATCTTTTCAAAACCAGATAAAACACTTGTGACAAACCTTGTGTGTGTATTGTGTGTGCTATTTTGGAGTGTTTGCACGTGTGTTTGTGTGTCCATATAAAACTCCTACTGTTCCTGAGACCATTTCTATTTTTCTGTCATATCTTCATTCTCTTTTCTTCTGTCATCTGGCTCGTAGGCTCAGCAAGAAGAAAGTGATTAATAAGGCAGTCTCCAGAGTTAGCACTGGGGTTTGTTTAACACCCTGAGAACTGGAATTCCCTTGTGGACAGAAATTACTGCTGCTTAGGTAAATTCAGTTGAAAATAATGTTTAAAACAGACCTATGCATTTAACTAGGACATTTTTTGAAAATCTGTGAAAGAAAAAGACTTCAGACAGTTATTTCCAGCTTTATGCCAGAGGAAAGCTTCAGCTTATCCCATTATGGAGTGATAAAGCAGCATCTGATGGCAGCAGCTTCTGTGATAAAATGATCATGGCAGCATTGAGAACGAATCTAATAAGGGAATTGATCTGTAGATTCCAATTCTGGTAGAGCCAACACTGATCAACATAAATGTCAATAAGAAAATCTCACTGAGGTCTGCCTAATTCCTTTAGATTATTTTGGGGCATAGTCAGAAACTGAATGTGAAAATGGATTTTAAACTGTAGGAATTACAAAAGCAACAACCAACGTTATGTTGTGCCTGGAATACCACTGGCTGTCATTGTATGAAATGCTGAAATTAGTGAGTATCTTTTAATCATAAAAGGATTGATAAAGCAATAACTGTTGCAAAAGTGAGCCTTTTCTCCTGTGTTTTTGTATTAAAGCATTTTTTAAATACAGTGAAATAATAAAACACCAGCCCACCTTTTTACTGCTGAAGCATAGATAGCATGTGTAGGACATGCCAGAAAAGATTAATGGAATAGTTCTTCACTGTTGCAGGAATTCGGTATAAAGTTGTTTCCGAGTATAAAGTATAAATTCAGTATAATGTTGTTCTTTCTGGCAACGCTGAAGTGTTAAAACCAAAATGGTTTTGTTTGTGAACAGTGTAACAGCAGCAGGTGTCAGGATGTGCAGAATGTGCCCTTCACTCTTTGGTGCTGCCATAATTCACAGCACCTTCGTGGTGCTGGCCCTCATTTAGCACAGTGGAGCTGACACACTGAGCAGTGCTAGATCAATGGGCAGACATTTAGAAAAATAAGAGGCAAAATACAAATATGTACTTAATAAAAGGCTCCTCTCCTGCGCATAATATTGTCACAGCACGGCTGTTTCACCATACTCCAAGGAGTCTTCCATTTGCAAGCTTGTTGAGAACATTTTTTCATTAATTATTCACGTTCTGAGTAGCTGATTACTGGGTCATTGATGTAAACTGTTGACTTTACAGTAATTACAAACCACAGGGAACTTTATACATGCATTTTCCTAAGAAATTAAATTAGCTCATTTTCATATTGCTGCAATATTTACAGACTCCTACCATAGTGCTATTAAAATGAGAAAAACACTTTGGAATCTCAGAGCTTGAAAACACCGATAGACATATAAAATGAAAAATGGGATCAGAGGGGATTACTTTGTGTCTTTTAATGTAACTTTTATTTAAAGCAGTTTATAAAAATTAATAAAACTATGGATTTGGAACAGGAGTAAATTTAGCCTTACATTAATGTTGTCAACTCTCTGAAGAATACAGAGAGATTATGCTATTGGTGTTTGTACATCAAATGCCTGCTTAATACCTCCCAATTTATACCCTAGAATATAAGTTTCCTGCCTTTGGAGTTACTTTGGGTCTAATTCACTGAGTTTTGCCATCTCTGGATCTCTCAATAGTAACAGAGAGCTGCAAGCTTGGAAACTCTGCAAACAAATCAAACTTTGTTTTACTTTCTGTGCTGAAATTGCCTTGTTAGCAGGATTTTCTGATTTTTTTTAGCACCCTAATCTTCCATACACATGTTCCTAGTATCATATTCTTGTACTTTGTCTTGGATGTTGCCTTAGTCTCAATAAACTCACCCAGAGGATTTGCCAGCAAACTGAGAAACCCCTTTTAATTCTGGAGTTGGATTTAAAGTCTTGCATCTTCTGTAAAGGCTTTTTAGAAAAGTGTGCCTAGTAGGGAGGAAAAACAACAAAAACAGATGGAAAACATCAAATTAGAACTTCCATGGAAGTATTTTTATTAGATTAATGGAAAATTTAGATCCACACACTTGAAATTTAAGGGCTAGCTAAAAACTTCTTTTTTTTTTTTTTCAATTTTGTACTAAGAACTCATTTAGCTTACTGAAATGCATTTTAAAGCTAATCCTTTAATATTCACTTATGTACAGCACATCCTCCTATCACCACTGAGCAATGCTGCACTTTTGTGATTGTCTCCTGTATTTTAAAGAGCTGAGGGTAGGATCAATAAAAGCCTCCAACTTTAAGAGTTATCCTGGGGCTCACCTACTGTGTGTTAACCCTTTCCTCCCACCAAAAATACCCTGTAGCAACGCTGTATAATAACCCTGTAGCAGCAGAGAAATAGAAAAGCTCACTGAGTGTCGTGCATTTACAATCAGAAGTTGGATGTTCCTGCCTGTGCAGAGCTTTATTTATAGCTTTAAGAGGTCTAAGTGATGAACATCTAATTACTTTGTATAAGGGAGAAGCATTTTAAACAGTCAAAAGGTGTTAGTTTTTCACTCCAGTTTTAGCCCCAGTCCTGTAAATGGTTAAACATGGTGCAACATTAAGAGAAAGAATAATTTTCATAAAATTGTGGGCTGGTTTGTGTTGGAAGTGACCTAAAAGCTCATCTCTTTCCAACCTCCCTACCATGGACAAGGATACCATTCACTAGACCTGGTTTTCATTTACTAAACAGTGTTAGCCATGAAATTCTGCTTATAGGAAGTGAATACTAGGAAATAATTCTGAATTTTCTACTAAATAGATAACTTCCAGAGCTGAAAATAATTATTATACTTTTGGTTTTGTGATACCAATTATATACCATAACACATCAGGCATTTCTGTATGTACACTGTGTGTAGTTGCAAATGTATTTCCTATGTTGGTGATTATTAGAATTTAAAAATTGGAAGCATCTTCTTGCAGCTTTCACTTTTGCTTCATATTTGGCTGGTTTTTGTTGACAACCACATGTTCTACTCTCTTTAGAATGCAAAATTTCCATATGTCAAAATAATATATATTCCAAAGTCTTATTTGTCTAAAGGAAAAGTTGATTTCTACTTTTGGAGGTTTTATTATTTTTTTATTAACTATACTAATATATATTCCAAAGTCTTATTTGTCTAAAGGAAAAGTTGATTTCTACTTTTGGAGGTTTTATTATTTTTTTATTAACTATACTAAATTTTCTCCTTAATTCCAGAATGTTTAGTGGATGAGAAGGTCACACTTTGTTTTTTGAACAGTGCATGTTCTACTGTAGATAACTTTTGGTGGGATAGGTGCAGGATGTTCTCATCTCCAGCTGAACCTCCCCTCTGAAATGTATCCAAGCGCTGCAAAAATCAATATTTTGTTTAATGAAAGATTATGCTTCTGCATAAACTAACAATATATAAATATTTTGCCTAATAATATTTTTTCCTTCTGCAGCCTAGTGCCTTTATGGTGCAGTGGAAATGAGAAGGTTTTCCCTGCCAGCCCAATTTCAGTGGCTGGGTACAGAGGGAAGCAGGCCAGAATGTGCCTGCTCAGGTTTGTGATGCCCTGAAAAACAGCAAAGACAGGAGAGGGCCACACGCACCAAACAAACATTTACAGCTCTGGCATGGAGCAGCAGGATGAAAATGTCTCCTCGGTATCTAGAGAGAGAATTTTGTGAATGATAGACTTTGGCTCATGTGAGAGAAGCAAAGCCAATTGATTTGATAGCAATTAACTCATCCAATATTGGAGAGCTGTGTACTCTTTGGCATAATTCATTGAAAATTGTTCTGGCAATGCTGCAGACCATTAGATGTTTAAAAAGGAGATGGGAGCTGATAGATATTCTGCAGAGACAGAGTCAGGAGGCGCAGTGGTTAGGGGAGTCTCTGTAATATTGCCTTGTGCCAGCAGGTAGAAGCTTTCTTTTATCTTCCTAGAAAGTCTTAATAAGAATGCTGCTGGGGGAGGGGAGCTGGCCTGCTGGCTGATGGATTGGTTATCTGCCT
The DNA here is from genome assembly GCF_028018845.1 of Melospiza georgiana. Lineage (NCBI taxonomy): Eukaryota > Metazoa > Chordata > Aves > Passeriformes > Passerellidae > Melospiza > Melospiza georgiana. The sequence goes on along the minus strand of NC_080436.1, from coordinate 33,723,289 downwards.
GCCAGATAATTGTATTTCCTATTGCACTTGATAGAATAGGTTTCCACCTAAATTATCAATTACTTTGTTTTTATTTTTCATGTGGGTTACGGGAGTTAATCTTGGCATTGAACCACAAAGGGCACTGCCTTTTCTGCATCATCTCACAGGTGAAGGAGGAGCTTTGCTGCTGTTGGGCACAGGCACCTGCAGAGAAGCCCTCTCTGTTTTGCCCTGGCCTCTCAGCACCCCCTTTCTGGAGAGATATGGGTCCAGTCAAGCTAGGATTTTACAAACTTTTCAGTCCACACCTGCCCTGTAGTACTCAGTACAGGATATTTTACAAGAAAGTTGGCCTATTCCATGCTGCATTCAATCCCATATGGATTTTCAGGTCTGCAGCCCAGTGATCCTGATGCTTTTCTGTTTGCAGAAGGGTCCAGACACTCCCCAGCACCTCTAGTATTGCTCATTTCCCCCTTATCATTGTATAGGGCACCAACAAATGGGGCAGATAGCTTGGACTGATGGTTGTAACTCCTCAGTTTCATAGTGAAGCATTCATTTAAACTGATGTGATCTCTTCCATGGAAGTCATTCTGTGCAGTGGCTGCCTCTTGTTGCCTTGTGTCCCGATAGCATCAGCAGTGATTTTAATACTGTACAATTTTCAAGGCAGCAGTAACTCCTTGATCTAGTTATGTGACTGTCATCTGAAAATACCCATAAAGGACACAGTACATTTTGTGTATCTGAGAAGAAATCACAATCAAGATACATAGTTAGCACAATCTGTTACTTGATTTTGAATGCATCATTAATGAGTTTTTTTAACAAATGCTAGAGTTTTCCCCATTCTTTAATTAAACAATGGAGAAGGAAAAAGTAAATGAAAGAGAAACATTTTTTCTTAGGCTTTTCTTTTGTAATTGGATGACTTGCTTCAGTGCTGTGTGATTATATTTAATTAATGACCTCAAACTTTATTATGCTGTTTGTTAATGCTAGTCATTGTTCTGGCCACCTCTGTTAGTTTATTTGCATATGTGTGGGGAGGACTATTCCCAATGTGATGATCTCATTTGATACAGAAATATAATCACATTATACATCTCGAGAACACACTTTCCTTCTTTGTTAATCATTTCAATCTGCTGATTTGCCTTCGGTACTGCAGTTTTAGAGAGTCACTGAGTTCAACAGTGGGAAAAGTGACTCAAACACAGTGAGACCCCTGTGCAGGGTCACACTGAGCTGCTGAGGAGGGACCCCAGAACCCTGAGCTGTTTCCAGCTGGGCTGTCATTGATCACTGATCAAAAATTATTTCTGATTTCTGCCTGTTCTGACTGATTTCTGTTCTTATGTCTGACACAGATTCTGTATTCTGTAAGTAACAGTAAATTTCCTTGGATGATGTTGTAGGGGAATATTTTGTTTCTCTTATTGAGATGTTTATAGGTTCCCATTTAAGTAATAAAATGGGAAAGTGGAAAAACGGGAAGGCAGTATTGCAATTGTAAAATTCCTTTAGCACTATTTCTAGAATCCTTTTTTTTTCTGGGAAAATACATTTTCACCTATAAATGTTCATCCATCTCAGCTGTCCCCAGTCATCATCTATTGTAACTTCCACTACAAGACTATTGTAACTTCCACTAAAATATCTCAGGTGACTGGTTTCCCTGGAGAAGGTAATTAATTTGTCTGCAAACCACTTGTTCATAGCACTGGTGACTCTTGGTTCTGAAAACCGTGGGATTCTCTGGTGGCTTAGTGATGCACTTGGAATTATTGTCAAGAGGAACAAATGCACAAAGTCAGTGAATCTGTGACTTTGGGCAGGCATTTTACCTGGAGTTTAAATCTTTAACAACCATCTGACAGTAATACTAGTGGTAGAACTTTGAAAGGTGCACACTGAATAATCAGGCATCACTGATGTTAAAAACACATAGCCTGGATGTAGTTAATATTTATAATGAAAAGTATCTTGGATACTGAGTGCTTGCAGCATTTTATTTAATCTATTCAACAATATATTGGATAATACATATTTACACAGAATATTGGTCATTGAAAATATTTTCCATAATCTCTCTGCAACAGACAGTACCTCCTTAATAAACCTGGATGAATAAGTTACTCTTGGGAAATGACTCCCAAATTCATAATTAGAAGTTTTTAAAAAAATTTCCTAGATTGTCTGGAATAGAAGCCTGAAGCAGAGCATGCAGATAACAGAGGCTGTGGGAATGGCTGCCTGCTTTGTTCTCTGGCAGATTAATTTCTGCAGTGGGTACCCAGAGAGCAGGCTGGGGAGCAGCTGGGTGTAGGTACTGTGTGACTTGCATTTCAGGGCCCTGCACAGAGCTACTGCTACACTGTGTGGAGGCTCTTCTGCCTTCAGATTCTTTTTCCCTCTGTGGCCAGTCTTTTTGGATGGACAGGGTGATGGGGCACTCACAGAGCCTCCACAATCTCTGGTTTGCATCCCTCACAGAGTCCTCTGGGAAAGCACCTAACAGAGTCTGCACCATTTGTTTGTTCCTCCAAGCTGAGGGGGTAAATGTGGTCTCTTAGGTTGCAAACCTAGAGAATTAATGGGAAAGTGAAAAGAGCCTGATCCAAAGTCCTTACTTCTTGGGTTTTATTTTTTTAGTCCATTTGCATTGATTTCAATGGACCCTGAGTCAGATCCATGCTGCCTGTTACATGGTGTGCTGGCCCAGGACTAACAAGACTGCAGATATTTTTTCTTTTTATGTGATTGGCTGAGGCATTCACATAAATCATGGATTTTATTGAAACTGCAATTAAACCAAACCAGGCTTAATGCAGACTGAAAGCCCTAGAATTATTGTACAGGTGCACATGGGGGGAAAGGCACAAACTTAGCCATCCTGCCAAGCAAAACTGAGAAAAACTGTGTATATAATCCAACAGCATGTGAATATTAATGCACAAAATCCTCTGAGTCCCCAGTTCCCTGATGCAATTATTTTCTATTCACATTAATTGTTCCTAACAGATGACATTAATGACTTTGAGTTAAAATGTGTGCAGAGGAGGCCTTCAGCAGATCAATGCTGGTTAAAAATAGGGTCACTTTTGCAATCATTCACACAAGGTGTAACAGCTCGTAAATAAAACAACATTAACATGTTGATTGATTTATGCATGTTAATTTTTTAGTTCATTTTTATGCTTTTTTCGTGGAACCTGTCAAACTCTGTGGATAATGGTGGGACTCGTGCTCATTTGTTATTGTTGTGTGTGAAGTAATGATAAGTTGCAAAGCAGTGACTAGAAGGAAAAGTAGAGTTTGTTTTGGATGAAGGATGATCTGTCCTCCAGTCAGGAAGTCTTGGACAAAGTAAGCACAAAGAGCAACATTTCAAATTAGAACAAATCCGCTTTTACCTCAGGCTCTTCATTTCCCTTGAAATTTACCAGCAGAGTTTGGAATTTTAAAAATGCTGATCTGCTGAATGTCTGACAAATGCTTTTGCTTTTTCTCCTTCTCTTCTGCCCCCCCCAGAAACTCCACTCACGCATCTTGGACCTCTCATCCGGGGATTTGCTTTCGGAGGTGGAACGGAGCCGAGGCCTGGTGCAAGCCCCAAGTGCTGATGCTCAGATGCTCGTGAGTGTTTGTGCTGCCCTTGCTCCCCGCACCTGGAACCTCCTTTTCTCCTCTGCAGTCTGGTGTCAGGGAAGAGCCATAAAGCTGAACTCTGAATTGGAACACTGTCGAGGCAGATAACAATGCTTTTACTTCCTTCTCTTCTCTGAAATTCAATATTGTGTCCTCGGTTGATATAGTGAGCAGATAGTGTCACTGTGTGCAAAAAAAGAGTAAATCTTAGCAATGTCCCCCATACACCTTTTTGGGTATTGATTACATCTCAGAAGCTCTGAGAAATGGTCAAGGAGCTTTTTATTAAAGCTCATGCCCCGTATTATTCATCCCACTTTTATGATATATTATGTATGAACTTTTAAAAATTCATGGGCTCTGCATTTTTATTTTTTTTTTCAGACGGAGTCAGCTTTGTGCTTATTTGGCAAAACGTTCACCAGCATGGCTTTCATGTTTCATTGTCAAAGAGAAAAGTAGCTTAAAAAACAAAAATCACATACAGGGAAACAAAGAGTACAAGAACAGAACATTGAACCTGCTTGTGCCTTTGATCTTGAAGTATAGTAGTGTCAACAAAAATGTAATCTCCCTTGTAATACCTACTTTAATGAAAAGGCATTGTTTCAAAGGTTCACAAAAATGCTAACAACATTTTGCATTATATTTAATTAAGCCTTCAGGTTAAGTTGCTCTAATATAGTTTTGTGTCTTTAATGGTCTGATTATTTCAATTTTCTTTGATTTCTAGGGAAAATTACATTTTTAAACTGTAATACTACATTCAAACCTTTTTACTCTAATTTCATTAAAGGTAATGACTAAAAAGTCATGATTACAAAAATTAAAATTTCACCATGTCAGTTAATAGACCCATATGCAAGTTAAATGTATTTAATGAATGCGTCATAAACATGCTATTCAAAGTACTTTCTTGAATAATTTAGAGAACAAAGGCAAATTGAAGGGGAAAACTCCACTCTCTGAAGTGATCTGAATGCAATCTAGAAATTGAGTAGATACCCTACTTCATAATCTGGAGTGACATGACATTTTTTGCACATTTTCTCCTCTCTTAAAGATGATTGCAGTAATATACTGTTCTTTTGCTTTGCTTGGATAGCTCCATTTTTTCCCATTGCTGAAACAGTAGGACCAAATGCCTTTCTCCTGTGCGAAGGAAAGAAAGTGAGGGGTTGGAGAGGCTCTCAGGCTGGCTGAAGATGACAGGAAGGCAATACTTGTCACTGTGCTGTGATCTCTCTCCTCCTGCAGGAGAGGATTTGCAGGCATCCTTCCCTTGGATGCTGTGATGGCTGGGACACAGCCCAGTCAGTGTAAAGGGCAGAATTCCACATGATGTGTTTTCCCAGTGCCAAAATGCAGAGGAACAGCCAGAACAAGCAGCTGCTGCCCTTGGCCTCTGTGCATCCCCCTCCCCAGGAGTGACACTGCCACAGCTGAGGAGGCTGAGGGCAGGGGTCTCACAGGGGAACCACAATGTCAGAAACACAGACTCATCTGTCTCAGCAAAACAACAAAATCCACTTCAGAGCCAGAAACACAGGCATCAACCTGCCTGTGGTGCTGAAAGTATTCTTCCCAGAGCCACTGGTTTTAAAGGCTGCACATCCTGCAGCCATTTGACTTCCTAGGAGAACATGTACCAGTAATTCCCAGAGGTGAAATGTGCTCTTGGTGCCTCTAAATGATTTTCCCATTCCTCGGTTTTGCCTGTGATGAAGAATAATGATTTGCCCTGTAGTTAGGTTTGTCAAAACCTGAACATTATGGTGTCAGCTGAGCCATGAACAGCTGTACTGATGAACTCCTCAGCAGTAAAAATTTTGCTCTCTCCCATTCAGCTGAAAAAAGGTTCAACCCCAGTAGTAATAAATGGGAGGAGCATGAGGGAATTAATGGAAGAAATTAGCAGAAGGCCAACAAACATGTCAGTGCCTGAGAAGTGCCTACAAACTGAGTGTTGTTCCAAAGAGTTCCATGAAGAAGCTGGATCTGGGGCATACACAGCCTTGATAATTTTTTCATGTATTCAATAACTTTAGATTTCTTGTTTCTTCCTAAGTGTAAATTCTTCATTTAAGCAAAATTAGTTTGAAGCATATCTACATACAACAATCAATAAATATTGTTTCAGTTGGCCTTAATGAAATCCAAGGATAAGTTTTATGAAACAAAGGCACAGAATCATAGATTCACTTTGGATGGAAAGGACCGTTATGCTTCAGATCATCAAATCCAACTCTTCACCCACCACTGGGTGGAAAGGTCCCTTGAGATCAATCCCACCACTAAACCATGTCCCCAGGTGCCACAGCTACACAGCTTTTAAATCCCTCCAGGGATGGTGACTCAACCACTTCCCTGCTCCGTTGCTTGACAGCTCTTTTAGCGAAGGAATTTTTCCTAATATCCAATCTCAACGTCCCCAAAGGCTGTTTCCTCCTGTTCTATCAGTTTCTACTTGGGAGAAGAGACTGACCCCCACCTCATTACAACCTCTTTTCATGTAGTCATGTCTGGTGTTCCTGGTAATTAAAATGATGTCTGATTCTGTGAGGAAACTGGAGAATAGTGCAAGCACTTAACACTAAAGAAGCTCCAACGCTGTTGGGCTCAAGAATATTAGTTTGAAAACAAATTAAAGGCATCCTAGCTACTCCAACAGAGGTTTAATATTTTACCTAAAGTGCTATCTACTCTTCATTACTCTCTTCCTCAAAGCTGGCACTTAGTCACAGTCAGCTGAAATTGCATTTGGAAAGGGGCGATAACTACACAAGTACTAAAGGCAGCCATAAAGTGTCAATAAATTGCATAAGCAAGAGGCTTCAGCTGTCTGCGAGCGACACGAAGATGGATTGTCCTACGTCAGAGAGTTTCTTAGACAAAGCTTTGAACTAGATAGGAAACCAAAATTAGACTGTAATGGAGAGATTCCATTCTCAGTGGACATTCTGCTCAGGATACTAAATTAATTTACCTCGTCCAGGCTGTGCAGCCTCATCTGTTACATTGTGGGGCTATAATGCAGTTGTCAAGATGTACTTGTATTCTTATAACTTTGTTTTCTGTATCTTACCAGCGCACGTTGCTTATGTATGAAGCATAATTCAAATAGACTCAGAATAATCTTTACAATAAGAAGACCAGAATACTAGTCCAAGAACAAAGAAGAAAACACTGAGCATTGTGGATTTTTTTCCCCCTGACAAATGAAACTGTTAGCAATTTTAAATTTATTTCTCTGTATTAAATTCACCAGATGCTAAATTACATGAGAGGAAGGCAGAAGCGGCTAACTTGCTTTTTCTTTGCCATTCTTAATCAAGGGGAAGTTAAATGATCATTTTCTCCCCATAAGATATTTCAATTTCTTCTCATATTTTAGGAATGCCAGCAGAATGTGAAATCCAGCATACCTGTCTTGAAATGCCAGAGTCAATTAAATATGACAGGCTCTAGCCGCCTGTATCCTCGGAGCAGCTGCAGCAGCAGTGAACTCTCCCTCTCAAGTGCTTGCAGTGAATATTCCAGTGGTTCCTCCTACACTTGGAATGATGGAAAGACAAGCAAAAGGGTAAATCAAATTCATTTTCTTCATGTACTAGTTTGAGTTAATCTGAAACAAGATTAACTGAAAAGCTGCCTGTTTCAGAAGTTTTTTTACTTTCCTCTCACTTTTATATAGAAAGCAGTTGTCACTAAACTACCTATTACCACCCTTTTTAATTTTTTGAGTGATTCCTTTATCACTCCAGCTTACTTACAGTCTCCTCATTTGTTCAGACATTTATCCTGCCTTTCATATTCCAAACTGCTCTTCTTTTTTATCTTAATCCTTCCATTCATATTGTTCTTCCTACAGGTTTGTAATGCACAGCAGCCTTCACACCATTGTAAAATCCTTTATTAAAAAAGAACTTTGCTTTAAATAGAAAAGAATATAATGGAATGCCCTTATGCAACTCCTCTATCTCTTTACCAAAATGGTAACACTTTTATTGACAGCACTTATAACACAAGTGATTTTTATTTTCTTTTGACAGTCATCCGTGAGATGGGATAAAAGAATAAGCATTGGTTCTTCGCTCCCAAGCAACCTCTCAAGTCCTGCAGATGATCTACCTCCAACTCGAATCAAGGAAAACCATATCTTACAAGGGCTGAAAAAACTGCAGGAGCAAAAAATACTACTTGAACCACCTTCAGTAATATCAAAATGGGGCTACAAAGATTGCATGAACTCCAACGAAGGAATATATTCCCCTGGAATTAAGTGTGGAGGCCATAATGAACAGACTCACTGTAAGCCAATGGAAATGGGAAGTGTTTGCATTGAACACAACAAAACTTTCTCTTATGATTCAGATTCCCATGATGATGCAGATGATGACTCTTCATCCTTACTGTTGCTGCAGGAAGTTCCAAGCAAAGACTGCAGGACCTATTGTAACAAATTAACTCATAGCATTTCTGACAGTCTCTTTGACTGGGATCCTAACAGGAAACATTTGCCAGAAAGAAGTCCATTTTTTGATTCAAAGGAAAGACCTGAGAAATTGACTAGTTTTGTCAGTGGATTTCAGGCAGAAGCAAAATCATGCACCAGAGCAAAGCTGCCTGAGTTACAGTTAAATCAAAGCCATTCTAATACAGGCTGGAAGGACTTTAATTTTCAGCTTTCAGATACGGATGACAATGAAGTCTTGGATGAATTGCATATAGAAAGCAGTGATGAGAAAAGTCCCTCAGATTTATTAGCAACTCCCTTTCCTGAGAAGTATACAAAGACCTCTGACTTGCTCAAAGTCACAGAGAATTCTCAGTTTGTATCTACTGACAAAGAAGAGAACCAGATACCTGTTCACCCAGACATCAGGCCCAAGCCATGTAATTTCATTAAACAAGAGAAGGTTATAAAGAAGACCTCTTCTGAAGAGTGCATTATGGTAATATATGATGCTAAGGATGGTGAGCCAATTGAATTCAGCTCACATCAAACTGGAGTTGTCACTGTAACAAGAAATGAGATTTCAATCAACCAGCCACAAGCTATGTCCAGTGCAGAATACACTGAACTTATACCTCAGGGAAGAACTGATATGCAGCCAGGACCCAATGCTAGAAACTACACTGCTTCAGAAAGACAGGAAGATGAAACTGGGAAAAATACTCTTGAAGATAATACAGGGAATAAAAATACAGCTGTCCCCATGACCTGTGGTGAATCTTCACGCTGTGGGAGGGTGACACAGCAAAATGCTTCACGACAGAAACTAGTGAAGCCCGTGTATGATGCATCATACAAGGTCAATTCAAGCTCCACTGTGCATGCAGGAATCAATCAAAAGCCAAATGTCACTAAAATACCCAGCAGAGGTAAATTTTCTCCCCAAAAAACTCTGATTTCTGAGAGTGGGGAGGCACCTGTAGCTCTGTCAGTGGGCCCCACAGCCCTTGAGAAGTCGCCTGCTCTGCCACCTGTAAAGCTTTCAAGATTCAAAAAGGCTCAAAGCCCACCTCGTCCTTTTGATTCAAAAGTTGAATTTCAGGTTCCAAAGCCCCCTGCCCACGCCCTGCCTGACTTGAAACGCCCTGGCAGAGGAGATGGGGCAAAGTATCCAAAGAGTCAGAGTCCAGCATCACCACTGTTGCCTCAGCACCTTATAGAGCCCAGTAGCTATGGGGAACCTCCAACCAGAGACTTTCATTGTGATTTAGCTGCTGTAGAAGCCCGGTCTCCATCCCCACCCCTTCCTCCAGGCAGGTCAACATCCCTGTTGATTCGGCCTAATTATGCTAATTCTCCACCTCTAGCAGTAAAGTTAGGAGGAGCTGGTCCCACTGAAACAGCAAAAAGTGTACTGAAATCATCTCCATTAAAAGGGACTGTGAACTCTGGCTTTCATAATCAATCTGGTCATGAAATGCAAGCAAAAAATGTATCTTCTGGGGCCAAAATTGAATTATCTTACCTTCAAGAAAATGCAGAAGGAATTATGCAAAATAAATGCACATCTCAGCAATCCCACAGTGCATGCCAAGGACTTTCCAAAGTTTCCACAAAGCAAGTCTGCCCAAAAAGCCCTAATCAGGTGGGCCTCCACAGGAATCGTGAGTATTCCAGCACAGATTTTCAAACAGCCAGGTCCTTTTCTCTAGGCTGTCCATCACTGGAAACAACTCCTTCACAAGGCACCTATTCCAGAAAAAACAATATTTCCAGTGACAGCGGGTTGGATCAACTACAGAAGATGCCAAACATTCTCCCCACAACTCCTCAGTGTCACACGATGAGCACAAGCGAGCCTCTGCTGTCTCAGGTAAACAATTTCCCGTCAGCGCCGCTTCACGCCGGCGATGCCGCGCACGCCTCTCAAAACTCTAATGAGAGAGGAGTGAAAACCCGTCTCCCTGTAGGACTGAAATTATTTGTCAAATCTCCCCAGCTTCTCCGCAAGAGCTCTACTGTTCCAGGGAAGCAGGAAAAAGACAGCATAAATGCAGCTTCCAAAAGTAATGGGAGCTCCAGTAAGTACAAGCAAAGCGAGTCTGTGTGTGTCAACACCAAAGGTGCAATGGATGCGGAATTAAAGGACTCCAGGTCTGATGCTGAAGTAAAAAATAATTGTGCTGTGGGAATTGGTATGGATAGAGCATCAGCTCACTCACATGAAAGCTGCAACTTGGTGGTGGACAAAGGAGATGGATTAGAAAACAAATTAGTTAAGAGGTCTGTTTCTTCTGGCAGCAAGTCGCACTTGAAGCCGGCGCTGGGCATGAACGGAGCGAAGGCTCGCAGTCAGAGTTTCAGCATCCACACAGGGGAGAAGCCACCTGCCCCTGGGGCTGAGGGGCTTGGGAAAGTACGGACTCAGATCATTACAAACACCTCTGACAGAGGGAATTCTCTAACGAGGCAGAGCTCGGCCGTGGAAGGGCTTCAGATCAAGGCTGCTCCTGGGACAGCAGTGACACCAGAGGCTCTTTTGTATACTGGTAAAGCCACAGAAAATTCTTGTCCTAGACAAGGCTCTGTTGGAAATATGAGTAGTTGCAATAGCCAGCATGGAAGCCCAAGCAAATTGCCCTTCAGACCATCTCAAAGAGTAGACCAGTTTCACAGCACTTCAAAATGCGATGGAAGCAAACCATTTTCTCAGAAAGATGCACGCAGTCTATCTGTGCAGAGTGAGAAAAGCACTGAAAGCTTTAAGCATGAAGCTCTGGGTAAGAAAAGTGTTCTGTCAGCGGAACTGGAGTTAGAAGCCTCGGCTACTGTATCTTCCAAACAAATGTTGTCCTTCCAAAGCTTTGATGGAGTAAAGTGTCCACATAAACTGGAAGCAACAAGGTCACGAAGGCAGCAAATGTCTTTAAAATTAGCGGAAACCTCTGAGAAGGTCAATGATCTTTTGAGTTCTTCATCTCTGCAACCTACCATAGAGGAGAAAGTCATGTTATGCATTCAAGAAAATGTGCAAAAGGGTCAGGGACAAACCAAATCCCCCACGGTGGAGACTAAGCAGAAGACTGGGCCTTCTATAGCCAGTTGGTTTGGCTTCAGAAAGAGTAAGCTCCCAGCACTGAGTAGCAGGAAAACTGATGTTCCTAAAACTAAGGTGGAAAAAAAGGACACAAAAGTTTCAGGATTTGGAATGAAGCAGGCAAAATTAGAGAGAAGAAAAGAAAAGAAGAAAACCGAGCAGCACTGTGAAATAGAAAATCAGCTTAACAGGAAAGCTGACAATGGTGACATTTCAGCCATGGAGAGCAGAATTGTGAAGCCTTCCCAAGACTCTCCTGGTGAGATTGAGTGTGAACAAGTCAGAGGTTCTACCACAGCTGCCTACTCACCAAAAGACAGCTTCATGAGAGAGCTTTTAAACAGGTAAAACTCCAGAACACGATGTGGGATGTGTTGTTGTCCATGTAGCTTTCCAGATGCCCAGGTGTGAAGTTCCATGTATGTTCTTTTTGTGCTAAGAATGCGCAGTAGCAAACAGTAGGTGCACAATTTTGACTTTATTCTCTACAGGAAAAAAAAAAAAAGCATTAACAATGAGATGATAATTTTGTTCATGTTTCTTTAACCAAACCATTGGTCTTTGAAATTAAAGATAGGTGAGTTACATCCAAGCTGATAATTCAAATTATTCCAGAAATCAAGAATCTAGGCAGATGGTGTGTAAATATAGAGGGTAATTAGGTACATGTTTTAATGTATTCCATCTTCCTGTACTGTAACCAGAAAACACATATTTGGTAACTTGTCAGAATTAATTACCTTTCCAGCTCTCACAACCTTTGGTCACAGAAGAACTTAGCAATGGGTATATTATGTTTTCACGTTTGCCCCACAGCAGTCCCAAATATAATATAAATCATCACATGTGAAAGGCTAAATTGATATACTACCTGAAATTGCAAGTGACAGGTTTGATCAAGGCTAGTTAGAAACATTTATCACTCAAAGGTCTAGAGACAGAAAGATACAGAGAGGTTACTTTAAACATTAAAGGAATGGGAAAGTGGAGTGATTGAAGAAGGGCAATGCAATTTATCAGAAGAATCACTCTCTACCTGCAGAGTTGATAAGAAAGCAGCTCAGCAGACAGAAAGTGGATCAAATAATGTTTCCTACAGGAGTGTGTCGAAGGGCAGCTCCCAGGGCTCCTCTCTTCATGGCAACTCTATCAGCTCTCAAGCAATCCACAGGAAAAACAGCAACACAAAAGCTGATATGGAAATGCAGAATCAGACCCTGGTAAGTGCTACAGTACATGAAAACATTATTACCTTCTTTTTAACTTCTGGATGTGTTTCTTATTGCCATTGCAGGCAAACAGGATAATAACTGTTTATATATAAGATAGAAGGATATTGTGTAGCTAGAGGATTGTGAGTTAATACAAAAGTTGGCAGCTTGGCTATAGGCCACATTATACAGATAGTCATGAAGATTCTACTGCTTCTGCTGGCAATTCAATTCCTGAGAAGATACGTGCACAATGATGCTATAATCATACTGTAGTAGAGTGAAATGATAGGACTATTTTTTTATTTTATTTTTAACTCTTTCCCTTAAAACTGCATGCCAGTATTGAACATTCCTCTGAACATTACAGAGGTCATTAAGCCAAAAAATACACTGCTGATGTGGAAAAGGCAAATTTCTTGACCACATTTGGGAATATTTATCATTTAAGAGGGAATGTACAAAAGCAAAAACATACATTGGACATGCATCTCACTTTCTGCCATTAAAAATCTCCCTGTTAAGGGCCTGTAGTTAGTTTTATACTTCAGTAAGGTACTAACTGTACCTGATAATTTAATTTACTCAGAGAGAAGGAACATTGTAACATAGAAGAAAAATTACCCTGTTTTCTGTTAGCTGCTGGAGCCTGACTTTACTGCATTGAGAAGTGTTCACACAGAGTCCAGGACTGTAACCTAAAGTCAGGCTGAAGGGGTGCCCTTCCTAGTGAAGCTTCTTTTAATTAACCTTAGGATTTAATGAGCAATGCCTTGCCTAGCAAGGACCTTCCCTGTGATGTTTTAAGTCCAGCACAAGGAGAGCAGAAATGCTTTAACCCTATAGCATTTTTCCTCATCCCTGAGATAGCTGCCTTGTCCATATTATTATGATTATTATTAACCATAACCACAATTTTAACAAACAGCCTGGAAACTTGTGCCACATATAATACTTGCTCTGAAGCTGAGGCTGTTCCTTTTGTTGTTCTGATAGAAATGAGGTACTGAAGTGCAGCACACACGACTGGGGGAATCTGAAATACAAATTCTCTGGGAACATTGCAAAAAGCTTTGTAATGGGAAATCAAAAAACTCCTAGCTTAGGGCTAATGTTGAGATGCTTGAGGTCAAGGCATTCCATACATAGTTTCAAAATCGGGCAAATTTTTTTTTTTTAACTTTAATACAGACGTCTTTGCTGAGAACATCTGCAAGGTCATTTTTTTTTAAACTTACAGGGAACATATGCAAAATCAATGTGTTTGAAAACTTTCCTCCTGACTCCTCTGGTATCATCTCTTCTTTGAAAATGTAGATGTCTCCTGCATTATAAGACCACAAATTATAAGCATATCTAAGGCTGTCCTTGTAGTGTCACTGAAAGGAAAGAGAGAGAATGAAAGTCTGGAAATGTGCAATATGCAGGAAATTCAATCCAACTGATCTAGAACTTAGATAGCAGAGCAGAGCCCCTTATCAGAGCCACTCAGTTTAACTATGCCCCATTTAATATGGTCCTGACAGCTTTCCTTGCTGTACAGAAGTACAAAAACACTACACACTGCTGCTACAATTTCATTCTAACTTATTATTTTCTAATGCTGCAATAATTTGCTGTGCTTTTTGTCTGTCATTTTGTGAAATCTTTCTAAATGCTGCAATAATAATCTTTGAAGTATATCTTAAAGAAACACACTTCATTTTGTGAAGGAACTGCAAAGATTGTTCTTAATGTACATAAATAATGGAGAAATGCTAATTATACTATTTAGTTTTTAAGGACATGTTAGTTATGGTGAAAAGGCATTACTTCTGCTGCACCACACACTCTTTTGTTACAAAGTATTTTTGTGTGGTTTCTGAAGATTAAGTTACATTTATATGTTTCATTTTTTTTGACTTTCATATTGTGTTTTCTGTGGCACTTAATTCCTGAAAGAAATATCTAGCGCCAAGAGACTGATGACATCCCGAATAACAAGATTTTAAATGTGCTTACAGTTATTAATGCTAACTTATGAAAGAGATATACCTTAAGATTCCTCAAAATGTGGTATTTCATCTTGTCCTCCAAACTTCTAAAAGAAAAGCAATGCAAAGTCTTTAAATTCAAAGTTCATGAATCTTATTACTATCATTTCCAGTTATTCTTTGGTGTCTGCTCACTTTGAAGCAGATTGCAAAGGGCTGGGAGATAGCTGTGACTGAAAACAGACACATGCAGTAGGATGGCCTGTTGCGCATTTTTTTTTCCTCATAAAAAGACAAAATTAATGCTTTTGGAGAAAACAGCATAAATCTTTTTAAAAGCCCTAAACCAGGAAGATTTTTTTTCTTTTCTGAACAATGCAAAGTGCACTCAGTCATACGGTTCCGTGCAGAAGCTGCTGTATTTCCAAACTGCTTATCAGATATATACTGCTGCTTTAAATCCTGGCCAGAACAGTTTCTAACATTAATTTTCTAGCACAATCTTTGCCTTTAAAAGCTATTTAATTTTTGATGATTAAATCACTTTTCCTACGACGTGCCAGGTAAAGGCTTGAGGCACTATTACACCATAACATATGCACCAATTACCTCTGATTTCTGTTCATGCAAAGGATGTTATTGCTGGACTGGCGCTGGATTTATGGAAAAAGCAGTGTTCCACCCATGGTGGCCTTGTGCACTCACCTTCAGAGGGACACACTTCCCGTTAGTGTTCATCAAAAAAGCACTTTGCTCTAAAGGCCAGCCAGCAGAAATACATAACACTTCAGCCTACACCAAGGATATTCCATGTTCTCAGTGCTTTTTCATGTCCTTGGCTGGAGCTTAAGGTGAGATACAATCATTTTTGTGCTGCGCTGCTTCATTTCATCTTTGTGATTTTATTGCAGCCCTGTGTGATTTAAAACAGCCACGGGTTTCACTTTGTGATGTGGAAATGTGGCACCAAACCCAAGGCACCAGGAGTTTTGTGTGGCCCTCTGTGTGTTTGGGGAACACCCAGGGATCTATCCCAATATTGTGAAATGTCACGAATGTCTCCTCATTTTCCACAGCCTGAAGAGAGGCATTTCATAAGAAAGAAAAGATGTAATCAAATGCCTGGGATTAAGAGATGATAAGTGCATTTTTAAAAATCTGGAGAGCAAGTCTTTGGTGTTATACTTGGGCTGCTCACAAGAGGTCAACAGGGCTACTTGTGAAACTCAGCCAGCAGGATTTACACTGTGATCAAAGATATGTCATGTAAATGATGATAAATTCCAGTGGTTTAGATCACAGAATGTGCTCTTGTTATGGTGAGCATGCTGTAAGCAGTTTAAAACAGCACAGAGTGATTAGCAAATAATTTAAGATCCCTGAGATATTGAAAGCAATTTTTTTCCTGTGGTGCTGCCTTTCCTCCTGTCATCACCATGGAAGTATCTTTATTCCTGTTTGATTTATGGAGCATGGCAGAAAAATATGTCCTTGAAACTGAATGGTGGCCACTGATGGCACGTGATGGAGGGAAGGGGATTTCACTGTGTGCTAGGGAGGGACTAAGATTGTCCAAACACCTGGGAAACAGGAGTGCAGAATGGCAGGGCAAGGATACATCTTGGGAAAAACCCAGAATATCTGAGGGGCTTGAATAACACAAACTTGAATACCACACACAGCTCTTAGAGTGCACTGCGTTCTTAAATGAATTTTTTTCTCTGTATAGCTAATAAATGCTTTTAAACAGAGGTGGAAATAAAAATGCCCAAGTTCAGTGTTTGCAAACTGAACTAAAGAGATACCACACCACATATTAGGTTTTTATTTTGAAGAAGTGCATCTTCCAAGGGTATTTTTCATTGCTGAATATTGTGATTTTGAATGAAATTAAAGTTGTTATCGTCAGACATCATTCATAGAATAAGACAGGTTATATATTCCACTCTTAGCTGCCATGTAACTTTACTCTGATTTATTTCTGCAAAACATTCTGTAGTTGTCATGAAGCAACATAAACAGAGTCACAGATGTTCTTCACTTTTGTTGTTGCACTGTGTACAGGCTAAAGTAGTCACAGAAAACCTGCAAGAAGAGGAGGAGGACCCCATGACAAGGACTACATGTCAGAGTCATGTAATAGGTACAGAATTATATTTTACACTGGATTTTATTGCTCTCAGTTCTTGCAAAAAAGACATGTTTAATTCTCATTACTTTGTTTGTTTGCCCCCTTATGTCAGCTTTAGCTTTCATTTAGCTCCTAAATAGCCAGATTTCATCAAATGCATGAGACGAGTACACACCATTACAATTGTGGGTCAATGCAATGTTTGACTGGAGGGCCTTGGGTTATGAAAGATCATTTCAGCCTCCAAGAACAGTGGGTTACACCCAGTGGCTTAACATAAGGGCTGTTGTGCATGGCACTTTCAGTGGGAATAATACTGACATATTGTAACTCCGTCATGTGGCCTTGAACTAGTAAACTTCAGAATAAAATGTAAATAGCAGAATAATTGCTGAGATAAACTAAACCACAAGGAACAGCAAACAGGTGTCTGTTCAAAAGACCTTAAAACTGTTATTGAAAATAAACTTGCCTTTAAAGCTGTTATTGCAAATGAAGTTGCCTTTGCTGTGGAAGGGCAACACCATCCACCCTGCCTCGTGACTGGCACATAGTAATTTTTAATTTTACTACATGTAAAAATATCTAATAGGCAATGGAGGACAAAACAGAAATCTGAGGTTTGTATTAGACCAGTGTGTCACCAATATAAAGAACTGACTGAACAAGGAAAATTCACCTTTAGCAAGTTCCCTTTGCAGATAGTGGCTGCAGTAAAAAAATTTCATTAAAAAGTTCAAATCTGATTCCATTTTTTCCTGCCAGAATCTCTTTCATTTCACTGGTACTGCCAACCCAGCAAGTCCAAGCAGAGGTAGCATGTCAAAACACATTTCTTTTGGGGGCAGTAGGAAAATGTTTGCATGCTTCATTGACTTGTACAGCCCAAATTCAGACAAATAAACTCTGGCTGTGTTACCTGAAGGAAAGATCCCTAAACTCTTCCCTCTCTGAGAACTCGGCCATCACCTGGCTCCATGACAACAGGTGAATAACAAGAACTTTGTACAGTGTAAGACTCTGAGGGCATTCTGTCAGTGGTAGGCGCTGGCAGAAATTCACAAGCAGGAATTCATGCTGTACAGCCTCTCATGCTGTACATAAGGGATTTCTTTTGTGTTACCTGAAATTGCCCAGCAGAGAATACCTCACCTAAGATTGCTCAAAATTATTTTTCCTCATACTGAAATAATTACTTTGCCTCCATAACAAAAATTCTCAAAGCTTTTACTTTGAATTATGTGAAATGTTTTAATGTTTAATCTAGACTCTGAAAAGAAAAAAAAAAACCAAACAACTATTTGCAGAGTTTTGGTTTGTTTTTTTTTTTCTAAAAATACTCCAGAATATCCTTGTTGTTCATCAGTGTAATTGGTGATTGTGGTTGAGGTCTAGTTGCTATATTTTGATATTTTATTTGTTGTTGCATCCTGTAGTATTAATATTTTGTATTAATATTAAATTAGAGAGTATTAATATTTTGCTCCTCCCACAGGCACCAAATCCAAGTCTCTGACAGGACATAGTGGTTATGGAGCAGGTTGTCAGATGCTTTTAAATTTTCTTTATTGGGGTTCTGGCATTTTTCTGGTACAAAAGTTTTCATAGAAAGATACTGATTTTTCCCCTGCTGAAACTCTATGCAGCCACAGCTTCTCTCACTAACCTGTTCCATGGCCTCACCACCCTTATAACTAAACAATTTCTTTCTAATTCCTAAATCCACTCTCCATCAGCTTAAGGCCATTTCCCCAGAAAACAAAGTTTGCTGTGGGTTTTTTGCTGTGTTTTAATGCATTTATTCTACTGGGTTTTATGAAAACAGACTTAGAGCTGAATGCATGGTAGAAAAGCTATCATTAAGCAGGGAAAATGTTTTTTTATGCAGCAGGAAAAGCATGTGTTTGTGTAACTGTCACTAAAGTAACTAAACTGATAGCAGTCCTGCCCAGTTAACCAATAAACAAGGTACTAATATCAGTGCTCTAGGGAGGTGCAATGTGAGACAATTCTGGTTCAGCACCTTCTAACAGTGAGATACTGCTGGGTATGAATCACAAAATGTGTAAAACACCAGTTGCTAGGCTTTTAATTGTCAGTTGCTGATCTAAACCAATTGAAATATTACACTGGCTCTTCAGATTTGCTCAGTTGAAAGAAAGAAACACTGCCCAGTTATATACAAATTCCCTCCTCATATACTTAAATCTCATGAACACATGATCATTTCCATATGAAGCAGTCATTATATTGTGCTAAGTTGGTCTTCAAAATATATTTCAACCATTTTGGAAGTTTTTTAAAATGTGTTACGCCCTGGCTGCCTTTGCTGTGGTGTCAATGAGCAAGCAGAGACCCCCATAGGCAGCAGACCCAAGGACCCCTGAGGATCCCTTTGAAGCCCAGTCATCCTCAGAGCTCTCCCTCAAGCCCTTTGCAATAAAGCAGTTGTGTTTTGAAAGAGGGATGAAGTGGGAAATGCTCAAGTGCCTAAGAGGAAAGGACATGATGAAAAGGCTGACTTCATGCCATGGCAGACTCCCCAGCTCAGACAGGTACAGCAGGGTCTTCAGGTATTCCTATAAATAAAATTCCTTTATTGAATGCACAGATGATGTGTCAAGCTCCTGACGGTATTGCTCCCATGTAAACATAAAAAAGGCACCTTCATTTTACAAAGAGAAAGAATTCTGTTTCCCTCAAGGGAGTAGAAGTGTCATTATTTGTCTTGAATTTCCCCATTGTCACAATGACCCAAAAACTTACAAGACAGTTCCAGATGACACCTTTACATACAGAGTGTAATAATTAGACATCTTGAGAGGAACAAAGCAATAAAAAGTTCAATATTTCATATTTCAACTACTGTTTCAAATTAGCAGCTACTCCTGGAAAAGTGTGATTGTATTAATTAAAATGCATTCAGAATTTTCATTGATAAACAGCTTCAAGGGAAAAGTCAAAAATCCATGGCACAAGCAAACAAATGCTAATTACTGAAGAATTCATTCTTGCAGTCAGCTTCACATGGGAATAGTAGGGTATGCAGCAACAGTATTTTTGAGTAAACACAAATTAACAGGCTGTTTTCTTTTTGGGAATGTATCTGTAATGAACAGGAAATTTAGTTGTAATTAATCATATCATTCTTCAGTGTTGGTATGAGCCTCTGCTGAGGCTGAAGGGAAAGACTGAATGTGCCATTTTCTCAGACAGCAACACTTTGGTGATTTATCAAGCCCCAGTTTGAAAGTTGCATGATATTAATTTTTCTGGGTCTAGTTTCCATTTCTGTTACCCCAAATGGGTGAAATTTTGCTAGAAGAGCAAGTCAGCATGGAATAAGCTTTTTGCTAGTGATATACTCAAGCTTCACACAGAACACAACCTCAGCTTAAATGGGCTGATGAGAAGTGTCTGAGAAAGTTTCAAGTCTGTTCTTAAATTTAAACTCAGGTTTCAGTAAAAAGAAAGAGGGTTTCTTTTTTTGTCAGATATATTTCAATGTGTGAATGTGTTTATTTACCATTGTGGGTTTCCATCAGGCATTTCATCCTTAGCAACATAAGTGAATCAAACTCTTCTGGTCTAAATCACTGAAATCCACTGGAAGCATGGGCAGTTCATCTGAAGGAGTTGTTTTATTGAACTGGAAAGCTCCTGGTTTCAAATGTTATATTTAATATGTCACTGATTGAGCTAAAAGGCCAGATTCATTGTATAATAAAAGCCTGTTGAGTTTGGATATCAGGGGCAGCACTGCAAGTGGATTTTTTTTTTTCATCAAAATAACATCACTGATAAGAATAAAATAGATTTTAACAATCTGAATAGACCTGAAGTTTCTTGTGGGTTCTCTAGAGAGCAAATACTTGATAACAGGAGAATTGGTCATAGCAATCCAAAATCCATCTGGGGATTATTGGCAGTGCCTGCTCCACTGGAAGCACAAGGCACTTCCTACTGAGGTTGTGTGGGGAGTTAAATCCCTGGGGCAGGCTGGGGTTAGAATCCACAGCAGAAAGATTCCTGGAAATAAATTACCTAACTGTGCATTGACCCTGTTGTTTGTTTGGAGAATTCCAAGAGAAATTCACAGCTGGGCAAAGATTATGAAGATGAAATGTAGCCAGAATTCTTGAAACTTTGAAGAAGGACTTGGAACCAATATTTGTCAAATTTTCATTAGAGGTCCAGGTCAGTGGCTCTAAATGGATTCATCCAGTGTTAAATGGGAACCTTGATAATACAGAGCAAATGTCTTCAGAGGCTTAAAAGGGTTTTGAAAAGTCTCTGGCTAGGTAGAGGGTTGGGCTTCCACACTATTAAAGCAACATTAAAAGTGCACTGTAGGCTTTGGTGCTTTGTGCCAGGACAAAAACACACACTGAGGTCAAGGGAATCTTTTGTAGCTCTGCTGTAGCCCTGTGCTCAAATCCATTAAATTTCTTGATAATCATCTGCCTCATGGCAGGTTTGATCATCATTTTTTCTGCTTTCCAAGAACAACCTTTCAGAAGGGCTTTGCAGCGTAATTTAAAGGCAATCTGGTCAGAAAAAGGAAGAAACTTTTTTTTTTTTTTTAAGAAACTTTTTTGAAGTTTGTCTTCTTTAGGGAGCATTTGGTAGAATTCCTTAGATGCTTCATGTTCCAGAGAGGAAGTATAGTGAGTATTTTATATGTTGCACTGTGTTTTAAAATCCCCTCCTTTAAGCTTTATATGCAGCAAAGTGATCAAAGTGATCATTTTCAGTAGAAACCAGGAAAGTCCTTCACAGCAAGTTTATAGATAAGCTGCCAGCTCCTTGATAGCAATTTTACAGATATATTGATAGCAAAGAACATGTTACTTTGCAGATAGAGGTGGGTTTGACTTAAAATGAAATGTCTGTTAAAATTATTTGTATTGGCATCAAATACTAAAGATTATAACCTTGGCTTTTGTATTCTGATATTGTTTT
The DNA here is from genome assembly GCF_028018845.1 of Melospiza georgiana. NCBI lineage: Eukaryota > Metazoa > Chordata > Aves > Passeriformes > Passerellidae > Melospiza > Melospiza georgiana. The sequence continues at coordinate 33,701,823 of NC_080436.1, read as the reverse complement.
ATTCAGCACTCAGTAGCCATACTGTGAAATTATATATATGATAATAAGAAAACACACTTCATAAGCAGACTTTTCTATGACAAGGGCCTGGATTCTTTGAAGTGTTCAAGATAAATTTTTTTCTGCTCCTCTTTTCTTCCTGGTTCTTATGTGTGTTTTTCCCACAAACAGATCCATTTTCTTTTCTCACCTTTCTCCTCATGTTTGTTCACCTGCATTATTTGAAAGTGGTGGTCACTGCTTGTGTGGACAAGCACAAATCCAGACTACCATTCAGAGCCTTTCTGTATCCATACCAATAACCATTTCTAACCAACAGATCCTTGCTCCATTGCCATCTCCCTTTTTTTCTGTCTTGGTTTCTTTCTGAAATCTAGATCTGATGAACACTAGAATTGAAAAATTATGTTTCACATTTCATTTCTGAAAGTGCCATTTAATGTACATTCTCTTAGTGCTTAGTTATATAAATTACCTAATGTCTTATTCCAAAGCTTGCTGGAAACAATAGCAGTTCCTCTGCTTGTAATAAGCTTGCTCCAGGTTTCCAGTGAGAGAAAAAAAAAATACTGGACCCCCTCCTCTGCCAAACCAAGCACTTGGTTTTGTCCACCATTGTACAAACTACTAAAACTGCGTTTTACTGGGTTACTAAGTAAACAGCTATTAAATTCATGTTTTCTCATTCTTGGGAAATTTAAATGGATGTGAAGGAAACAATCCTGATTAATGTGGTAGATACATTAAATGTGACATGCATCATCCTAAAGCATGTCCATTAAGGCTGATGTATTTGAGCAAACCCATTTACATTAAGGAACCCTCAAAACCTGGAGACAGATGATGTGAGGTCTGTAATGGATTACTGAGATAAATGCAACAGGGTAAGTGAGAGAGGAGAGATGTGGAACAACTTATTGTGTTATAGCCTGTGCATTCAGTAAAGGAAGGTGATCCACATCACTGTGGAGAGTCAAAGGGATAAACCACAATTTGCTTAAATGCTCAGCAAATCACTGGGTGCTTCCAGTGCATGTAATGAGGAACAATATTCAACTGATATGGTGTCATCTCACCTCAAAAGAAATCCTCTCTTTCATGAAGTCTCAATGCCTGAGAAAACAATTTATCATTGTCAGAATGAATTCCTTTCATCAGGCCATTGACAGAAGTTAAGAACCATTTAGCAATCATAACTGATGTAGGAGTTGAATCATTCATTTACACATTTTCAGATAAAGGGAAATTGTTTGCTTTATCTTCCCCATCACCACTCAGCAAAGCTGTGGAATGCCTAGAAAGCTCTACACCTGAGGTTGTCTATAAAAGTCATCAAGCCAAACCAGTTATCACTGAATCCATTTCCAGCCTGGGTTTGTTCCTATTTTACATCTGTAAAATGTTCCATTTTGATACAAGTTGTTATAAGATATTAGATTTTTCATGAACCCCCTATATGAGCAATGGTACAAGGATGCATGGATTTATTTGCACATCATTACAAAGCTGTTTTCCCAAGCCCTGTGTGCATGTGGAAGCTGAGAGGTTGGTGTTAGATCTGTAGGTGCTGGATGAATTCCTCTGTAAGTGTGTTAGAGCCCTGAAATGGGAGTTCAGCATAGGAGGCAACTTAAAAATCTGCTCACTTGCCATATCTAACCAGCTTCCAGCTTGGTTGTTAATCCAAAGGGCTAGACTCCCAATTGCTAGAACAATGATGAATTGATAAATAGTAAAATAAATTGCTTGCCTCTAGCAATGCTGGGGTCCAAACTTGATCATTAAAAAAAAAATCAAAACAAAAAAAGGCTCAAACTCTAATGCCACAAGTATCCTGAAGGATGGGAGAGACCATCACAATCTTATCTACCATGGTGTCACTGTACAGACAGGAGGAATGTTTGAATGTGCACAAACAGAACTGAGATCATCCGGATAAAAAGCAGTTCCATTTGTATTTTGACTTACCAGAACACCTCAGTCAGTCTCTCTAAATTTATGCCATTTGCTGCTTCCATGTAATATCCCCAAAGCATTTACATTTCCATGCAATTATCCAGCACTATTCTTCCCCTTTTGTACTCCAAAATCTTCATTTTCTGATCCTTCAACACCATTCAAATGACCTGTGGCTGTTGTTTACTTACTTTTCTGAACCAGAGCAGCTGAAATGAGTCAGCACTGGTGGGAAATCTGGTTTAATAACTGGTAGGCATTGCAAGAACAACTGACTGTCCTGTGTATAGAAACGTCCCCTTAGGTTGGAAGTCCTGCTCAGGGACCTCATCTCAATTTTTTTAAATCTTCAAGGATATTGTTCTACAACTGTCCCTGAGCAGTGTGCCATCTCTTGCCATCTCTTTGGGAGACTTACAGAACATTCAGCAGTCCCACGTTGCTGTGCTGCAATATTTGTGTTGCTGAAGGTGTGCTGTGGTCCTGCTGTTGAGTGCCCTTCCAGGGCAGTGTGCAACAGCCTTAATTTCCATTCCAGCTCTTGCTCATCACAAATACTCACCCTGGTACATAAAGCTGACTAAATATCCTTTCCTTCTGCTGAGTTGCTCTGCACATTCTCAGTGTAACTTTATTGAAATAAATGCCTACTTTTTTGTGTGTGGTTTTTATGGGTGAGAAGGTGAACAAGCAGAGCAGGCAGCTGAGAGAGGAGGGCCATTATTGTGTTTGGAGCACTAGGAACAGGATGAATAGTGTCAGCTGTGTGTGTTCTTGACCTGTTTGGCATTTGGGCATTGCTGCAGGGGTTGGTTTTGAAGTGTTGGTCTGGAGGAGCCTCTGATAACAGAGGGAAACTTTCTGTGCATTTTTCTAGTTGATACTTGTATTTTCATGAAGATGATGGAGAACCCTGCCAATGTGAATAATAAGAAACTAAACATCCATTAGTGTCTTCTAATTTATGTCAGCTTACCTTCTTCAGAGTCTGGCAAAGACAAATCATTTCTTTGTACTTTAAAGATAGTACACATAGCATTTGTCTAATTGCCAATTCTTCTACAGCTCTGCTGCTGCCTACTGTCTAGCTTGTCTTCCCTCTGTGCAGAGAATTAATATTTTGGCTCAACACTTCCTTATTAGCCACAGTGATTTGCTGTTAATTTCCTTCTTTGTCATTACATCTACTCTCCCAGAAATACCAAATTTTATCACTAGAATGAGAAGTGTGTCTCTTTATGCATTATATATACGATACAGTCTAATTATATTCAAGATACTGAGAATCTGCTGGTCTTGTTCAGACTTAAAATGTCAATTAAACAGGATGGCCAGGTTCTGCCACTCTGAAGTTGGTGCTGCTGTCTTGATTTACAGTATTTTACAGTCTAGCCCAATCTATATTCATTTTTATCACTCAAATCAGAACTGTGCCTGATTATCCTGCCTCTTACAGGGTAGCACACACTGGGATTCTCTATGGCAGTGTGAGTCCTTCTGCTTAAAACTTTTTACTTTACATGTGTTTTTGCTCCTGGCAAGGGCCATCTGTGGATGTGTGTATGAAACTTCAGTCATGCATTTCCCATTAATTCATGTAGCTGAAGTACAACTGAGCAAACTGAGAAGCATTTCTAGTGAGGATGTGTTATTTTAAACATGTTTCATCTGTGCTCACAGGGACTTTATTCTCCTTTTCTACAATGAAATCTAGTAAAACTTTTATGAAAAATACATTTTTACCTAAATTATCAGTTAAGTTTGAGCTGTATTGGCATATGCCTTTCCAGATTCTCACTCTGAGGATAGGATGCCTATTGCTAATTTTTTTGCTGTTTTTAATTGAGTTTGTGCTTTGATTTATGTCTTCAGTCTGATACCTGAATTGTTGACATATGATTATGCAATTAGTCATAATTGGAAATCATAGAAAAACAGACTGTTCCAAAAAAAAATCACTCTAAGAGAGAAATAATACCTATACAATTAGTGCATGGTTTTTAATACTAGATAAACTCAATTTTTCAGTGTTTGGACATTTCACTGTTAGGAAAAGAAACGGAAATCAATCAATATATTTACAGTGAATAATTTCTTTACTTCCTTTCTTTAACAAGCAGAGGTGCAGTATGTTGTTTCAAAGCTGTCATCCTAATGGTGTTTTGGTAGCACCACGTAACATGGCATGCATTTTTTGCAAAAAACAGAATTCCTGAAAAAAAATCTGAGTTCATTCTTCTGGCTTCAAATCATGATGGTTTCTTACCAGCTCCTGCTTGCCTGCACTTAGTTCCACATTGATTCAGCTGGTTTGGAGGAGCTGAACTTGGGTACCAGAATGGAAGGATTCCAGTGTACATAAAAGTTACTTAAAGCTTTGTGCTCTCACTCTGTTAATAATTTTGCATTAATTAAGAAATAAAATCAGTTTTTTTCAGGTGTGCATGTATATTTTAAGTGATTGTTACCAGTACCCTTAAGTAAAGCCATCTTCAGGACAAACTAAAAATAAATTATTTAAAGCTTCATTAAATATTCATGTGGCTTTAATTTCAGTATTTTTTTTTACTAACAAACAAAAAGCAGTGATGTTACAGAATAAATATAGCATGTTCTCTAGTGCATTTGCAAAACCCAGAGCTTCCTATGCACTTAGAAACTGGTCCATGTTTACCAAAAACTGCATTTTTGCTTAAAGCACTATCCCTAGTCCTATCTATTGGGAATAGAAAATCAAAGAAAGTATCTCACTGTGAGTGAAACCAAACTCCAATTTATAAGAGAGTTGTTTAACAGCAAGTAAATCAGTGCTTCCATCCTGTTATCCTTAAATGCCTCCAGCGCAGTCACCAGTGAAAGCAGCCCTCCGTGGAGCAGCCAAAAGCTCCCCTGGGCACCGTGTGCAGCCCGTGTCTGTGAGATGCTGTGTGACCTCTTCACTTCTCTAACTGTGCTTTAATGCAGTTATTCTTAAAATAAACCAGCTGCCTCTAATAATACCAGCAAAACCCCTGCCTTAATGCTTCTTGTAAGTATTTTGCAGCTGGCTGTTAATTCCTGAACAAGCTCCAGAGCAGCTGAGTGGAGGTATCTGTGCACAAGCATTATTCATGGCAGGCGTTGCAGGTTGGTCATGCTCTGACTGCCAAAAATCCACATCCTTTATCCTCGTGGCAGCACTCCAGGGATGGAGAAGTGGGATTAGCTCTGTGTTTTAATGTGAGGAACTGGGGCATAAAGTGAGAGAGATGAAGGCCTGTGGTGACATGGGAAAGGCATGGCTGAGGCTGCCCTTAGCAGTGGGTGGATGACAAACCATCCTGTCTTGGGCTTTGCGTTTCTCAGAGCTGGGATGTGTCCTTCCTGTTGGAAGGGGAGCATCCACCCATACCTTGAATGAGCCATCCCCAGGAAGGTGTTCCTGACACTGTGCAATTGCTGGCTCCCCACCTTCACATTTCTGAGGGAAACAGAAGGCTCTGCTCCGTGAAAAAGCCTGGGAAAGCTGCATTCCTGCATGGCAGCAGACCTGCTGCTTACCGAGGATTCACACCTTGCCCGAGATGTGAGGACTTCTCCTTCTTCTCAGCTCTTACTCATCTGTAACTTTCTCAGAGATAGTTGCAGAGTTGTAAGGCTGATTGGCAGTGTAAAGCCAAAGGGGGATGCACAACCAGAAAAGCTCCACAAAGAATTTCTAGGCTGGCCCCATTGACAGCCAGGCTGCACCCGGTCCTCATTTAATTACCTTTTACACAGAGCTTCAAGCTGCTCTTCAAATGAATTATAAGTCTCAATATATCTTTTCTAGTAGGATTAAAATAGTATCTATGCCTAATATCCTGTCTCCTGAGAACAGTGAGGAGATTTTTTAGAAAGAAAATATTGCAGCATAATACAAGAGAGATAATTCCAGGTGCCATTGGCTGTGAGACTTGCCCAGCTGGAAAACTGCACATACACCTTTGTATTTAATGGGCACTCAGAGATGGGGAGGAGAAAATGTAAAAAATTATCTAAGTTCCTTCTCCAGCTCATTTTATCCTCTTTAACAGCACTATTCAACATAGCTTGACACCATTACAAGCATGCAGGGACCAGACCTAAATGCCTGGAGGAGGATAGAAAGCATTTGTTAAAAAAAAAAAATGTCCATAGATAACTGTTAAATTGGACTACAAGATCATTAGTATTCCCTAATAATTAAAGCTAATCTTGACTTACTAGTGGAAATGTATTTTAAGATGGGACTGGAATTAAATGAGGCAGCAATTATCTGTCTCAACTCAAAAAATACACTTCAGATGGGATTGTGGTCATGGAAAACTGTGAAGACAGCTGACAGTTTATTGGATAAATGACATATTGAAGTTTGTGGGTTTTGCAAAATAAAGCGTGACTAGGAAGAAAATAGAAAAAGACTGAATAAGTTGGGAAAGTTTGTATTTATTTAGTTTATTGTTATTATAAATAGGCATAAATTGTAATCCCAGATTCAAGTAGCCATGAATGAAGTTCCATCATTTGAAAATACACAGCACAGTCCTTCTCCAATTTATCCTTCCTTAATATATGTTGGAAATAATCCCTTGCCACCAGTGCAGTGCCCATGGGTTTGTAGGGCTGTGAAAAGTTGAGTCTTTTCTACTTTTACCTTGGATAGCCTTTGGGTTTTTTAATTTTGCACACTGATTGTACCTCAGATCTCAGAAAACAATAATGCACTCATCTTTGATCAGCTGGATCAAATTATAGTGTAAACCCAGAAGGAATAATCTACTTTAAATTGACATCGATTTGGCAGAAATGCATTTTCTTTTTTTTGTGGTTGCTTTAGCATTGCAGATGAAGAGAAGGATGTGCAAATAAAGAGATCTGTTTTGCCATCTGTAGTTTAACTTCTTCCTGCCAATGCCACATGTAGCTTAAAGATGTTTATTAACTTTTGAAAGAATTTTGCAGGGACCTATCAACATCTGAAATATTCTTTTGAAAAGAAAAAAAAATCTATTAATTTTTAATTTGGCATGTTTCAAAATGCTAGGGGAAGCTATACTCCCTTTGTGTTCCAGAAGAAAGCCAGTAGATGTTATCTGGTTCCCTGTGACAGCTTAGTGGAAACTCTTGGACTCTCTAATGCAAAGAAAGGTGATGTGTGAGAATTTGTTTATTCTGTTGCTGATAGGAACTATGTAATTCCATTTTTAATGTCCTAGATACTCCTTGAAGGAGGCCTATTCAGTGTTATTTACCTCTCAAAACCTGTTAAGGCTTAAGCCTGTACTTCTGAAAACAGCTTGCTGGAAATTTCCCAGCGAAACTGTGCTTGATACAGAGCTATTTTTGACTGATTTTTTTTTTTTTTACTGAAAATGCCTGCTTTCTGTGGAGAATTCTGGTGGTACTTAAAGATTTCAGCTGAAATTTCTGTCAATCATGTGCAGTTTTGTAGGCCAAAACATGAAAATTTATGTGAGAAATATCTCAAACCAGCTGTAGTGGTGAGCACAGGGGAGGATTCCACATTTTTCATGAGGTGGGATGCTTCTTTTAAAGAAAGTATGTCCCTGTGCTACTAGTATTATGCCTAGAAAGCCTGATGCAAGCAGAACTACCTGTGATCTTTCTGACATAAAATACATTTGTCCTCTTTGTTGCTGTTCATTTTTAATGTTAAGATAGATTTGCCATCGAAGTTAAGTAACATAAAGCCTCCAAATATAAACTGTTTATGTGTCATTTGAAGTAGAAATAGGGTCTGTTTGCAGCAATTGCATCTGGTAGCCGTCAGTGTGTTTCATGGTGGGGAATGGCTGAGGTTGTTCTGGAATTCTCAGTCCCCTCAGCAGCACCAAGAGGCAGCTGATTCATTTCCTTCTGTCACTCGTGGCACAAGTGGGCAGAGAGGCAGAACTGCAGTTACAGCACACCAGCACCTGTAATTATTTCCTCTCCAACCTGTAAATCCTTTTCTCTGTGCCACCATCCAGGAATGTCTCCTCTCATTATGTAATTCAAAGCAGGTGAATTGCCTGATCATTTTGAATTATATTTATCCACAAATACCTGTTCAGTAGAACTGCTGATGGATGCCTTACTTTAGCTCTGTGGGCAAAACTTGGCATCTTGTGGTTTTTGTAAAGATTTTTATGGATTTTTCAAAAGCAGAGAAAAACTCACATATTGTTTTAAATAGGTGGTCAAAATAACCACAAGTTATTTTATAGAATTCTCAGCAGTGTAACAGTCCCTGTGTAAAGCAGGACTTGTATGTGATTTGTGAATAGACTGAGCATCTGTGAAACTCATTTAGGATGCAACATAAAAGGACTTTATTAGAATGTGAATCTTTGCTTTACCTGAGGAGACGTTATGAAACACTCCCCAGTTATTCAGTTAAAGGTTTGTTTGCAATAACATGTGGCATTTTATCCCCCTTAGCAAAAGCATGTTTTCACATTATTGAAGAAAAGTATAATAAGAAGCTTTGTTTAAAAGACATGTCACCATCTTATGTCTTCTCCTTTATGAAATTCATAAAAGCTCTTCATTATGTGCTAGGACTCAACCACAGGTTCAACATTAGAAAGACAAACACATCCCTAATTTAAAAGTGGGATGGATTTTGCTCCACTGCTTGTTTTAATACCCTATTTTGCAACCATCAGTGTAGAACTTAATCAGGGCTGGACCCACATTTCTTATGTTGTGCTGGAAGCAATTCCTTTCACAGGAGCTCTTCTGTGCTTCCTTCTATTTTTTCCCCCCACATTGATTTTCCTCTCACCTGCATTGTATGGAAAGAGGAGCAGAGGAGGGTGCTGTGAAGCAGCACAAAGCAGCTTGGTGCCAGCTCAGAGGAGAGCTCCTCTCAGCCTCACAGGGACCCAGGGCAGCACTTCTGAAGGAACACAAAGCAGGGCCAGCACTCAGCTTCCCTGGGTATTCCCTTCCAGTCCCCAGTGAATGGTACCAAGGATGCTTCCTGAGATGGAGCTGATGTGTTTCTGATATCTTTGTGGCAAGTGTTTCAGAAGAAATAAAAAAAAAAAAAAAAAAAAAAAAAGTTGAAGAATAATTAGGTTTAATGATTTGTTGCTGGTGTTTAAGATGCATTTTTAAATTATCTACGCTCAGGAGAATGCCCTAAAATACTTCAATTAATTCTAAGCTGTCAGTTCTTATCAGTGGGGTATGTTTACTTCTAACTCTTTAATTTTTGCATTTCAGAGGAAAATGTAAAAAAAAATCCATACAGAATGAGCTGCTAGAGTTGTTTTCCCCTGTGATGATCTGATTTTTAGAATTCCTGATACCTGCCAGCCTGAGTGTGTGTCCCTTTCCTGCTCTCCTCTTGTACAGACCCTCAGAGTGGTGCAGAGTTTTCACAAATCCTTTTTGTTCCATCTCTAATTTGGGTGCTGACTCTGTGTTGAAGAGACATTGCTGACCTACTGACACCAGAAAATGCTGGTGAAGCACCAGTGATGATGAAATATTGCAAAGCATTGTCCAGCTGCACAAATTGCTGTGGTGTCCAGCTGATGGAGCACACGAACTGCAGGATCGTCTTGCGCGTGAAAATATTAAAATTGAAAATTATTGAGAAGTATTTCAGAAAACTTTCTATGCAATGTTAACTTCTTTTTTCCTGTGATTAAGAGGCTTCTTAACATTAAAGGTCTTCCTCAAATTTTCCACTGGGCTCTTACAACACCCTGTCATCAAGAGGTTCCCATGCAGTCAGGAGTTTCTTGACCTCCAGGAAATAGAAATTCTTCCTTGTTTCTGTTTTCAGTTTGGAATTGTTCCTCTACAGTAGGACTTCCAAGGACTTTGTTTTAGGTCCAGACTCCAATCCCCACGATGAGAGAGTGGGGAAGGACTATTTCAGGCTTTTGATTCCAGTCTGATTATTCAGAGAAGTGGCTGATGATGAGTCTATCCACTATAAACCCAATGTAGATGTCCACAATAAAATCAATACTATTCTGTGGGCTTCTTTCTTCCCTGGCAAAGAAAGAGGAGGAAAAAAAAAATCAGGCAAAGGCAAGGAATTTGGCTGGTATGCCAGGAAGAATTCTCAAGCAAAAGTAATTAAGCTCATATATAACTCTTTCCAGACTTTAATGTTTCACGGAGTCATTTTTCATCTCCTGAGTGGTACTGTCACAGCACCAGAGATTTAACTTTTACATATTTTCATTATGTAGTCTTGTGCAGCTCTTGCTGATAACAGTAATTTGAAGTGTCAGTGCAGCTGATGAAATCAGATGGGCCATGAAGCTGTTTGAAAGCTGTCACTAGGATGTATAAAGTACTTTTTATTTTGCAGTTGCTTCACGAAAATTTTTTTTAAAACATAAGCTAATGTATATCTGTTCTTTCATTAATACAAATTGTTCTGGAAGATACTTTTTTATTTTTATTATGTAGATTTAGGGGTGAATTAGTTACTTTCAGTGATGAAAAATAAAAATTCACAAAAAATTTTGTGGTTTCCTCTGGATTTAGGACTAGAGTTTTGTGGATTGTTCAACATAGCTGAGTCACAGAATTTTCTAAAAAACTGTCTCTAAGTGTCTCAATGGGAGCTGCCAAGCATTGAGCACTTTGAAAACCAGACCCTTTTGTGGTTTTTCAGAACTAAAAATTGAGCTGTGTGAACTGCTTTAAAAATCTGTTTTCCACCTGGTATATTTCCTTTATCATGGGTAAAGTCTCTATGAAGGAAGAATATAATTGATTAATTTTTTTTTTCCTTTTAATTAAATGTGATACCATGGTGTGCTCCTTCATCACTCTCCCAATTATTTTGGAAACAGCAGGGGACCGTACATTCTGGAAGTCTGGCTCTCAGTATTAATTTCTTTTGATTCTCTGCCATTGTTTTCATGGTCCATTCCTAGATGTACACAAGGTAGTAGTGGGCAAGAGAAATCCATATGTCATTTCAAGAAATGCCCTGAGAAAATAAAAGTTTCCATTTTCCAGTTCTCCTTAGCCAAGGCTGTAGCTTTGCTTTTTGACAAAAATTTTGATCCCACTTAATTTTCCTGTAATAATTCAGTGGGAATGGCTTTTTCATTTCTTAGAGAATGGTAAGAAAGGAAACAACACTAAAAGGTCCTTCAGAATCCCTGTGGAAATGGTTCCAAATCAGGTCTCACACTGGCCATACAGACAGGAGAGGGGAGACTCCTCAGACTTCTGTGGTTTTTGTGTTTTCAGTTCACTCCATGTCTCTCTGCCTCCCCAACACAACCAGGGTTGCTCAGATGTCTCTTAGTTGAGAGGCAGATAACAGAAATCCTTTTTATTCCATATTTCCCTTTATTTAATAACTCTCTCTTCAACAGTCTCTAGCTGAAGAATTGCCTGTCCATAAGCTAACATGCTGTTTCAGCTTGATTATCTTCAGAAAAATGGCAAGGGCAACACCTGGCATTTTAAATTGCTTCTCCACACTCCCACTTCTGTCTAGATATTTTGCTATTCCAAAGCAAACAAACAAACAAACAAAAAAGTTGGAGGAAGTATAGCTGAGATCAGAGGGTTCAGTAGATGGGATACTCTTTTTGATGCAGCAGAACCAAATATAATTTTTTTTTTTCTTCATGCTTCCTGGAAAACCTTCAGCAACTCCAAAAATCATTATGACACATCAGCAAAAAATGTGATGGAAAATGCTGGTGCTCGCTAGGCGTGGCTTCCACACCTTTTCTCCTTTGGAGAGAAATAATTGGCATGCAGTAATTTTGTGAGAGAAATCAGAGTCAGTTCTTGCCCTTTCAAAAGACAATGCACAGAGAATTTGCCACTGCAGCTCAGCCAGGCCCTGTAGGGTTCAGGACTTTCAGTCCTTCTTTGATTCTGAATGATGAGGAAAAGGCAAAGAAGACCACATAAATATAGGCTTCTTCTCCTTTCTCAAGAACCATGAAACAGAAATACATATTTAATTTATCTGTAAGTAGTTTTTTCCTTGTTATCAAGAAAGGCCCATTGAGATGAAGATATTTAACAAGAATGACTATGGTAATGTTCTTGGTTCAAAAACAAATAGGCAAAAGCCACAGGGGAGAAATATTTCCAAATTTTTGAGAGTATTAGAAACACTGCAGAGGAAAAAATAATGAAAATTACTTGAGAGAGCACTGCCAACTGCAACAGACTTAAATAACAATTGGACATATCACAGAAAAAAGTCAATACTCAGAAACATGTAAAATAGAGATGGAGAAAATATATTGAGCCCTGTTCTGCATCTCCTGCTAGAGTACAATTGTTCAGTGCAGTGTATCTTTAGTCTAGTGTAGCCTTAAATTGTTCAAAGCAAATTCCTCTGCTTCCTTTGGGATTGTCTGCCACAGACTTAAGATCTTGCTGTCAAGGGATGTTTCCAGACATTTAACCTAAATTATGCTCATTTTCCAACCACTAGTGCTGAAGTTCCCTCCTTGGTGTTTATAGCTCTCAGAAGGACATTGCCATCACAGGCTCTTCAACATTGTTTGCCCCTTTTGGAAACAAAAGGGAATTCTCTGGAAACTGATACAGAATGAGAGGGCAGGGGGGTTGCCTGTACATGCTGGTTGCTCAAATAGCAGTGAGCACACAGCTACACTTGTACCTGTCCCTGTTCCATGGTTTGTACAGCATCTTTCCAATAGGATGAATAATCTGGAGGGCTGTGTGAGACCACAGTGCTTCCAAAAAAAAGTATTAAATGTGCCTGGCATTGTGGACACTTACCCAAACTGGGATGTGCAGACCAGAGTGTGACAAGGTAAACAAAGGCAGGGCTGCTGCTGTCCAAGATTTTCAGGATGCTCTGAGAGATGAGTATCTCTTAGAAAATTCTGTAAATCTTAATTTTGTGTAAGAATACATCATACATTTTGGTTAACACCTTCTTGTGTGGAGAGTGGGTTTATGGGAAGAAATGTCTTGCACCACTCCATCCCTCGCACTGGTACTTTCCAGGCATTCTGTGGGCTTTCAAACGAAATGATTTTAAAATTTCATCTGTAATTGCTTTCCAGGACCTGCCCCACTTAGCCATTGTCACACTGTTGCTCCAAAGCAGGCCAGTGTCAATGTTGTGGCACTTGTTTAATTTCACTCAACAGGGATTTCCTTGTATTCAGTTACACAAAGTGTCAAAAGCATCCCAGTGTCAGGTAACAGCACACTCACAAAATGTTTCCCTTTCCTTGAAGAGGCCTTTTTTTCCCCCTGGGTCCTTTCCCTGGCTTTAAATACCTTTAGTTCTTTCCCATCACACCAATTTCCTGTGCCTTAGAGTCTTGCTGCCAGATGAGGACACTGGACAGCGGGATTGGAACTTTCCCCCTGCCCGACTCGGGGAACCGATCGACAGCGAGACACATCTCCAAGCAAGAAATGGGAAATTCCTTGGAAACGGGAATCTTTGCAGCACCTGAGCCAGCTCCTCTTGCAGCTCCTTCAGTAAAAGCCAAAACTCTTGAGAGAGAAGTGCCTTCAGCAGCTAAGGGCCAGGAGCCTGTGGAAAGTGTGATTAGTCACTCAACATCTGATCCGGCCATGACTGCCAAAGGGATACGACCTTTTCAGAGTCGCCTTCCCAAACCAGCTTCCTCAGGTAAAATGTCAATTACACTGAAAATCACATTATTTCTGCCTCAGCCTCTGTTTTGATTAGCAGAAATCCTGTAATAATGGCAATTGATAGAAGAAATGTTAAATGTGGAGCAGAAGATATTCTCTTTATGAATGCGTAAGGTTAACAAGTTTGTGACCTGAGCTGTATGGAAATTTTGTTATACAAAATGCTTATCTGAGAAAGAAAAATTAGTTTAGTACTTAAAGCCTTTTCTCAAGAAACAGTACTTGAAGAAAAAAAGGCCATATGACAGCCTTGGAAGTTGACTTGAAAAAGAATATGGATGTTCAGCAATATTCAGGATCACACTGTACAAAGTACAAAGCACAACCGTGTTGTGACATAGAAAAGATAAATTCATAAAGACTTGCTTGCTTTTGATACTGGATTTGAACTAAGGATTCATTTGGCCTCAATGCATAAATTCTGTCCCACTGAATATATGATCTCAAACAAGGCTCTCATTACTTTACTACATCATACAAACACATTTCTGTATATGAACATAAAGTACCTGACTCTCATTTATGAGCTATATGTGTGTTTAAGCTGTAAAACAAGAGCTGACAAAGGTGTAAAAGGACTGGCAACCCATCAAAGCTCCAGAAAATAACTCTGTATTAGTAAACAGTTCCATTGAAGTCTGTGCATTTTTATAAACAAACATTGACTATTTATATAAGTTTTTTGAAGGCTCTGCAGTTATTAATATATATTTTAATAGCATTAAAAATCATGTAGCATTAACAATAGGGAAATTTTCATAGTCAGCACAACAGAAACAGCAGAAAGCACAGTAAAAGTGATTAGTTTAATGCAGAAGGGTATTGTTTGATCTTGACCAAGTGAAATGTCACTCATTTATTGAGGTTATGGTGATTAGCACTTTGTCAGTCCAGTTACTTCTCCTGTAGAAGTTGTGAGTATTTAACTTGTATAAATCTGTGTCCCTCTATAAGAGAGATTCTATGTAATTAGCATGTAAGGTTAAATATTAAGTTTGATCTTAGTTTAAGGCCATCAAATATATGTTCTGCTAATGAGCTGACATATATTGAACCATATATAGGAGGAAAGAAGCCTCTCTTATATGTCCATAGGATGCATAACAGAAGTTTTCTAATTAAACCTCTTAGAATTCAGTTGATTTAGCAATATTCCCAGTGCAGTATTGTAGTGGCATAATAGGCTGCAAACACACTTTGTATGCTTTATAGCAGACTCCTTTGCTTGTTTCAAATTAAAGCTAAATAAAAGATATTTTAATACTTATTACTTTTAAAATAGGTGCACTGTTAATTAATGGTCCGGCTAAGAAGGATTCAGAAGAGAAATCTTAGTTATAGATTACGTGCTGCATGCTTGAATGGCCACATGTGTGACCTCAATTCAGCAGTGTGTTATAGAGTAGAGCCCATGATTAAACACTGTCATTATAACAAATTGAACAGAAACTGCAAGCATTGAATTGCTTCATAAGAAGTCAGTAGCAGTAAGATTGTTCTGATCTTAATGCTAATATTCACTGCACCAACCTTGTAAGGTTTGTATCTTAATTAAATTGTCATGAAGAGATGTTGCAAAAAAGTAGTATACATCAGATGATGGGGTCAGCTCATTCTTTACCTAGACTATCTTCATTCAATTCTTCTCTCCCTCACTTCCTCATCCAAATTACAATTATCACTTTATTTCATATGCACCATATATCTTCTTCGATGTTTCGATTTTGCATAGTGCAAATATAGCAAACAAAAAAGCTGCCTTTCTGCTAGAAAGGTACTTCCAATTATATTTATATTAAAAGATTGTTCTCTAAGAACATGAAATAGCAGAGGAGAGCCTACAATGCCTAGAAGTAGTTACTGAGTGTTGTTTCTCTGTTGAAAGGGTATATATTTTATACCTAATGAAGGGATTTAAATTCATAGCTTCCTCTTCTCTTTTTAACTGGAAAAGAATTTGGATGAATGTCTGCTACTTTACTTAGAACTATTCCATTAAGTTAGTAAGTTCTTCCTTTGAGTAGTAAAATATTATTGGACATAATGAAAGTATCACAATTTGCCCCCAGCTTTTACTGAATTATAATTGACACACTATCATGGAGATGCTGATGAGACCTAGAATTTAAATAATGCCTCCCTTAATTCAGGAATAATTAACCTTGCAAAGCAAAGTGAGCAAGAAGCAAGTTCTGTGACCTCTGCCTCGTTAGACCACGCCGAAGAGATTGTAGAAAATAGAGAAGTTCTTCCAGAGTGGGCCCCCAAGAAAACTACTAAACCAAAGGTATAAAATGAGTAGTGGCACCTCTTAAATGAAATGGGTACTGTGGCCAGTGTTGAGTATCAGTGTTTTAATATGTGTGAAGAGTAACTAACAATCTAACAGCTGCATTTACTTCCTTACCCTTCATTCACTCTCTCATTATTTATCAGTAATAATAATACAGCACCTAAAGGTTCTTTGTCCTCCTGGTTATAAACATGTTTTAATTAAAATCCTCTCAGGACTTTTAGAAAAGGAAATGGAGATATTTTACCCCATTCTTCTCTTCCAGAAAGCTGATCTTGTTTGTTGCTTTTCATGAGATTGGGATGTTTTTTTTCCCCAGGACTAGGTTTCCTTGTCTGTATGTCTGTCTAGTATGAGAGTTTGAGACGTGCTATGAAGTATTGTGAACAGGAAAATACTCTAGAGTATGTTCCCAACACGTATGTACTCTAACGTTTCTGTGGGGTTTTGGGACTACAGCTGACATGCAATGCTGGGAATTCCTGGCTGCATGCAGGGATGCTCAGCTCTGCTTCCCTCTCCACAAGTGTGTGATTCCTATCAAAAAAATGTCCTTCTGCATCAGTTAAAAGCTGCAGCATGGATGGAAAGATGGGGAAATTATTATCTTATTATTATATAATTTTATTATTACCATTATTATTATTAGTAGTAGTAGTAGTAGTAGTAGTAATAGTAGTATTATCCCTCTTAGAGAAACAGAATCAAAATCTCACTAGGGCCACCAGAGTAGGGGTGGTAGGTGGTATTTATACATGCCATCACACCAACACTATCAGGCCTGGCTTCCCCCTGCCTGGTTTGGAGGGTTTATTGTACTGAGCTGCTGCTCCTGAATGCCTTGAGCCTTCAGGCCTTCCATGATTAGAAGATGTCCAGAGCTGTCAGTGTTCCTCTCTATTCCCAGAAGAAAATCAATGATACTGCTTCCTGGAAAGAGCTGGCAAAGGAACCACCTGGGAACTAAGGGCTCTCCAGGACTGTAATATAAATATCAGGATAAGAGATAGGAATTTAGGAAACAACTAGGATTTACTGGTGTAGAAATTGTCCACTGGCCATCCTCATTGTCTCTAGAGTTGCTTGCAGCAAACTGTTTGTGGTGTGATAATTTTGCATGTTACAACTAGACTGTATTAAACATACTTGAGAACTACTAAAACTAAACTTGCTGGATAAAATTACCCCAAAATATTGGTGGAATCGAAAAAAATGTTACAGTGGGGGGGAAAAAAAGGTTAAAATGTGGATTGCTTCTGCCAGACTGTCTCAGGGGGTGTAGCAGGATAAGAATGGATTGTTTCCCCCCATGTCAGACTGATGATTACTTGAAGCAGGCTGGTAATGCAGACTTTCCCAGTTGAACTACCTGTTTATACTGCATGATGAATATAAAATGTTCTACTCCCAGTATAATCTTCAGCATTATTTTGATATTTTTGCATTTTCTGACTTGCTGCCATGCCGTTCTTTGTGTAGGACACAGCTCTAAGGGTGTGCACGTACTCAGCGAGCAGCACTGACAGTGAGGCAGAGCCAGAGTACAAAGCCAGTTATTTCAGAGCTGCACAGGAGACTCTTGTGGAGCTAACAAAGAGCAACAGACAAGGTAATTGAAAATTGGTACATAAAGATGTATGTCCCTCATCCCCACACTGACTCAGCAGCAGATGGTGTCCTTCATTGAACTTTCTGTCTAGATTTCACTTTCTAACCCCAAATCTTTCTTCAGTCTAATTTTCCATTAACTTTTTATTACCTTTTTCTTTTTATTATGTGTACATCCTTTTTCCCCCTCTTCCACAGTTTTTGCTAGTGGGGGCTTAACTTGTAGGTTTTTATATATAAACCTCTGTGGTGCAAATAAAAATAATTACATTATTACAAAATTGAAAGGTAACTATAAATATAGTTTTCTTTTTTTTTTTTTTTTTTTTTTTTTGTTATACAGCCAGTTGAAATAATGCAGTGATGAAGGCCACAGTTTCCCAACCTCTGTGTCAAGGTGATGTTGGTTATGGTGCCACAGTGAACTCTCTCTCATTTTCCTCTCTGTATATATTGCAGCTTTCAAGTGAGAAAGCTTTTAGTGAGAATTGACGGCAATTCGGAATTTACTGAATTCCAGTAGATAAAAACACATTAAGTGAAGTTCTTGAGATAATAGTTTTCTGTGTGTTTAATAACCTGGGAAATTGCTGCCTTGCCTCCATCGCCAGCCTGCTGTGCTCGGAGCCACCTTCCCGTGCAGATGTGTGCCCTGGGGAGGGGAGGGCAGCTCTGTCCCTGTCCCTGCAGCCCAGGGGTCCCTGCAGCTGGGAGTTCTGGCCAGGGCCTGGAGCTGATGCCCTGAGCAGCCTCAAGCTGGCCTGGCACAGATCAGCACCTGCAGCACCATCACCAGGTGATGATGATGGCACGGAGAGCAGCACAGGCGGCTGCACGCTGGGCTCTTCAGTGTCTCCTGCATTTGGCATTTTCAGAGCTAACCCACTGCCTGAGATTCCATGGGAGAGAGCAGAATAGCAAGCTAGGATCATTTATTTACATTAGTGCTGCAGCTTTGTGGGTTTAATCTGTAGAAAATATTGCAAGTCATTTTAGTCAGCCCATAAACACTTATTTTTACAGATTTTGCTTTTTACAAAGCATATTTTAATGCAATAAATATGTTTTTTTAAAAGAAGTAAATAAGCTTTTTCTCTTTCCTGCATTCATCACAATTTGCAGAAAAAAACCTCCTTATTTTATCATGTGTTAGCAGTTGCATTAAATGGCAGCAGATTCCAAGTTTAATGATATCTAAGCATGACTTGAGGTGACCATCTTACATAGAGATTCATTAATTTTGTGTATATGCCTCCCTTCTGAGCCAGTAAGAGAATAAATACATAACTGTGATTGAGACAAATAGAAGATTATGACACATTACTGCAAAAGTATTTCTGCTGTGCTCATTCCTCATAGTCAGGGTTTCTGTGCTGTGCTCTCTAAATGCTGTTCTCACATGGAATTAACAACCATACTTTATCCCATTCTGTGTTCAAAGGTCTCAGTGTCTTTATGCACTTTTGATATAACCTCAAAACATCCACATGAGGCTGGGGCAGGGGCTCCAGCAAATCCACAGAGAATATTTTTATATGAATAGATAATTGCATTTATTAGCTAAATCCCCAAACTCACTGGGTGCACAGTTATAGTGTTGGAATGATTTTCATTTTCCATTTATGAGCAGGGAACAGAAAGACTGAGTGCCCAATGCAAAGGCTATTAAAAGTCAATTATAAGAGTTTTGTTGATTTAATGGGCTTAGCATGAGATTCCCAGCACATTGCCCAATGTTAAAGAGAAGGTCAGTAGAGTAACAGGGAATATGCCAAATATTCCAGATCCTTCTCTTCCAACCATAAAAGTGTTTTGATTTCAGTGTTATAAATTGGTTCTACCCTGATGTGATTCTGTTAGAGGCATTGGAGGCAGACCTTCTCCTAAGGCTGTAGGTTATAAGGCAGTGTTGAAGTTTGTGTAACAAGAATTGGGAGGAAAGAGCTTAATGTTCACATAAACATCTGTCTCCTGTGTGCTTTCATGAAGCTGCAGAAAATTCCCCTGGTTTTATTTTGTTCTTCTGAATGAGTTTTCAGCCTTGGACTTCAGAAACCAGGGCTTTATTCCTAATGTTGTGCTACAGCAGGCTCTGGAACAAGCACCACTTTCTTACCTTACTTGTGTATTTTTATGCTGTTGTATTCATTAACTAAAAATGTAGTGAAAAGGAAAAAACTCCCAAGTGCAGCCAAACTGAAGGGTATGCTAAAGGAACTTAGCACATCTGCCATGTAAGTCTATTAAAAGAGAAGAACATAACCTTTCTGCAAATAATTAAGTGAGAAGATCCCCCAAATTAACCACCTTGTCTATAATTTGAAAAGAAAGGAAATTAATTCTGTCTGTCTCATACTATCTCCTCCTGCTCAAACATTTAGTGTGAACAGTCCCCTGTATATGCATTGGAGAATTAGAAGGCAGTATTTTTAATGTTTCTATTGCATTTAATTTCAGATACCTTAAAAAACAATTTGAATACATTTTACAATTGTAAAATTACACTAAAATCAATGTAGACTGTCATGAGGATATTATTTGTTACATCTCTTGCAGCTGTGCAGGAAAAACAAAGTCAAAGAAGGTCGTTTTTGGGGAACCCAATGTCAATATTGGATTTGTACCAACACAGTCTCTATGGCCACTTTGGAGAGGATGGACCTGAACAATTGGCACATTACAGTTTAATTGAGCAGCTGAGTGGAGCTTCCAGTAAAGACAGCAAGACCAAGGAGAGCCCAAGTGTAAGTTACTGTAATTTTTGTATTATTTCTCATTTTCCTCATTATTATTTTTACTTCCCTTTTGTTTTATTCCCCAGTGTGTTGATTGATTACTAAAACCAGGCAGACTTGGAAAAAACATGACCTGCAGAAGAGTAAAGATCTGAGTATTTTTAGAACAGAATGTTACATTTGAATGCTCAACTGTCACAAAATTAGACTTACAAAATTGACAAGTAGAGACAGGCTAGTGCTTGTACTCCACCATTAGTGAGGAGCTGAAATTTAAAGCTAGCAAGTAAACACAGGATTTGTCTTTTAAGGCTGCTCCTCCACATATAATTAGATAGCTTATATAGAACAACATGGATTAAATTGCTTAAAACTCTGGAGAAGTATTCCTGAAAATTCAGATGAAATTATGCTATGGAAATCACCTATCTTCTGGTTTATTCTGAGATCTTGGTGTCAGATTTGATGGTTTTAAACATTATTTTGATGAAGACCAGTCCTGATCTGATGACATGACCTTAGTGCTAAACAAAAACAAATTTGTGTTTTCCTCTTACTTCATGTGAATCCACTCCCTTTTCTGTGTCTGTGAGTATTGAACTGACATCACACAGTCTCAGCAACCCTGAAAAGGAACTTTCCAACCTCTTGTTCTCATGCTTTCTCCTCTCATCATCTCACTCCCTTCCCTCTCTCCTTTCATCTAACAAGCCAATTTCTTTGAAAGTAGAGACACCCAGTCATGACCCAGTGCAATCATTTTGCTTCCATGTTCAGTCTGTTTCCCCAGCTCTTCTTTTTAGATTCAAGCTCTTTCATTTCTGTGCGCAGCACTCAGCCCATTTGGGGAGTGTTACACTATAAACAAAGGTGGTAGCAGAAAATAAGGAATGAGCTGCTGGTTTGAAATTTACTGGTGTAGTGCATAAATGAAAAAGAATTTTTATCTCTTCCCAGACCCCAGTTTTCAGTTTCAGGAAACGACTGTGCCTTGCAACTTCAGAGGTGATTAACCAAAGTTGGAGTCTTAGAGCTGTCAGGAATCTGGGCCAAATATGCAGAAGGAATATGAAGAACAAAATGGCAGTACTCCTATTTATTCCAATTCTTTTGGCATCAAAGTCCCGCTTAACTGAATATTAAATTGACCACAAACTTCAAAAGAAAAATCCTGAAATGTATGTGCCTCATTTCCCAACCAACCCAATTTCATTAGTACCCAGAATATGATTCCATTTTAATATATGTGGGTCATATTAGAAAGAACAATTTTAAATAATCTGACTTCATAGTTGGGAAGGAAAAAAAAAGTAAAAAGGGCAGCAGAAGGTTGTTAAAAAGGATATGTGCAGGAAAATAATTTGAGCATCCACTTAATTCCTCATCCAGAACATCCAGAAATTCAGAGCTTAATTATGTGTAGGAGATGAATTATATATGTGCGCATATATATATATATGTGTGTGTGTGTATATATATGAAAAAAATACATAAAAATCAGTTCTGTCTTCTGAAGGCCAAGGTCTTTTGCTATTAACAGAGCAATTAGATTTGGTTCCAGTATAGAAAAGTGACTCAGAGTTGCAACTACTTTTAATTAATTCTTTTCAGGAATGCCTTATATATGATGTCTCTGCAATGTGCCAAATCAGCCTCAAAACCTAAAGAAAGCCATTGAAGAGGCCTTAGGATCCTGTAAAACTCCATCATTTAACCAAAAGGCATCAGGTGTGTAGCTCAGCCAGCACCAGCATTTTTCATGCATTATGCTGGGGAGCTCTTGAGTTTACTTTTCAAGGGTCTGAAATAGCTCTCCAAACAGCATTGCCTCTCCCTGAACAGCAGAAGCTCAGTAAAGCACTAGAGATTTGCCTATTAGTATTAAACTTTTCAGAATGACAAATGAGAGGAAGTAACCATGAAAAGCAGGTTGCCCTGAACTCCTTGTTTGAAACAGCACAGCAAATTTTTCTGAGCTGCAGTTTGTCCAACAGGAGAAGATCCACAGTCTGTTTAAATCAGAGTTGTGTGATCTGCAACACTACCCACAAAAAAAGGGGGACAGCAGAGACAGAGGCACTTATGGCCAACAAATTAAAAAAAAAATCTAAGTGTATAAATTTTGGGGGGAGAATATGCAGTTTTCATGCAGAATATTTGGTATTTTGAAAAAGGAAAGAGTACAGGCTTTGAATTTAATTCCCAAAAGGCAAAAACCAAAGATGTGCATCAAAAATGGGCAAAATGAGTTTACAGTGCTTGTGTGAAGAGCAAGTGTGCTGAGCCAGCCCCTGAGCCCATTGAATGGGGCTGTGCAGCTCCAGGATGGCACTGGGGCAGCCTGGGGGCTCTAATGAGGCAGGAATCTCTCTTAGCCCAGACCTGGCATTTGATTTGTCTCCTTCCCAACCAATGCATCCTCCAGCATTGCCTCCAGAGTTTATACACAGCAAATTTCATCAGCAAAAAAAGCACTGTACAGGAGCTCCAGAAGAGAAGCAACTGATGGGCCATTACTGTGATAAAGGGACACTGCAGGGACAGTTTAAGGAATCAAAAAGTGCTTTTAGACATTGAAGGGAAAAATACTTATTGTTACAGTCTTAAACAGAATCCTGGTTAAATTGTCTTGACATTAGGACCAATTTTATGTTACTTTTATTTTCACCTGAAAAACATATTCTGAAATTATGTCATCCTTTGGCACACTGCAGAATTTTGGATGAGAAAAGCAAATCACTATTTCAAAGAGAGGAATAAAATGCATTGAATCATCAGCAGAAAACTTTCACTTAAATTAACAACCATGTGTATTTTCCTCATGTAAGATTTTCCAAACAAGAAACATTCATTTTAAATATATCAAATGAATTATTTTTTATTTGAACAGTAACTTCTCTGGTTTAATACAATATACAGCACCTGATCTGAAGTTCACTGCAGGCAGCCCATGGGAGACACCCTGTCAGTGAAACTTCACTGAGCCCTGCATTAAACAGCTGCTCCTATTCCTTGCACCCTGGGAGTGCCCTGAGCACTTTGCCAACATCATGACCATGTTTATGCAGTGAAAAAATTATTTCACATTTCATCAGTTAATTTACTGCTTAGACTTCATAGCTCAAGTGACTTTTTTCTTACAAGAATTCAGAAAACAAGATGAATTTCCATTCCCCAGGCTCATTGTTTATTAACATATTTTATAATCAAACAGGAACCATTTGAAGAAGTAACTGAGTTGGTCAAAGATTTTATAACTTAATCATCCTTGTGGTCCCAAAGAATTATGGAAAATATGTTTACTTCTCTGTCCTTAACCAGCTATCACATAGTTCTCTGTAATAAAGCCCTTCTTGGTCTCTTTGTCCCTATTGCTCAATTTAAGTCACCATCAAGGCTTGCTTGGGATTTCAAGCATGACTTGAGAACTTTAAAAAAAAAAGATCCCTTATGGAAGGAATTGGTACCCATCAGAAGTTTCTAATTCCTCTTATTTTCCCCCAGTTGTGATGAGATACATAAGAAATCTGACATTTCTGGCACAGTTACCTTGTTAATGGCCTGGGCACTTGAACTGAGGGACTCATTTAACAAAGGAGTTTTCTCTGGGCACTGTGAGTTATGGCCACATCCACCACACAGGGTTTGGGTGTGTGGAACAGATGATTCATGAATGAAATCAAATCCCTGTGCCTGGAAATTCAAGTAGACATTAGAGAGAGCTGGTAAATGCAGGCCAAGGAAAAATTAGAGATGTTGCTGCTGTTTAGGCTGCACTCACAAATAGGACTGACCTGGCAGCATTCCCAGATAAACTCAAGGATTTTACAGCTGAGTGGGCTGATTGGGAGTTAATGCTGTATGATTGACCTGTTGTGCTCACATCCTCCTATTAGCAGGGAGAATACCCACTAAAGGACTGGAAACAAGAAAAGTCTGGCAATTGCACAACACTTGCCATCCTCCAGGATCTCCAGGCATTAAGCTGATAGCAGAGAGGCTGTACCAGCCTTGCTGAGTTACAGCATCACTTAGAGCAGCCCTGACACCTCTGCAGGCTGCACTAAACAAGAGTGAGAGGGAAATAAAGAAAGGCCTGAGCTGCTTCTCCTTGTGGCTCATCTGCAGAGATCAGTAAGACTTGAGCTGGGTGTGAGCTGGCAGCACACTGGGTACTGTGCACCTCTTTAGGCAGATCTTGGAGAATGTGCCAGAAAAGTTTGTGTGCCTGATTCGGGTTCTTTGAGACCCTTTCTGAAAGTGCCTTGCTCTCTCTGAAAGGGAGAAGCTCTTTGGCTCTTGAATTAAGTCTCTTTTAAAAAGGAGTCTCCACGTTTGAGTATCTGAAGTAATTCTGAGGAGACCATGTGCACTCTGCTTTCACAGAGAATTAATTTTTTTCCCATTATCAGATGTGCTTAGGGAGGGATTCTGCTTATCACATATGGAAAAGCCTAAGATAATGATTTTGGTCCAATTAGCACTTGGGAAGAGCTCTATCCTAAGACTTTAAATGGAAAGGAGGTGTTGCCCTGGGGAACAGCTTTCCTCCTTTCCCTGACCAGCAGCTGCCTTATCCTGAATACCAGACTTTCAACCCAAAGTTAAAAATATGAACATTGCCCCAAACTTTCCTCTGTGGGAAACTTAATAAAAGTCAGCTATTGTAGTTACCATTTGTATTTGAGAGTGAAACCACATCTCAGGGCACACTCTGGTGAGCACTAAATAACTTCTTTCCTTTTCTTTTCATATAACATGAACACCTGCAGCTGGGGCAGCCCTGGGTGATATTTTGCTGGGCCAGCAGGATCTGTTTTGCTGTCTGGAAATTGGTGACACCTGTGTCATGTTACAGCCAGAAGAAAACAGCAAATGCTCCTGAGGACCTTGGTCTTGGCTTGTTTTGTACAATGTGTGGGTTACTGCAAATATAGAGTTTGAAGCAGCTCTTACAAATTATTATACCAGAAAGTAATGGAAGGTAGAGGAGGTCCCTTGTCAATAAAAGAAATATTCTAATGGGCTGGATCAAATACAGAAATTAGGTGATAGTCGGTTTCCATGTACTAATTGCATATTTCAGTTTATTTCATATCAAGCACAGAAACCTCACCTCCTCTTTGCTATTTTTCTTGTCAGGCTTAAGAGAGAGGAAGATGATGAGGTGGGGAGGGAATCAGCTTTATTTGCTCTCCTAGCCCTGATGAACCTGGGATATTAAGCAAGAAACTGCCACAATCTGTAGATTGGAAAGAAGTCTGCAGTCTCATTCACCCATCTTGGGTGTTTTAAGATCTTTGTTTTTCTTTCAAGTAAGGAATGAACATATCAAATCATTGCATGTGTTCAGAGAGGTGATCTAGTAAAGTAAACATTTGGTGGTATGTTTATATTCAGCACCACCATGTGATCCCTGAGTGTGGCCTCATGGGGACCTTTGAGCTGCACATTTCCCAATTTTGTCAAAATTGCCTCAATAGGATTTTCCCACTGACAGGCTTGAGGCTGCCAGATTTCCTGTCTGTGTAATCAAGGGGTTTGATTCTCAGATGAGTGATGCAATACTTGTGCCATCAAAGCAGGGACTGTCTGAGTAATTGCCTGAGTTGATGTAAAACCCATTGTCAGGGGAATTATACAGGAGTATTTGACAACCTAAGTGACAAAAACCACAGGAGCATGGTCTGACAGGAAAGCAGATTTGACCATACCACCCATGGGAATAATGCAGAATTAAACTTATTTTTTCTAAGCTAAAGTCTGATTTGCTCATGTTAAATTAGAAATAGGCTAAGACATCTGCAGACATCAACAAATCACTTGTATCTGCATGTTTTTTTCCCCCTCCACAGGACAAGTTCACATTCTAAGATCTGCTTCCAAGCCTTATATTCCCAATGAGGTCTTTATTGTTTCTAATACCTTGCCATCAAAGTTGCTCCCAAAAAATAAAGTGGAGAGACAGCAAAACAAGCAATTTGAAGCCTAGCTAGGCAGTCTTCTGGGACCAAAGCCTCACTTGACACACATCACTTAAGAGAAATATTGTGTGGTGTGGAAGAACATCCTTGCAGCCAGCCTGAGGAACTGGCTTGGCAACAGTAAAAAGCTGCAGTTATAGGAGGCTCATTTCTCTCCCTGTGCCTTCTAGGTGAAACTGCTGAGGTTTCTTATGCTGCTGGGAGCTTTAGTAAAAAATTATGCAATGGAGAGTGGCTCAGCAAGGAGGTTGATAGCATTCTCCATAACTTTCTTAAGTTTTTAAAAGGCTTTGGCAACAGAAAACATTTGGAATGCAGTGTCCACAGGAGAAAATAACTTTTTTAATGGTATGCAAGGGACATTTTTAGGGAAAAGATAACCCTAAAAAAAAAAACTGGAAGCTGCTATCTGCTGAAGCAGTTCTGCTTCTAGCATTAATGGCCTCAGTAGTTTTAGTGCTGTGCCACCAAAGCCCATTCTGACTAGCCCTCCAGCTGGTACAAAGGCTATTTTATGTTTGGGTAGTGTATTTATGGGCATGGGTAGGTGGTGACATTTTAACTCAAATATCTTTTAGCACATAGTTTTAAGAGTATTTGGGTATCAGTGAGGGACAGAAAGTCTTTGGCATAGGAGAGCAGGCTGTGTGGCATTTAAAACACATGGTGTGCAAGGCTAGCAGGAGAATGGGTTGGATGCGAGAGAAGATGAGAGAAGATGTGGAGAAGTGGGAACAGGAAATCCAAGGGCTTCAGGCATTGCTGGGCAGGTGGGTGCAGTTCCAGTGGCTCTGGCACAGTGTCACCAAGTGCTGAGCATCCCCAGTGATCTGTGCCTGTGTGGCTTGTCAGCTGCCAGGGGCAGATGTCTGGCCTTGTGATTAAAAGCCAAGATGTCCCGTGGCCACAGCTGGAGCCTTGTGCTCACTGAACCCCTTTGGCCCTGTAAGGAGGGGAGAGCTTTGCCCTTTCTGAGTGGAAAAATCTGATCACTGGAGCAAAAACCCCACATCCCACCATCTCAGCAAGTAATTTCAAATTACAGAGGGAGCTTGTCTTTTCAGCACGTGGGAGCTGCATAACCACCTTACCCACTGGCCCAGATGTCACAGAAAGGCCTGGAGTTCATTTGCCAGAATCGCTGAGTGCTGGCCCAAAGCTGCTCGTGTGCAAGTGCCCAGAACAGCACAGAGCAGCAGAGAACAGCACAGAGCAGCTGTGCAGAGCTGTGCAGAGCAGCACAGAGCAGCTGTGCAGAGCTGTGCATTTGCAGGCTGTGTGCCCTGTCACAGCTCTGATGGCCTGGCCCCCCAGGTCATTTCTCAGCAGGGATGAGTAGCTGCATTATCAGCAGGGTGTGGGTAAGACCCTGATACATCCAGTTCTTTCCCACCCCTCTGCCCACTGCAGACACATGCCCAGCACTCATTGGAGTGCCTTTATAGTCCATTTGCCTTTATAACTGGAGATTACATCTGGATTTCATAGGCACAGGGGCTCTTAGGTGGAAAGCAGGAAGATCCTTTAGTCTAATAAGAACCAAAAGTACATACAGAATAAAGGGATAATTTGCTAGTGATTTCCCCGAGTGGAAAATGTTCTGGGCTGTTTTTCAGAGGTTTGACAGATGGAGCTGATGTGATTTGCAGCATGGCCCAAAGTGCACTCGTGTTTCTGCCATTTGTAACCAGGCATTCTTCACTCTCCCATCTCTGGAAATAAAGCTGCAGGTTTCATTTCTCTCACTGTAGAACAGGAATATTATAATAATACTGTGGGCCAAAATAGAATTCAGGAGACATTAAAAGCAACGAATTATAAATATTAGTAAGCATGTGAGATAGTGTAATTGTTGTAATGATATTAGTAATAAAAGAAAAAGCTGAAAAATAGATTGTATACCATAAACATTGGATTGACTCAATCAAGATGAGAGCAGTAAGGCACAGAGGTGTGTTCAGTGAGCTGTTTGTTTTCTGAAGCGGGAAAATGTTTTGACTCCAAGAGGACCATGTGATTAGCAGAGTTAAATGACATGAATAAAGGCTGTAATATTTTTGTGAATTGTTTTTCCAGCTGAAGCTTGTCTTCCCCATCTATAACAGTGATGTTTTGCATAAAGCACTCAAACATCATGCAGAGAAGGGTGGGAAATGACTGATATTTTATGTGAGAGTTCTGTACCAAGGAGAGTACATGAGGAATAAGTTACACAGATGATGGCAGCAGGAATTGTGGCAATATACTGAGAATATGTTGGCAAATTATTTCTATTTTTAAGAGGACGCTTTTTCTTTCCATATTCACATAACAATATCCTAATCAATGTGGTATTTTATGTCAAATATTGACAAAAAACATATTGAAATAATTTTTTTTGTGTTTAGAATTTGTTCCACTAGCTGTTTTCCTTTCCCAAAAGTGATTTGCCTTTTATTGAAATGAGAAGTTATACTAGATTTTGTGCACTATGACACATGGACTCTCTATAACCTAAAGTAAAATATTGGTAAATATTTTTTGCAAGTTCAAACTTTCTACTTTATAGCAGGTCCCAAAGTGTAATATTTTGTCTCTTTCTATATTTTATAGAAAGATTTCTCTTTCTATATTTTAGGCCCCAATACATGAATTGCAGTCTTTTGCAGCATTCATATTAATTTAATGAAAAGCAATGTTTGTATTTGACAGGAGAAAAAAACATGGTATTTAGCAGATTTAGCAGCAAAAAGTGACACAGGGAACATTGAGAAATGCACAAGATGTGGTTATATAATTCAGATGTGTAATTATCCTTCACAAAGGCTAGGAGTGATACAAGTTTCCATAGCACATGTCAGGGTCCTGGCAGCCTGAGCTGCTCATCATTCCCTGAGACACAACCTGGTGGCTCTGCTCCCATTAGTGCCACCTTCTCTCAATCTCTCCATCCTTTGCCTCCTCGTTAATAGAGGGCACTAAAAATTTTACCTACTGTAAAAAAACTGTAGCCTGAAGAACTTCTCTTAGCTACTTCAGTGTTAATCTCAGCAAATCAAACCCCAAGTGATTATTATGTAAAAAATTGCCAGTCAAACACTTTAAAGTGATTTTTCTGACATCCTATTACATATGCACATATCCTATGGGTTACTGAATGCTCTGTAAAGCAAACTGTAAAACAGGGTCTCAGATGGGTTTGGGAGGATGAAGAGTAAAGCAAAAGTGGGTGGAAAAGAAGAAATTAAATATGAATAGTGTGTGTCGCTGTGGATTATAAAATTAAAATATTAAATATGCAGTAATAGTCTATGATATTTCTTCTAACAAAAAAAAAAGTTACCCAATTGGGAAACTTGTTGGTAACACATAGAATAAGACAAAAAGCAGATTTGAAATGAAAAAGATTATGCTTGAAACTGAGGAGCAAAAGTAGCAGAGCAGATAGCATGTGCTTGCTGGTTGCTCTTGCAAGAATTATTTTTCTCTGCATAGACTAAGAGGAGACTTTTTTAATGTCCTGTAATCAGTAAAAATAAAGGTCAGGGTTTCTTCAAGCTTCTCTTCTTAATGGCTGTGCCTAAATGGATATTTAGACACTTCAGCTGCCCAGTTTTCAAAGATGCTACAAATCTGTAGCTTTTGCTGATGTCTCTGACCAATTTATGTTATTTGGATCCTGTGAAAATCATGGAGTTTATAGAGGTGCTTGAAAATTGGTTTCGATATTCTCCCTCTAACTGGCAGAATTTTGGTCTGTAACATCCTGCTTCTGTGGGCAATGACATGGAACATCAGCAGACATTTCCCCCAGGTTGAAAGGAAGGCCAAATACTGTGCATTTCTAATCTGGTCCTACTGTGCTCCCATTAAGATCATATCTAAATGAAATTCTTCATCTTTTTAAATCCATTTCTCTATTGCATTTTCCATAACATTAGTGTATAGGCAGCTGGAAAAAGCTAAAACTTGCATTTGTATCATTTCACAGAATATTTTTACTGTCACCATTATAAGAACATCATCCTATCTTTTAATGTTTCCTACAACCACTATGGCAAGCCAGGGTGCAGAGAGCTCAACATTTCTAACACAGCATTTCTAGAAATGAAATCCGTGTACTATGGCAAGCCAGGGTGCAGAGAGCTCAACATTTCTGATACAGCATTTCTAGAAATAAAACCCATGGCGAAAACACAGAAGCTGTGTTATAACATCTTTAATGGCATGGTGTTGATAACAGAGGCAGCAAGGAAAGCCAAGGACAGCAGCCACCATTTAGAAGCTGTGTGATGTGAGGGCTGGAGCCTTCCTGATTGACTGCTGAAAACTAAATTGTCTTTGGAGCTTCTGTCTGTTTGTGGCTGTTTCATCACTTGTCCTGGTGACACGCGAAGATGAAGTCTCTGTATGGGCAGGGAATTTAGGTATGAGGACATTTATCTTCCTGTCTTGTTCTACAAGGCAAATCCTTGCTGGGTTTCTCCTCCCATTCCATGAAGCTGCCTGGCTGCCCAATTAGTGTGCCTGGGAAGAGGAAAGGGGGCTAAGGCTGATGTCACCCACAGGCGTCACACGCTCTGCTTTTAGCTCAGCGCTGTCCTTCTGTTCCTGTGAAAGTGTTGGGGAGCCCACTCTCTCTCCTCCACAGCCAAAAACTTTCATACAAAGCAGGGACTTGGGATTTCAGCTATCTCGTGCCATTCCTGGCACAGACATCTGTGGGAAGCAGAACTTTTGCCTCCATATCCTGTTTCTCTGGTAGGCACGGAGTCCGGATGGCAGAGGACAGAAAAATCCAGATTTATGAATGCAGCATGATGTGGATAATTACCATTCATATTTACTCAGGGGGAGAAACCACTCAGAGTGCACAGGCCCCAGGGCACAGAGCATGAAGTGAAAAATCTCCATAGGTTCCACAGGCTCTGGACAGCACAAAACCCTGGGGGTTTACCCAGGGCACTCCAACAGGAGTGAAATCATCAACTCCGGTTGACAAATCATAGCCTGCCTTGCTATGCAAATTCTAGTTCTGGTGGCACTGGAATTTGCTAACCTGTGCTAAGCCAATTTTGTGAGACAGTTGGGAGTTTAACAAACGTATTTCAAATTGTATTTTGGAGAAATCTCAAGCATGGGGGGAACTGGTCATGTTCTGTTCATTGCAGCAGATGGCATCCCATTTGGTGTTTGTTAGCTTTGTTTGCAGCTCAATATTTTGTTTCTAGGGGAACTCAGTAAGTTAAATAATTTATTTCTCTAATGCATCAAGATTCTGATCCAAACTCCACTAAAGTCAGTGCAAAACATTTGATTAACTACCACGTTCAGTCGATTAAATGCCAGGTTCTGTATGTTGAAGAGTATTTCAGATGCTCCCTAGTGAGAACCTCTGTGAGGCCTCTGCCTTTCCACAGAGAAATTTTTGCCTGCAAATAAAAAAATACTCAAATACATTCAAAAAGCTTAACAGACATGAGTGCAGGACTGTGGAGATAGGGATGATGTTCTGGCTGAATGTCCAAATTGCTAAGCCTCTCTTGCTATTAAATTCCCCATTTTTTAAATAAAGAATATAAATAATACCTTCCAGCTGCATTTGGAATTTAATCTAGTACTGTTAGCAGGCTGCTTTGAGAGCTTTGAAGGCCCCATAGCAGCACTAAGCAAATAATCATTATCACTTAATATTCTCATCAAGCATTCTTGCTCAAGATGGGATCTTTCATTACAAGGGCTAACCATAAACACATTGCTCCTCTGATGAGGAATTTTCTGAATGTCAGGAGCAAATTCATACCCTGATCCTGCAAAGAGTTTTGCATGGGCAGAATTATACCACCTTAGCAGTCCTGCTGTCCATACAGGGCTCTAACCATGCCTGTGCATGGAGGAGATTTTTATTCCATTGTTACAAGCATTTTAATCCTGAATAATCTAAGATATTGAAGAAATTAACAGTTAAAAGGGTTTTTTTTTGTATTCTAATAAATATTAAATGCCAGCTCATTTTCAACAACATTTCTTCAGATTATTCATTCACTAGTAGGGCCTAGCAACTGCTTTGTTCTGTATTTTCATCCTGATTTTCTGTTTGTGTCATCTTTGAGCATTCAAAACGTGAGTGTGCATTAGCTGTACAGTGTGTCTGCATGAATTCCAGTTGTATTTTAGTCCTCCTAGTGGCCTATTATATTAACAATATTACAATCTGTGTTTAGGCACAGGAACATGTTCTGTATCACCAGTACCTCACTGCAGTTGCAGCATTGATGCTGCAGTAACACTTCTGCATTGCTCAAGTCAATAAATCTCCTAAAGCATTTGCCCAACAGATCCAGTCATGTGGCAGCTGTCACTTCACACACTTCTCTTTTTATACAGAAATTGCAGTGAAATCAATGCAAAAGAAAACCCTTATTCTTCCCCTGCAGGAAGCCCACTGTGGGAGCAGGAGCCTATGCTGCTTCTTCACACCAAAATCCTTTTTTAGTCATACCCAAACAGAGGTTTTCCCACAGCCAGACAAGGGGATCAGAACCCACAAAAAAAACCCAGGGTTCCCAATGTATCTTTTCACTGTGCCTTCTTTCTCTGAAAAAGCCTCAAAAGCCTTGCCAAAATATCACCTCACAACCTGGGAAGGGTCTTTTACAGCCCAGGTGGGCTCAGCACAAACAGTTACCTCCCTTTCAGGTCCTGTTAGAGGCTTAAGCTGAGCTTTGCTGGTATCCAGGGAAGCTGGGGGTGGAAAGACAAAGGTCTGTCCAGCACTTGTGCTTGAGTTTTCTGTCTCAAAGAAAACTCTGTCTCTCTGATTCTTGAAAGCATTGGGAAATGTTAATGGAATTGGTTTTGTTTATAGTTCAAACTCACTTAACATGTCTCTGCTCATAGACACGAGTAAGAGACAGCTCTCCCAGCTCTGGTTTAATGAGTTGGTACCCCAAATCTCTGGGAAGCAGCTTATGGGTTTCCTTTGTCAGAACCAAGAATCTGATAGCACTGTTAATTATCTTAGTGGCAGCAGAACAGTCAAGGTTTAGGTCATGGCTTATAAGACAGGGAAACATAAAAGTTGTAGAAACAAGAAAGCCCCTCACAGCTTGCAGCCCCTGATGGCTCTGCCAGGTCCCAGGGGACACATTCTGTATGCCTGGCTGGGCCACCAAGCAGGAGAGAGCTTCTCATGACCAGAAACAGATGTACTCGTTTCTAAAAGATGAAGTAAACACATCTCAATCCATAAATTACCTAAAATTCCCCTCGGATCACAGCCAGATGATATGCATGTTAATCAAAATGGATAGCACTGCTTTAATTCAGTCAGGAGGAAAGTTCAGCATTTGTAAATCTCCTGGCTGGAGGAGCTTCCATCTGCAGCTGTAGCAGTGGTCATCTTGGTGCCCAGCACTGCTCTGCTTATTGTGATTATTCCTAATCATTCTTATTCTTAATTCTCCTAATAATAGACAAACAGTGTTTGTTTTTGAGCATCCTTTAGAGTTAAAAAAGGGACTATGACCTGCCATCAGCATTTCAGACAGGAGTTGCCTATTCCCTACCCCAGTGTGCATTTTGTACACACAGAGTAGGTGCTGGTCCCAGTGTCAGGAGCAGCCAAAGAAATCTACAGGGAAGGGAGCAAAGATCCCAAATCCCAGTGGGCACCTCCCTGAGGCCACGTGCATGGGAGCACTGCTGTCACCCCTTCCTCCTGAGCACCCTCAGCCCCAGGCAGGCACCTGCAGCTCCAACAGACCTGGGTCAGAAAACCTGTCCTCCAGCACATCTGAAACTCTGCCATTAATTTCTCCCCTTTTAAATTGCATTTTTTTTGCCTGATTATCTTCCAAAAGGTTTTCTAAATTCTTGATTAATTTTGGGGTTGGCTGTTTAATACAGTGTTTGGTTAACTAATTCATGTAGTTGTTTATAATTATTGCCTTGCTATAAAATCATCTTAATAGAAGGTTGGGGGGTTTTTGTTTTCTTTCCAGTAGAATAACAAGTTATTTTATTATTCAAACAAGGCTTACTTCCTGCTGTTTTCAATAAGATTTTTAATAAATATGTAAATTTAAAAATTAATTTACTGCATACGTTTGGCAGCATGATTCTTGAACTGACAAAAGTTTGATGGATTGTAAAATTATCCTCCATAAAAATCATCAGTCACAGTAAACAGAATATATCAGCCTCTGGTAATTCTACAGCTTTTTCTTCATCTTATCTCCTGTTAGGAACTCACTTAAAATTGATTATAATATAGTATGTTTCTAGAAATTTAATTCATTCATATATTAATTAGATTTTAGGTTAATATCCCATCATGGAATAGGACATGAGCCAACAGTGTTTTCCTGTTGTTGCAGAACTGCAGTAGAGAACCCTTGATTACTGTTCCCATGTGGTTTTACCACCAGGACTAATCACTAATCAAATTCCAACCACATAAAATGGAACATCCTTCATAGCATTTATTTTCTAGCTGACTTATACTATAGGCTTTTTATTGATACAACTTGCTGTACTGAAATGAACTAAAAATTGCAAGAGAGGATTTATCCTTCTACTTTAATTTGGTTCTGCAGCCTGTACCTGAAACTCTGTCTTGGGTTTTTGTGCTGCTGTCCCTGAAATACCCTGCCCTACAGCAGAGATAAATTGTTTGCATAAATTTAGAAGGTCCATGTAGATGACTGTACTGTTATGTAGGATTTGTTAGCAGATGAACTTA
This sequence comes from Melospiza georgiana, assembly GCF_028018845.1. Lineage (NCBI taxonomy): Eukaryota > Metazoa > Chordata > Aves > Passeriformes > Passerellidae > Melospiza > Melospiza georgiana. Next base: position 33,666,873 of record NC_080436.1, on the reverse strand, counting down.
AAGCACAGGTTTCCATCTGCAATTCATGCCTTGCTTGAATCAGTGCTGAAACTCAGCTCAAACATCAGCTGGAGAGGTGACAAGCACAGTCACACAATCAGCATCATTATTTGCATCTGTCCTGTCCCACTTTTCTGTGACTACAAAGGAACTCCCCTATTCTCATTGCACAGTCAGAAAACAGTGTGCAGGAGGTTCAGGCTGCTACAGATTGACTGGAAAGGCAGCCTGGGCTCTGCCCCATTCCCCTGCTCCTCCTGGAGCATTTATCCCAGTGCAGGAATGCCCAGCCCCAGCCCTGACCCTCACTTAGGGAAGGTGCAGAGCAGGGCACACCCACTGGGTTTCCTTAGAGCCTTTGAGAAGCCAGGTGTCACAGAAGGGAAAAGAAAGGGCAGTGGGTTTGGTTAGAATCATTAGAGGTAAAAACTCTCTGCTATGTAGAGTTGATTAAAATCTGCAGTGGAAAGGGAAATGTCAGCTGCAGGCTCCTAAAATAAACTTTTTTGGACTGGGGTTTAAGCAAGCTAATTCAGAATTTTTTAAGAATGAAGAAGACCCTGTTTCCAAATTCTAAAATTTTGACCTCTGTATTCTTAGTGAGAGCTTTAGTTCTGATGTGTGTGCACTGTGGACACGAAGCTCCCTCTGCAGCAGCTGAGCGTTGTGGTCACACAGAGGGGAACTGATGGCTCTGGAAAGATTGCTTGTCTCCTCCCAAATTGCCTTCCTCCTCAGGGGCTAAAAGTAAGAAAAGCCCTGTTTGCTGTGGAACTTTGTTTAAATCACCTCCCTGAATCATTCTGAGATCTTGCAGGAAGGGACATCCCCTCTCCTTCCTCTGCAGGTCTGCCAGCAGAGGTTTGTGCTCACTGAACTCTCCCTGAGCACAGCACGCCTCTCTCAATGCCCACCACAAGCCAGCCTTCATAGCTGGGAGAATTATTCCTACATGGCTTTGTCATCCTGCTTGATTTCCTCTTGATCCTGCCACATAACCTCGCTTCTTCAGTGGTTGCACTCAATGATCTTAAAGGTCTTTTCCAACCTAAACAGCCCTGTTATTCCATGATTCTCTTTCTACTGCTTCTTGTCTTTTTACCCACAGGTCAGCTGGATGGTCACAGGCTATGAATCTAGATGAATCTAGTCCAGTGCACAAAATACAGGTTTACTAGTGAGGAAAATCCTTACCCTTGCAATCCTTTTTGCAGTCTTGAAATTCAATTCCATTTTTCCAGTTCCAGTATTCCAGGTGAATGGCACAGACATTACAGGCCAGGAGCTGAGGCATCACTAGACAGGGGGGATGAGTGTCTTTGTAACTACCAAAATGAATTGTCTTATTCAAAAAAGCCAAAGGTGGAAGATGAAGACAGGTAAGAACACAGCTAATACTCAGGAACAGTACTCTGAGAATAGTTCAACCATACAGAAAAAATTACTCTGACTACTGAAAATGTCAGTGAGATTATATGTTATATGACTACAATCCTGCATTTACTAAGTTTGAGAGGATTTTTTCTCATCAGTCATATGTGAGATAGAACCCGTATCTTTAAGAACTGCATCTGGTACTGGATTTTTTTTTTCAAACCAACAACTTCAAGCTGTACTTTTTCCCCCTCCTGGATTCAGGTCCATGTAAGTATCCCAATTAAAAAAAAAAAGAAAAAATAATCAATCAAACCTCTATTCTAGGATAAAATTGTAGCCCCTTTTTTGTACAAAGCCCCTTTATTAGCAATCAGCCATACTTACATCAAGAAAAGGATAACTACTTTCATTCAGTAGGACAAACCTCTGTATATTTAAATTCTGTGAGGTGAAATACAGTGTGATGAAGACTGAAACTGTGAAGTTATTTAGGACTGCATAGTTCCAGTACCATTTGGTTATCACTGACAACATAACCCTTCATATAATTCTGTCAAGGAAGAGTATTGACCTTCAAATGGTCAAATTCAGTCCCTTTGTTACCAATCTTACCTTTCAGTATTTTTTTTCTCTGCTGTTTTTTTCAATCACTAGGAAATCAGAAAAATTTTGCTGTTTTACTCCCTCTACAAGTAAAGCTAAAAGGATCTCTGAGAAGTTAAGTGAATCCTATCTCTTGTTCATTTTCAGTCCATCAGGTTCTAAAAACTGAGTAACAGCTTCCTTTCTCACCATGGATATTTCTTCCTTAATGCCTTGTGGTGAGCTTCTGATTGCACTAAGCACTGCTTTTAGTGGGCAGATTCCCTCTGTGAGAAGCAAAATTGGTGATTCTGCCAAAGTGAACAGAGTGAGGCTGTGCTTTGCCTTCTGGAGAAAGTCCTGGTGTTTAATTGCTTTTCTTTTTAATACATTGCCTCAACACACTTGGCTGAGCACCAGCACCATTATCACTTTCCAAGGTATTGCCACTTAGAATTGGATTTTCTTATTCCTTTTTAAATAAGCTTTGTCCATGCAGAGTTGATGTAGCCAGTGGCCATTCTGAGCACTATGAAAAAATAACATTTCTGCCATTCAGTTTGTACCTGAACAAAGGCAAAAAGCTTGGGAACTCAAACCTCAACATCCTGGTTTATTAAATTATGCCAAAGTTCAAAGAGGGTTGGTATAAACCTAATCAGGTCAAACAGTCTTGTCATGTCAAGGAAATATTCATGTATGAGGATGGTAATCTTGGCATTAGAATGCTGAATGTACTGAGTCATCTCATCATTTTATGAAAATTCTGCTTTTCAAAGCATAAGGCCCAGCTCACGAAACCAAATTCTTTTATCTCCTTTTAAACCACACAAGAATTCAAGCTGTAGACAGCATAAGTCTCAACTCCTCAGTTCAGGAGGCAATAGCTGTTCTGTCCAGATCTGCAGCTATGGATTGTACACAGTTTGTGCTAATCAGCTGCTTTTCCTCCAAGGTAATTCACTTACAATTCAGGACAAGGAGAAGTGATACTGAGATCTATTTGTAGATTTTTATACTCTGAAATACAGTGGGCAAACTTTGATTACATGTACATTTGATTAATGTAACCATAGTCATGGTTACATTACCCATAATGCCATCAGGGGATGATGCATAGCAATGTATATCTGGCTTTCCTATCAGCTGCTGAACTTACTAATTAACTTAAAAATGCTTCCTAGCAATGCATTTTTTAACACAAAAAGAAGCTGGCACTTATTGTTTATCATGGAAATCTGATGTGTGTCTCTGAGAATGTCATTATCTGCTACAGCAAAATAATTTCGGGATTTCTGCTCAAGTAGAAAAAAGAAAAATGATTCATTATTTCAGAAATTATTTTACTGTCAGTCCAGAAAATAGATGAAAGCTTCTGACAATGCACAATGGAGAGCAAGGCTTATCTTATTATTTAAAGTTGTGCTTTAAAGAGGAAGAGGTTCAAACATGCCATTTTTAGCTCAGCTGTAATGCAGCAGAGGTCACGCAGCTACAGCTCTCACCTTTGTAGTTTGCAGGATGTGGCTGGGTAACTATTTTCACTGCAGAGTGTTCCTTGTTCACCTGATGCTCAGTGAGATCTGGAGATTGTTCCCCTTGCACAGAGAGCCTGCATGGCAGTCTGTCCTGGCTGGAGGACAGACAGACACTGCCCAGCCCTTTTCATGGGACACCTTCTGCTGCAAACAGCCGTGTGACACCAGAGGATTCAGTGAGAGGTACTTCTGATGAGACCAGCACATCTCTGGCCAGAAAGCTGCCCTGCATTCCTTGCTCCAGAAGCTGAGAATGTGTTAAAATTGTCCCCCTAAACAGGTTATGTATGATCAGCCCATGGTGCTGCAACAGCACATCCCACTCAGACCCCTTGTGTCGTAAATACAAAGCAGTTACAGGAGTTAGAGGATAGCTAAATTGGAGGAACTGTGAATTTAAAATAAGAAATTGTGGCTCCTGGGATCAAGTTTACCCTGAGCATATGCAGACAGAGTAACAAGCAATTTTTAAAAAGTAAAATCTAGAAAATTGTTTTCTCTTGCAATAAAGTTATGAGCAATAACTAAAAAAAAACAAAAGGGAACATACTTTGTATCTTCTATTAGAAATCAGATCTGAAACCAAAGACCTGGAGTTATACAATTAAGTATTGATTTTGCTGATCTATGTTTAATTCTCATAGCAATTTTGTTGTTTTTACCCAATAGTGTTTTGCAGTTATACTTCACTTGAAACAATGCCCTTCCTGCTTTTGTGTTAATCTAAAAACTAAATTGCCCAATGCATGATAGACATAAATAAAGTTCGCTTTGTTCCTTTTTGTAACTGATTCTGAGCCCTTTAAAGTGCTGGTTAACTAAACTTGGACAGCTGGAAAATACATTTATCCTGCAGAATGGTTCACTGCTATTTCTGGGCTCTGGGACTCATAAGCATAGCCTGACCTCCAGATAACCAAAGCTTCTGTGTGCTACCACATTCAAGAAATGCCCTTGCTGCTGCTTTCCTTCCTGCACACGAGTGTGGGGTCCTCTGTGCCTGTGAACCAGCCCATCCTTCCCTCTCCTCCTTCCCACCACACCCAAGGAATCCTTGTGCAGCTCTTCCAGCTCTGGAAAGGCATTCTACCCACATGTAACCTCTCATTTTTACAGTTTGTAGGAAATCTAATTTGATGTATTAATGTAGGAATAACACCTATTTATAATGTATCAGTGTAACTGCAGGCTAGTTTTGTTTTCCTAATTTGCTGTGCTTGAAGTGACATGCCAGGTTTTATTACATCACTAATGGGTTTTAGTTATTCCCTTTAGGATGTTGCCAGCAAGGAAACATTATTCTGATTCATAACTCATGGGTTTATTTCAAAGTGATGTGGCTCGTGATGAATGCCTGTGTGTGTCAGGAGGAGTTTCTCCTCTTCTGACAGCTGGTCACTGCTCTCAGGTGGGACAAGGCACCCCAAACTGGGCAGGTGAGAAGCTCCAGCTGTGGGAAGCTCTGCACCTACAGCGGAGTGGAACAACAAATGCTCCCCATCCCCTCAGGCCATAATGGTACAGATTTTGCCTACAAAAATACACTTAGGATAAGTAAAAGAAGATAACCATTGTGATGGGCCAGAGCTGTTACAGAGGCACTGTGAAAACTACAGTTCTTGTCGCACTGAACCTTTATTTCCTTTTTTTTTTTCTATTATCTGTCTCTTGTAGACCAAAATCTCTGATTACATGTTTTTGTCTTTTCTCTTAGTTAATACTTAGGAAAACATAGAGAGTCCACACCAAATGCAGCACTCACCTTGTTCACAGAACAGATCAGAAAGCAGCAAAGCCAACACTTGAGGGCTGAAATGCTTTCAAGCATTGCTGCTGAGAAGGATCCTGTGTGAGAGCAAGCACACAATGGGCTGCTGGTCCATCTTGGCTCTTGCAGCAGCACTGAGCAAAATCAGGAGTCTTCCTCTCTGCTGTGGTGCCAAAACCACCTGTTCACTGCACAGAAAAGCACTCCAGGAGAGATTTGAGTGGAGAACAAGGCTTAGAGGTTAGGTGTTCTTTACACTTCTTACCAAATCCCACCCAGCCCTCCTGAGTGTAGAGCGCACCCACCTCATGTTCCACTCTGCAGCAGCTGCTGAGTCACTTCAGTGTCACTCTCAAATGCATTAATGAACTAATTGCTTTAAAATAAACAATGCTAGCATCTGTGGGCTAACCCTTGTTCTTTGTTACAGCTGTGACTCTGCTGCAGTCAATAACAAATCTACATAAAAAACCCCAAAGTTACTACATAACCACATACACCATTTATCAATCAAATTCTAACAATAGTTGGTTTGCTTTTGCCTTTTGTTTCATCTAGCAGCTTTTGAGACTGCCATGAATAACAAGAAACTTATTCAAGGATGAACCTAAATAAACATTCTTTGGTAATTTTTACAAGTTGTATCTATAGTAACTAGAGAAAAAAATTCTTGGGTTAACATTTCTGTTCTGACACACACCAAGGTTAAAGAAATGACCAGTGACTTTTCAGCTCTAGGAATATACATAATTGTGTTATTGTGAGAGAAAATGATTTGTTGATTGTGCAGATTCTTACATTAATATCTCTGCTTAAAGTTTTATTTTTTTTGCTTAGGAGTTTTCTTCTATGTGCTAAAGAAAGGAAGCTTCAGGATTTTTACAGAAGGATGTAACTGGGCACAAGGACACCTAAAAAGGACAACTCTTTATCCAAAAAATACCCATAACTTATTTCTGAATTGTTTCTTGTTTTGGTAATAAACTTTGCTGCCACTGTTAGAATTATTTTTCCCTTTAAGCCCTGATGTATTGTAGATGTACTGTTCACTACTCAGGATCTTTTGCCAACAGGTTTCTCTGATGGGCTTCAGTTCACTTCAATTTCACTTGATTCAATGTCTTTGCTTAAAATTTTTAGAGTACTTTTGTTCCCTGTAGTTTCTCTAATGTACTTTATAAAATAAATGAGAAACTAGGGTGTGATTAAAGTAGGATTGTAGCCTAGGTTGTGCTTGAAGGGTGTAAAAAAACTATTGATACTGCATATATGCAGAATATACCAATGAATTCCTGTCCTGAGGTGTAAATCCATCCTTCAGTAGGATACCCAAAATGCTCCTCTGATTGTGATGCCTCACCCAGACTGCTCTGTCCTGCACATTCTCCTTCTGCCCAGGAGCTGGAATTGGCTCCATCTGAATCAATAAGAGTTTTTTATCACAGGCCTTACTGACTCCAGTATTGAGCCCTGCAGTCCCAAGCCTGTGCTAGCCAGTCACATTCCATTTATCCAAAGGAAAGCTGTGGAGTGGGAAAATTAAAGACAAAGAAACATCATTTAGTCTGCCATATAATAAAGTATTTTAGGCTCAGCACTCTGAAAAGCAAAAAGTGCTAACGTGTGTTATTGATGCCATGGCTGAGAATATTCTCATCTGGCCTATGGAGAAGTGAAACAGCTTTTTCAGTATTTCAGTTGAGGGCAAAGGGGAGAGCATTTTAAGGTGAAATTGTGCAAATTTCTATTGTAGGGTCCTAAATTTGTGCTTATTCCCATTACCAAGGGTTATATTCCTTTATCTCAGAAAACATTTTAATTGCAGATATTAAAGACCTTAGTTTTAACTGTCATCTAAAATTAGAACCCAACACAACATTCCCTAAAACCTTTTAGACTCAAGATTAATTAATGCACCAAACAGAAAATGTTCATTTGCTAAGACTTTAGGATCTCCTGTTGCTTTGCCTAAGTTTGTTCAAAACATTTTCCAAAAATAGTCATCTAATCCATGCATTGTCATCTTATGAAATGTGACAAGATCAAAGCAAAACCAGTCATTGGACTGGCATTTCAATTTTTATCTAAGTAGCCATCAAAACAAGCAATCAAACTATGGAACAATTTGTCTTCCCCTCACCAGAGATTTCCAAGGAGAAGCAGCACAGCGTGCACAACATTTCACTGACTTTTGAAGCTTGAATTCTGCAGAAAATTCTAAGGACCCTTTACAACTGCACATGTAATGACCCACAGCATCCACACATCTGCCCAAGCTGTATCCTCAGTGTGCTTAAAGTGCCGTCTCATTTTCTAGCTAAACAAAAACGTTGGTGCCTTGGATTTACAGTAATTTACTGATTCTGTCTTTGCCATCTGATGGCAGTACCAGAAATGAGGAATGGCTTTGCACTCTGATGGCATATCTCAGAATGCTTGACTCTTATCTGCCCAGGAGGTTATTGAATGATGATTGTAAAATGCTGAATGCTATCCCATATATCTCTGGTAACACGATCTGTAAGAGGAGTTAGTTACTCAGATTTTGAAACACTCTGTATATGAACAGCAGGTCATTTTTATTGAGCTGCTCCCTGCACAGCTCCCTAATGATTCCTTGGTCAGATCTCTGATGGAAAATACCAGTAGCTAACAAAGGGATACAATTACCCCGGTACAATCCTACTGTGTGTTTTTAATATAATGTGCTAATACATGGTCCAGTGTTCCCACAGAATTACACCACTTCTGTGAGAAGTCCTGGCCAATATCTGATTGATTCTGGTCTGTGGGGATTGGCCCAGTTCAGTGCAATTTCCTGTCTTGTTGCTTTCTTGTCTATTAGAGAGGGTTTGGGTTTGTGGAAATCAATAGGCTTATACATGCAAAATGTGAAGCTATTCCCTAGCAAGTTTCATTTGCATCCTTAATTTATGGAAAATGCTGTTTTCCCCTCCGCACTTTTCTTTTTTTTAAACTCTACTTAAACAAATACCTGCTTAAACATACCCCCCAAAGTATTCATGCAGGAGAAGATCTGAACTCCTGTGAGGATGCTGGAGATGTTTAACTCATGCATAGCCAGGGTCTGCTGCTTAGGACATTAACAGCACTCGAGTGTTACCTAAATGGAGTCCTATTTGTCTTAGCAGAACCATTAAAGTTATGATTTATCTTAAAATGGACACTAATATTCTATTTAATCATAACAGTTATTTAAGCATCTAACAATCTATTTCCTCTCACCCTGTGAACTTTAGAAAGATGGTAATTAATGGTGTACAATAGGATAACTTTTAAAGGAATATGCTTCCAATATTTCTCTCACTTTTACAGAAATTGAAGCAAACTGAAGAAACAAAAGAAGATTCCCAGAACAGAGCCTCTAAAATTTCCCTGGAGTCTCTCAATAAATTTAACAGCAATAATGTACTTTTATTAGAAAAAGAGAAGAACTGTCTGAACAAGGCTGAAGGACAGCAGGAAGAACATGGAAAGAAGGAAGCAGCTTCCTTGACCAGCTCGGGCCGGCAGGACGTGGACAACTTGGAATCCCTGAGTGATTCCCTCTATGACAGCTTCTCCTCTTGTGCCAGCCAAGGCTCCAACGACGTTTAGGGACATTCCCAGGGGCTGCAGCACGGGATGGAGCTGGAGGTGAGCGTGGAGTGAGGAGGGAGAGGAGACTGTGCTGGGCAACTCGCCCTGGAGCTCACCGCGCTCACCCCGGGCTGTTCTGAGCTCCTACCACACAGCAATAAGGCAGGGCAGCACCTCGGTGGTGCAGGGGGCTCAACACAACGAATAAAGTCTTAATTTTGCACTTTTGTGAATATTTGTACAGTTGTAAATACCTTGGGAAAATATATTTGTAGTGATACGCGACAGCAATAAATATTAAATTGGTGCTATGCTCCTGTAATGGCAGATTACTAACTTAAAGAAGTTTGTGTGAATATTAACAAGAAAAGCTGGTAGATTTTTTTAAAAAGAGTTATAATTGTCCTAGTCTTAAAACTGTATGTAGAAACACTGCATTTCCATAAACTTGAGCCTGCCAGGTTGTCTTTAATAAACTCTGGTGGACTCCCTTTTAAAAAACGTATTTTATTTTTTCTTCTTAGTGCAATTCCATGCAGGTATTCTAGGGAAACATGCATTTCAGTTATTACAACTTCACAACAGGTGTCTTATTTCAAAAGGGTTTTGACTTTTGACATGGCAAGAAAATGAATGGATTAAAAGGCCTGATACTGCTGGCATTGGCTTCATCAATCATGCACATAACTGTTTGAAAGATCAGGGTCAAAGCAATTCACTGCTGACACAAACAGGAGTCCTGTAGGGAAGAGAACCACATCAACCACCCTGTACTTCTGGCTGCAACGTGGCTTTTCAACTTCCACCTCCTCTGTATTGTGCTCATTTCCCGTCAAATTAAAAATGTACAATGCTGTGTTATCTTTTCTAGTCTCTGTTTGGTCTTAAGTAAATCCTGAACACTGAAATTATTTTTTAAAAAACAAAACAACTCCTGTCTGTGACACATTACGATGTTGGTGCTAACCAGTACTAGTTCAAACATATCTTGGAGCAGGGGGATTGGGCTGTATTGGGTGTTCTTGTTTTTTTCTACAAAGGTTGTTTATATGTAAGGGAGAGTCTATTTCAAAGGTTCTGTGTATTTTTTCTAGATGTGAAGTATTTATAACTGCTTTTTGTACAGCAATTGTAAACTAGATATTTTTGGAGTATTTCTAGACTCTACAGTTTCTTTAGCACATGCTTGTTAATCTTTGAAATATTGTATGATCAGTGTTACTATTTTGTGCAATTTGTTATATTTTAATTCATTTCTGCCGTAAACTTGCATTGTCTTTTTCAACTTTTAAGAGATTTTCATTGAAAACACCTTTCGTAAATAAAACTTCTCTTGCCTACCGGTGCGTGCTGAGGGGTTTTGGGAAGGGGATGCCGTGACAGCTTGGGCTGGGGTCAGGGGGTGCAGCTCCGGGACAAAGCACGGGCGGGCAGTGCTGGGGCTGTTAAACAGCGATTTCAGCTTAATTAACTCTTCCTTGGAGCAGAGCTGGGAAACGATCGCTGGAAAATAATGGGGTTATCCTGGGAGGAGGCGACGCACTGAGATGGTCCCAGCAGGGACCATGTGGGGGCAACACCCGGGGCTGCCTCTGCCCTCCCCTCCCCACAGGCGCTGCCCAGCCCCCGAAGGCTCTCGCTGCCTCATCCCATGGCATCCCATCGCATCCCATCCCATCGCATCCCATCGCATCCCATCCCATCGCATCCCATCGCATCCCATCCGGCCGTGTGTCCGCGCAGGCTGCAGGCTCTGACCTCCGCGGCCCCCGCGCCCTTTCCCCCCCGTTTTGTTCCGCTGGAATTCCCTTTTAGGGGACTGGGAGGAGGGAATGGCGGGGCCGCGCCTCCCCTCTGTCCCTCCGGGGGCCGTGGATGCCGAGCCCGGCCCGTCGCTCCCCGCGGACGCGCTCCGGCTGCCACCTGTGGGCTCGGCCGGGCGGGGACACGCAGGGACCGGGGTGACACGGCGCGGGCTCCGTGCCCGAGCAGCAGGGCGGGGATGTGCTGTGCTGTGCTGTGCTGTGCTGTGCTGTGATGCGATGAGCAGCCCCGGCGGGCAGAGGGTCGCGGCAGCGCCGTGCGAGCCGGAGCCGGAGCGGGCGGTGCGGGGCTCCCTCTCCTCCCCTCCCCTCCCCTCCCCTCCCGTCCGTGGCTGAAGTTCGCCGTGCCCGAGGCGCTCCCGTTGAGGTGCGGGGATCCCCGCCCCGCTCCGCCGGCATCACATGGTGCTGGGGGAAGGACGGACGGAGGGAGGGAGGGGGGAGCCGCCCCCCAGCCCTCGCTTCTCCTACAGTTTCTCCAGTCTCAGCGCTCAACTCCGGCGAGGCTGGAGCGCGGCGCTGGGCAGGGCGGGCTCCGCCGCCGCTCCCGGGGCGCCGCTCCGCAGCGGAGGCGGCGGGGAAGCGGCACAAGAGCGCGGCGCCTCCGCGGCACCCCGGCTGCTGATGCCCCTTCGCGACTGCACGCCAGCCCGGCGGCCGCGGCTCCGGGAGGATGCGGCTCTTCCTCCTCTCCGCAACTTTCTGGGGATTGTGCCTGGCGCCAGGTAAGGGCTCCGCGACGGCGCTGGAAACCTCCGTCCCATCGGAGACCCTCGACGGAGCTGCTACGGGGCGCTAAAAGCAACGGAGCGGCGGAAACCCCGTCCTGCCCGCGGCTCGCAGAGCTCCCGCCGGTGTCCCCAGCGCAGCCCCGGTGCCTCTCGGCGGATGCCGCCCGCGGATGCCGGACCGGGGGTCGGTGCCAGCGGTGCCGGCGGTGCCAGCGGTGCCGGCGGGCCGGTGCCAGCGGGCCGGGGGTCGGTGCCAGCGGTGCCGGCGGGCCGGGGGTCGGTGCCAGCGGGGCTCCCAGCGGAGGTCGGGGGGCTCGGGCCGGGGGTGTCCCCGCCGCGGGACGAGGGATGCGGGATGTGCCGGCGGAGCGGCTGCTGGAGAGACGCGGGAGCGCCTCGTTTGCATGATAAAGGCGGCTGGCGAGGGATGCTCCGCCGCTTTAATTGTGCATGGCAAAATAGTAATTAAATCATTTGTAATTAATTAGTAGCTAAGTAAACCCGTCGGCGCAGATAAGAGCCGGAGCGTGTCTGTGAGCCGCGTTTCGCTCCGCGGGGCGCGGGTGCCGAGCGGCGGGCGATGGATGGGCAGCGGCTGCGGGGCTGTGCCGGTGCCGGTGTCGATGCCGGTGTCGGTACCGGTGCCCGTCGCCTCCTGGCGGCGGCGTCTCCAGCGCCGGAGCGGCCGCCCCGCGGAAAGGAGCATCAGCAGAGCCGGCAGCGCTTCTTCTACTTTATATTTGTCAAAGGGGTACTTTGGCTGAGCTGTTGAATAGCCAGGAACAGCCAAATGCGAAGGGGGAAAGAGAAGGAAGATTTCTAGCACGTGTTGGTTGTTTGGTTTTTGTTTTGGTTTTTTTTTTTTTTAATACTATTGCTGTTATTTAAGGGCAGGTTAGATGGAGCACCCGGGGGAGCAGGTGGTGTCCCTGCCCATGGCACGGGCTTGGAATGAGATGATCTATAAGGTCCTTTCCTAAATAAAGCGTTCCGTGGTTCTGAACAAATCTCTGTCTGTTCCAGGTTCGGGTTTGCAAATACAGTGTTACCAGTGTGAGGAGTTCCAGCTAAATAATGACTGCTCCTCCCCAGAGTTCATCGTGAACTGTACGGTGAATGTTCAAGATATGTGTCAGAAAGAAGTAATGGAAAAAAGTTTTGGTAAGGATTTAATAATTATTGCTATGTTTTTCTGGTTTAGGCAGCATTTATTGCTTTTGGCTCCACCCATTCATGGTGCTCAGCTTCATATGAATCTCGTGTCCCCACCTGAAGGGACTGGATTCAGTGTCATACACTTCTGAGTGGCTTTGCAACTCAACGAAGTTAAACATTTTCCTTTAAAACTGAGGGATGCAAGCCAAATGTTGATAAAGCTGGTTAAGACACAGCCTTATGGGTCTATGATATAGTTCCCCAGCACTGGGAAATTAATAACAACAAGTTAGTTTAATCTCATTACAGTTAATTACATGGGCTTTTCCCCCAAGAGATAGAAGAGCATTAAATTAGTAATTCCCTCCTTTCTTTTATTTACTCAAGCAATTTATATACTCTGAAGATTCATCTTAAGGAATGGAAAGTGTGGTGATCTTTGCTTTCATCCATTAAAGAAACCATCAAGCAAAAGGGAAAAAGGGGTTTTTTTTAAAAAAGGGAGGAGGGGGTGTTGGGGGGAAGAGAAGGGCAAAAATTGATTTTTTTTATACTAATTTTTTTTTCCCCCTTACTGCAATTAATATTGAAGTTGATATATTAAGACAGCAACGTGTCCAAGAGGGACCCAGCTGTGATTCTGCACCTTGCCTCTGTTGTCTCTTGAGCTGTTTTATAAATGGCTGGGCTGAGCAAACTCCTCTTCCTCCTCAGCCAGCTGCCCCGCCTGTGCTGCTCATCTCAGGCCACTGTGTAATCAGGATAAATAATAATTGTTACACATCAAAAGTAGCTGAACTGCTGGCACATCTCATCCTGGGTAGCACCATCCACACTGGCTACTGCTGTGAAATACTTACAACCTGTCCAGTGTAGGGAAAAAATCTGGTTTTAAGCTGTTTAAAGGAAGATTAATCGGTCCTAAGTTATTTTTTTTTACTGGAGTATTTTATTTCAAAAATAAAATAGAAAGAGAGTTACACCTTGCAAGGTACCTTTAACGTCTCTCTAATGACTGCTTGAAGGCTTTGCTATCTCCACACCACAGCTTCTGTGGCACTTTCATGAGGTCAGACAGGATGCTGTGGTGATTTGGAGGACTCTAGATGTGGTAATAGATACAGACAGAAAAGTCAGATTTGAACTCTTTTCATCCATGCATGACTTGCCATTACTCCTGTGAAGAAATTGCAATACAGTAAATAAGCAGCTCTTAAACTGCTTGGTGGGCTTTTTACTGTGCAATTTCATGTTTTTTCTGAGTAGATCCCTGGATTTTTTCCTTTAGGTGGTTACTAATATGCTCTGTATAGCTTTTGCCACTGTTTCCACTGTTTTATTACATTTACTTCTATAAATGCATTTCTTATTAATTTTAAGTTCAGAGATTGTAAATTTCAGCCAGTTAATAAATTAAAATTTTAACCTATTTCAAATTGAATGGAATTTACATTGCAAGCTTAGTTTCTGTTACCCTCAGTCAATTTTAGAGAGGGTTGGTTGTAAAACAGAGATGATTCAGTTCATCATCCTTTATTGGTTTTATTCCTAATTGATATTTAAATGTGTGCAATATAAATGCCTTACTCTCCCAAGTTTTATTTAATAATTCATTTTACTTCTACCAGTATATTTCATAACCTGATTCTTTTGGTTGTTGCTTATTACTAAAAGCTCAAATGTTTCAAGTATTGATTTTAATTTATAATAGACTCGAGTTTGAGCTTTTAACCCATAAAATGAAAGATGCAAATTTGCATTCATTTGACAGCACAATCTCCTAATTAGGGTTCTTTCCTCCTCAATAAATACAGTCAAAGGAGTGCAATTTTTGTAGGTTAACCCGTTTTTGTCATCAATAAAAGTAGCTGTGTCAGCGAGCAAAGCGCTGCAAGTTATCTCAAACTTTATTTAAAAGTCAGGCGCAGCATTTTGAGATAAAGCTCAGGGTGGGAGTGGGTGCCCACCCCTCTGGGGGAGCCACCTTCCCCTGCAGGAGGCACCAATCTGGGGGTTCTGCTGTCAGGGCTGCTCCATCAGGCTCTGTGCCGTGCAGAATCCCATTGCCTGCAGCGCAGCCCCACCTGTGCCCAGGGGCTCTTCCATGAGTGTTTGCTGGGCTCAGGACAAAGATAAAGCCATAACTCAACACTGAGATGCTGCCACGGCATCTCTGTGGCTCAGCTGCACTTCTGGCTTAAACTCCCTGTCCTGGAGGCACCAGGGTGGCAAATGAGAGCCCTGGGCTGCTCTTCCCATTCACCTTGCACAAAGCTCCTCGTGCCCCTTCGCACCTAACTCCTCCTCAGCTGCTCTGAATCCAGTGCTTCACATCCCACTGGGCTCTCTTAGAACTTTGTCTCAGCCCCAGGTGAGAAACAGCAGCAGCTCAGGCTTGTTCCTAACCCAGAGCTCAAAAAGTGGCTCTGATGTGAGCAGCCAAGGAAGCAGGTGCCAGTAACTTCTATTTTGAATTAGATCATCAGGCATCTGATCTCAGCTCTCTGTTGTATCAGGTAGACATTTGCTCCTTTGGACAGCTGAGAATTGAGGAGCAAATAGCAAAATATTTTTCTCCCTTAAGGCTGAGTTGTGGTTTAAAATGTTGCCAGAAAAAGTTGAATGACTGTTAGAATTCTGTTCCAGTGGGAGATACAGGACAAAACAGTATTTTCCCTGTGATAAAGAATCTTGCTAATTAACTTGTTAATTAAATCTCAAAAAAAAGAAAAAGAAAAAGCCTTCTTTTAGAGGGAGGAGTGATGAGAATGGAAAGTGGCACTCAAGACTGTACCACAAAATTTTATCCCGCAGAAATGAATGTAAAGGATAAGTTTCTAGTGCATTCTTCAACTGGATAAGCAGGTGTTTGAAAACTGTGTAAACTGAATGTTTGACAAAGGATCAAAGTTCTTAACATAATTCTACTTGCAGATACCTTGTGGCAGTACCTGTGGTGAATTCCCTGCTCCCACTTGCCTCTCTCTTTCCACTCTATGGACTTTTAAATTGGACATGTCAGTGCTCCTTCATTTTTAGAATATATGCAGCAACAAAGAAACCCCACAGTATATTGGGATCAAGTGAAACATCTTGGTGATAGATAGATAGATAGATAGATAGATAGATAGATAGATAGATAGATAGATAGATAGATAGATAGATGAGTATATAGTGTGTATATGCTTTTATATATATCACAGAAAACATACTGGTAATGATAGTCTTGCCTTTTACTGAGGGGAAGAGTTATCTGAGCATAAAGGCTGATCTAAAACCCACTTAAGGCAAAATGAAACTTGCCATGTGAGTACATCAGTGAGGGATAAAGCAGGAGGATGAGGCAGCCAGGCCTGAGAGGTAGCCAGTCTCAATTTCTTGGAACTGTCTGCAAGTAAACCTGCCCACGTGCATGTTTTGAACAATACACCTTCTGTTCTGATCTAATTGTGAATATACTTTTACCAACTTTTGCAAGGAAAAAAATTATTCACTGTAGCAATGCCAAAACTTGAAAATATCAAGGATTTTTCCTTTTGCAAGCAAATTGGGAAACAATCAGATTATTGCAATAATCTGTAATAAGAAATTTTGCTTTTTTTTTGGTTTACTATGGTCCATTTAATGTATTTAATTGGTATATAATTCTGCAGTTAAAGAAATTGGTGTGAGTGTGCTTAAAAGTAGTGCATGGAAGCACCAAGAGCAAAATTAGGATCTCAGTGTTGAATTAGAATTTATCTATTTCTTTGAACTTTTTCCAGTACTGGTTTTCCCATCATTTGTTTTATCAGTGGCTGTGTTGTATGATGAGTTGGGCTGTAGTGAATTCTTTACCTGTGATTATTACTTGGTTTTGCCATAACTGAGTTATTCATGTGCAAGGATTACAGAACCACATACTTTTTTTGTGTTCATGTATAGAATCCATTAGTACTAATATTAATTGCGTATCAAGGGGAAATTATCAGGGATTTATATCAAGGGGAAATTATGCTCTGGTGTACTTTTATTGACAAAGTGATTAAAACAGCAAACAAAGTTTAATGTTGCCAGAATTATTGTAGGCATTAAAGCTTTATAGAAGTTGTTGCATCCCCAGTATCCATTTAGAAACAGTAAGAAACACCCACTAAATTGGTGGTGGGTTGCTATTTATTTTTTGATTTTCCTCTACACATTTTTGGTTAAAGAATATCAACATAACTCAACAGAATTTGTTGGTGTTTGGGAGGTTTTTTTGTTTTTCAGTCAAAGCAAAGCATGATATAATAGATCTTTATTGACAATTTTAAAAGATAAGTAAAAATTTTGCACAGGACTGTTGGCACCTGTAACATCACATGTTGCGCTGCCAGGTGCCAGCGAAATGAAGACATAATGTCAATATTGGAAACAAAGTTCACTTTTGATACTGAATAAAAGACTTGCAGTGGACATTGTTAATTTGCACTGTATGCTGGACACTTGGATCTGAGGATACATTTCCATTCAGAAACACTTTTTCTCAAATTTCAAAGCCGTTTCCTCACTTGTAAATTTTTTTCCAATCTTTGGGTTTCTCAGAAAACTTCCAGCCACTTATGGAATGCACTGACTTGAGTGTGTCAGCTAAGGAGGAGTTATGGGAGTGCTCAGCAGCTGCTGTTCTGACTGCCTTTCCATAAAGAAAAGCAGCAGTGGAGTTACCAGTTCAAGCAGGTTATGACGGTAAAGTCATGACAAAGATCCAAGTGCAGAGTGATGAAGGCTGCATTTTTTTAAGGAAGATGGGGTATCTGGTCCAGTGAGTTCCATCTTTCACAGGATGTGGACGATAGCTTTTTATGTTATTTTATTTCCCAGGCTTGTATGAAAGATATACAAATGAATTTTGTGATGATACAGTGCCCACAGCCTGGTGTCTCTTAAACCTCCCCTGAGAGCTTCCTATTGCATTTCACACACAAATGAGTTTGTGTTTCCAATCCCTTTTGGAGCCTGACCCTGCCACTCCTCTTAGCTCCCAGTGACCTTATCAAAACATTGGCAAGAAGCTTTAATTAATCCAAACAGTTTTCATTTCCACTTTTCCTTTGTAATGATTTTTTTTTGGGAAACTTGACAAAACTGGATTTTGCCAACTTACCAATAAGTCTTTGAAACTGGTAAAAGCCATATAAAACTCAGGAAAATCCTACTGTTAAATTGAACAGGCTGTAAAACCCTGACCATGAAAATGGCTAGATTTAAGAGCAGAATGAATTTCCAAAGTTCTGACATGCAAGTGCCAGCATGTGAGCCATCCCACTGAAATTGGTAAGGACATTAATTAGGGATGCAGCAAGACTATTCACATGTGAAATTATTTCTGTGACGTTTTGCAAGGCTGTAGCATTTTAACATTTGTAAAGGTGAAAGGCTTGTGGCTTCCCTTCAGCTCAGAATGTGAGGGTTGACAAGAAAAATCCTCATACAGAATTCTGAAAATTGAGTCCAAGTTCGCCTCTGTCTCTACAGGATGAAGTATATTTAGGTATTGATGGCAAAAGACATTTGGATCTTGATTGCTTTGTATCAGGTAGGAGGAGAGGATGCAAAGCTGTGAGCCAAAGCTTTGTTGGGCAGATTGTGTGTTGTACTGCTTGACTGTACATCCACGCTGGTGAGCAGGGAAATGAAGCAGAACAGTAGGAAACCAAAGAATTATTAGATATGCAGGTGAAAGCTGAGCTTTGATCTCTCATTTGTAGCCTCCTGTGGCTTCAAAAAATATTTGATAACACCACCATTAGCAGTTGTACTTCACTTTCCCAGCCTATGCATTTTTAAGCGTTTTAATGCCATGCTTCAGCTTTGCAAGCAGTGGCAAAGACTTTTTTTGTGATTTTTTTTTTGTTGTTATCAACACCATTTTGAGCCACATTTCAAGCACCAGAATTAGAAGGCACAGCTTACAAAAAGATATCAGGGTAATCTAAACCCTTGTCCTCTGTCAGTTCACAATTGCCCAGTTTTCTCCTGAGCTGACTTTATTTCTGCAAGGTGTCATGTCAGGGTCAGAAGGAGAGTGATGAGGCCAGACTTTCATTGTCAAAAGCTTCCTGTTAGTTTCTGAAAAAGTGTGCAACTTTTAAAAAGTGCCAAATGTATGGAGGATTTGTGATGATATTAGGTTTTCATACAAAATCATGATAACAATATGCTAAGTGAACCAGGTGATTTATTTTCATTTTGCAGGTGGGGCAGAGTGGGCTGGGTTTGTTTTATTTTTAATAGAATTGTATACTCCCTAAGAACCTAAAGGCATGAATGTGCTTTTATCTTGTCTATAGAATGCATCAAAGGGAGGACCAGGATGAAATAGCTGTAGTCCTAAAACACAAGATTAAAAATCAGAAAGTGTGTGCATAGCTTTGCAGTAGATTTCAAGTCACATACTTTTAGTGCCCTGGGGGTTTTTTGGTCTGGAAAACATCGACCATGGTATCTCGCGGTATTTAAGTAGCTATTTACAAGGTAATTAGAAAATCTTGTGATACAATTCTAGCAAGGTGCAAATTATTTAAACCACTTGTCTCGTCAACTTTCCTCTCTGGAGTTCACAAGGATAAGAAGAATTATTGTGAAGTGAAACTTAGAGGAGTTGGATATTATCATATTTTACACTTGCTCAAATTGGGGTTTGGAGTTTTTGGGAGGGTTTTTTGTAACAATGAATTTACAGCCGTGGCTGAAAGTCTCTGTGTTCAGCATGATCTGAGTAAAACTGCAATTGTTTGGGTAAGCACAACATCAAAAGAATGATTGATTGCTCTTCAATATTCAGTCACTTTCTACGATATTTAGGACCTTATTAGATAAAATATTTATAATCACTTTCTCTAGAAAACACCAAATCGCAGTAGGATTCCTGAGTCTGTCACTGTGTGAACAGGTACTTGCTGAGGAGCTGATAATCATCATAGCAAAACCACTGAAGCCATAAAGAGATGGGCATAAAACCTAAGACAGAACTTAAAAAACATAATTTACAAACCTATTTGTGTATCCAATTTTTGTAGCATTACTGAGATAGTAAAATGCAGAAATAATCACATTTTTATTTTATGTTCCATAGAAGGTGATGTTCACCTGTTTACTTGTTATTCT
This sequence comes from Melospiza georgiana, assembly GCF_028018845.1. Taxonomy (NCBI): domain Eukaryota; kingdom Metazoa; phylum Chordata; class Aves; order Passeriformes; family Passerellidae; genus Melospiza; species Melospiza georgiana. The sequence goes on along the minus strand of NC_080436.1, from coordinate 33,647,168 downwards.
TTCACTAGTATAAATTCTCATTTTATTTCCTGGAAGACATCAGAAAAGAGCATTTGTAAGTCCTGCTGGGTGCTGAATTTTTCTTGAGTGCAGGGTGAGCTAGTGAAAGTTTAAGGAAAAAATACAGAATGAAATATATGAATGAAATCACAAAGCAAGCGTGGCTAGGCAGAGCACACATCAAGTCTATGCACAATGAGAGGGAAAACTTGCAGATTCACCAAGAGCAGAAAATTGAAAGTTTTGGTGAAATAAGACAATTGGAACTATGGAAATATTGGATATTCAGAGAGAGGAGTATTGGTACATAAGCACAGTCATCAACTTTTCTCTATGAGTAAAATCATTGAAAGAACACCCAAACAGATCCTGTGCAGTTCATGCTAATGCAAGAGCTGGTACAAGACTGGGGGGCTCCTCCTGAGTTCTGTGTGAATCATCCACTGCTGGCAATTTCCCAGCTTTTGCTTAGAAGAGATGGGCAAGATTTAAACACTCCATCTAAAAGAGTTGAGTGGAGGTTCTGTCAAAATTGTAAGGGTCTGCCTCAAACTTGCCTTGATTCCCTGCTGGCTTTCTCAGCTACTCACCTTAAGATACAAAACTTTTCCACTGCTCTTTTTTTGCTTCCAGCACCTGGTGCAGCCTTGAAAAGGCTCAAGGATGCCTCAGTGCTGGGCCCTAGCTGGACACAGACTTCTTTCTAAGCTTCAGAAGATTTATGAGGCAGCTTTGCCCAGAGCACGTGCAGGGGATTTTGCTGAAGTGCTGTTTGTGGAGTGAGCTGCACAAGGCTGACTTTCACACCTGTGCCTGTGAAATTGGTTATATGCATATAAAATAGAAAATATACAAATAAAATGGTGTAGAAAAAGCTTTCTTTTAAAAAGTGGAGTCTCATTGACAGCCCACAAAATCAGAGAACATCTGGCTTGGAAAGCTCAGTGCTGGGCAAGGTGACACTGCCCACTTGACTGAGGCAAGCTTAGAGAGGGGAGTTTGTGGCCATCAGGTCCTGGGGTGAAGGGCAGGGCTGTGATTTCCTGCTGAGCTGTGCCTTTGCAGAAAGCAGTTCCAGAGTAGCTGGCTCATCATAGGAGTGGGAAGGTGACTTTTTTTTGGAAATTAGCTCACTGATCTCAGAGGTGATGGCCTGGCTGGCTGTTTTGGCTCTGTGCATTTTGCTGAAGGACACTCCTGAGAGTACAGGTGCAAGCTGGAGTTGCACAATGCTTGGATTGTGCTTGGCTCTTAAAAGTTGGAGAGTCATGCTGACACAGCATCTTTTTGTCTGCACCTCCTACGGCAGAAGACTCAGAGGTGTCTAATAAGGCTCTTTTCAATCAGTGAGAGAAAAACCTTGGATCTTCTGCTGCCTTCTGCATTAACACAGTGTAAGAAGTAGGTGTGATGTCACCTTTTTTGGTTGTCCTAGAAACAAGTTAAGCTGTTATTCAGGAGAAATGCACTGGGCTGTGCAGACAGGGTAGAGGAAAGAACACTGACTTTTGGATTGGAATAAATTATTGCTCAAATTGTTTGTTAAAATCAAGACAGAATGCACTTGTGTGTGGACAAAATAGTGCCAGGGTACAGATGAACAGGACTAGACTGGATCTAGCTGAGAAAATAAATATTGCAAGCAGGAACTCTAGAAAAGCCTAAAGATTTACACCCATCACTTCATTGCAAGGAACAAGGCAGAAATATTAGTTTGGGCCTTAACACTGTCTAAATATGTGATGATTTGTGGAGCAGAGAAAGGTGCAACGATGGGCAAGTTGTTTAGTCTAGAAATAAATTTTCAATGCCAAATTTGAGCCAAAATTTGCTTTAAAAACCCCTGAAAACAAACATGGCTGTTGTAGGTATGTGTGATAGGAGAGGGTGTGGGATATAAGCACATTATCACACAGCTGTTCTAGTTCTGTGCAATCCCCTCTTCTCTTGAAATTTCTTGATCTGCATCCCACAAACCTTGAAGCCAAAATAATGGAAAATCTGTTGGTCAGTAGTAGGTCCTTCACAGTAAAACATCCTTGTAATACCTAAACTGTTGTTGGGGGTCTGCTGAATCCGTGAAAAAGTACAAGTTACAAATTACATCCATCAAGTAATTGGGCAATAAATATACTAATTGGGTAGCTGTAAATATGCTAACTGATCACTGATGTCAATTGTTGGGGGTGGGTAGCTGGGAATGACCCCATCCCAGTAAAAGCAGAGTGCAAAAAGTGAATCTCCTTGCTTAGCCAGTGACTCAGAACAATCTGAGGTAAAAGAAAAGCTTCCAGAAAGGTTTGCAATTATTTTTCTGGGTGATGTGTTAATGAATGCATCGGGCTGATTGCTCAGGCAAGAATACCCAGTAATTAGCAGTTATGTCTGTGCTATGAGTCTTGAGAGGCAGATAACCACTTTGAAGATCTGTCTGCAGTTCAGCCTGCTGGTGGCAAATGATTCAGGGAGATCTTGGGGATCGTTTGGAACTGGCTCAGCAATGCTGCAAGGGAGGAGTTCGAGGAGAGATCTCAGGGTAAAACTAACTCAGAGATAGAGAGGAGGCTGCTGTCCTGGCTGAACTCAGGGGGTGAGCTGAAGCTACTGGGGCCCATTAACCTGTTTGCTGGAGTGGGGAGATGGTGTCCCTGCCATCAGATCATAAAAGTCAGTTGTACTCGTGTATTTCCTACCAGAATTATGATAGGAAGGTGGTTTAGGAGTAAGTGAAGTCACAGCACAAGTGTTTTGAAAATGTCACACCTGCAGTGCTAACATTCCCTCTTTTTCCACCAGCTTCTGTGCCTGTTTGCATTGTGTCTTCCTGTCAAGATACTGCAGAACCAGAGAGAGAGAGAGCACAGCCTTTCCATGCTGAGCGAGCTTGCTTCATACCTGGTGCTTTGTAAAAAGCACTTAGTGTGACAGCAGCTGGTTTGTGACATCAAGAGACTCTATCAGTACTCAAAGGAAAAAAATCTTGGGCGTGAAGGGCATGTTAGCTGTTAAAAACCTGATGGAAATGCTGAGTTTTTTAAGTAAAAAAATCTTTCTAAAATTTAGATTACCAGAACAAGGAATGGGAATAAACAATCATTTGGGTGTGAAATTTCCTATTGTAAGGCATTTACTGAAAAGCCACTGGAGAAGTGTTGCAAGGGGATTTTGCTGCTTGTCAGATTATTCTCCCTATTTAGGTGTGAACATGGTCCATCTGTTCATGAGACTTTGAGTAGTAAAATTTCAGTGTGTGCAGGAATACTGTGTTTTGACTATAAAAGGAGCTCAGGATTGTTCTATGGGATTGTTCCTGGAGGACAGATCTGTTGTAAACACGTGGAGTTAAGCTGCAGGACTTTGGTTTTTTTTGCAGGAGAGGTTTCCTAGAGTTGTCTGGTGAAAACCATGCCTCAGAGGGCATCATCTAATTGTTCACAGCAGTGAACAATTCCAGCCTCCTAATCTCTGGGAGAAGTGCAACGTGTGATATTTCCACACTATAAATTATCCAAACTAATAAATCACTAGTTCAGGTTGTGAACAGAGCTTTGCTGGAAACCTGTGAAAAGCAAACAGCAGGAAGAGAGTGATCTATAAAATGATGGGAATAGGAAATCTGCCAGGGTCAAAAGCTTTTTAGAGGCTTGGTCTTTGAGGGGAAAGTCAAATTCACTGCTGTTCATATGGAAGACTGAGGAATGGCTGAGTTTGGTGGGTGTTTGTTGCTCAGGGAAATAATCTGTGATGGGGAGATGTGGGATTAGGGAATGGAGAACAGTCATTGTGCCTGGTTTAATTGAATACAGAAGTCCTTTCTCAAGAGGGAAGGGGAAGGAAAAAACACTGATTGTAGCCATGGGAAGGGTCATATCTGTCTCTGCTCTGGGAAGAGTGAAGGAGGAACATGGCCAAAGCACCAGGTCTTTTTGGGGAACATCAGCTGAGATTTGGGTATTGTAAAGCCAATCAGTGGCGGCACCAGCGAGGCTCCTTGACAGCAGTGGTTTGTCAGCAGAGACAGAACTCCCTTCTTTTTGCAAAGTGTAGTAATAAAGATTGCATTGCTTGATCTGTGTGCCTTTGCTGTTACAGGGCGAACAGCCCACAGCTCCTCTTCCTTCTTGAGAAAAGGCTCTACCTGCTGTGTTGATTGATTGAAGCTCACTGGAGACAGTGGAAGATTTAACACTCCCTTGAGGGCTTCTCTTCATAAGTTCAATGAGATAGATAGCCTAAAAACACATTGCAGAGTTTAGGTTTCCAGAGGAAGAGCACAAAACAAGGAAACCCCTGCATTGTTGGGATGGCAGCAGTGTTGTGACAGTATAAAAGAATTGCTTTAATTAAAAGTCTCTGAAGACAGGAAATCCTTCTTTCTGAGCACAGCCCAAAGAAAGGGTGTTCTGCTGCTACTCCCAGCACTCAGAGGTGCAGTGGCTGATGCCAATTTACAGAGGTTTCTCCTGGACCATGGAGGTGCTGTAGTGGTTATTAAATCTCTGGGGACTGAACAAATATCTGCAGGCACTGTATATCCAGCACCAGGGTTATATTGCCTCCTCACTCCCTCCAAAAAAAAGTCATCACTGTGCATTTAAAGATGTTTTGGGAACATGCCAAATGATGCAAAGGCACCAGTCTCCAAGGGAATCCTGTTCCCTTGCTTTTCAGGAGGAAAAAACTAAAAACTTTTTGAAAATCCCATATTCAAAAAGAATAGTGATTTTATCATCCTTAGGAATATCCCTACTACTTTTTGTAACTACCAACAGGCAAGCATCCATTATCTATTTCTATTATGTCTATGTTTTTCTAAGACAAAATTTCTACTGTAACACTTGCAGGAAAATTTTGGAGTAATGAGGTGGGGAACTGCCATAATCGTTTTCCACTGTGACAGAAGAAAATACAACTGTGTATTTTACAGCCTTTATAAACCATGTTAAAATAGCAGCTAAAATATATGCATCAGAATGTACTTTTTTCAGTTAAAAACAATCTGAGAAATTATAAATTAACTTATTAATTAAAATTACATTCAAAAAGGGAAGACTTTCAACTCAAGAAAGACGCTTCTATAGAAATGGAAATTTTTGTTATTGAGGGTATTAAACTTCAAAGACAAGCAAGAACTGAGATTACCTGGAAAAGTACTTCTAATTCTTCTTCAAAAAAAATTTAAAAGGGGAGGGAGGAGGATGAAAGTTTTGCTGATAATCATCCTCCTTTTACTCCTAGTTACCTGCCTGTGTGTGGCAAAGGAACAAGAAAAGGAAAAAAAAAATTCTCAAAAGACAAATGAAGAGCATAGAAAGCTGTAATTACTTAGACACCTTAACTCAGACATGTTCAGCAATAGAAACAAAACTAATTTTCTCACTAATTGCATTTCAGTTATAGCTATTCAAACGGTTTATTCTGAAAGATGAAGAATTCCAGCTATAAAATGCACCATTTGATATACATTATGCAAATTAAGTCTGTCATATTTTTGGTTCCAACCAGGACTGAAGCACAGAGCAATCCTGGTTGGAGCGCCCGCGGTGCTCGGCAGCGCAGGGCTGTTTGTCCTGTCACTGCTGGGGTGTCTGTCCTGAGCACCAGCAGTGCTGTGGGGCACCGAGAGCTGGCTTGGCAGCTGCTTTAGGGCAGGAATCCCGCTGTGAGGTGTTCCCCTCAAACGCAGTAACCCTTGTTGTGTGTCGCAGGGATCATGTACCGCAAGTCCTGCGCCTCCTCGGCCGCGTGCCTGATCGCCTCCGCCGGCTACCAGTCCTTCTGCTCCCCGGGCAAGGTCAACTCCGTCTGCATCAGCTGCTGCAACACCCCCCTCTGCAATGGACCCCGCCCCAAGAAGAGGGGCAACTCTGCTGCGGTGCCCAGGGCGCACATCATAACCACTCTTCTGCTCCTTAAATTGGCTCTGTTGTTTTCGTACTGCTAAACTTCAAGCAAGTTGGCTTGTTTGGTTTGGTTTTTTCTCCCTGACGCAATTTGTTCCGCATCCCTCTTTCTTCAAAGACGCTGCAATTATTTTCTGTTTGTTTCCAAATCCCTGTCAAGAGCAAGGGAAGTTCAGTGGTTGTGTGGAGAAGAGGGGCTGATATTTTTGTCGGCTAATGAGTTCATTTAGCAGAGTGAATTTCCTGTGTGCACTTAAAAATCCCAGCAGGACACGGAACTCCTGTTCCTTTTGCATAACTGGAAACAAACCCATCCGCGTTATTCCTTTTCCCATGTTGTCCCTTTCCTGGGTCATTTCAATTTCCATCTTTTTAAGCTCATTGCTAAGCAGTAACTTTGCCTTATGAGGTCACACTTGGTGTTCACAGAGGCCGTTCTGAGCGGGCTCTGAGCCGCTCCCGAGGGGTTCCAGGCTGCGATCTGAGGGTGCAGAACCCGTCTCCTGTGGGCTGCAGCCGGGCGTGGGCTCCTTCTGGAAGGTGCTCAGGAAAACTTTGGCGTTGCCCTTGGCGGAAGAGCCGCGCCTGGAGGACAGGAAGAGCAGCGGGCGCAGGGAGCGGCTGCTGCGCGCCTCGGAGCTCTGGTTGGCCCTGAGGAACCGCTCCCTGTTGGCGTGCTGCAGCGTGAGGTGGCAGCACAGCACCTGCAGGAACACGCTGCGGAACTGCTGCGAGGAGATGTTGTACAGCAGCGGGTTCACCACCGAGCTGAGGTAGAAGAAGATGTCGGCGATGGGGAGGAGGGTCATGTAGGCTTGGAAGTAGGGGTAGGTCCAGTCCTGCTTGGGTTTGGCGGCTGCCATGATCCTCCTGACCTGGTTGGGCATCCAGCACACCGCCAGAGTGGCGATGATCAGTCCTGCGGGCACAGAGAGCAAGAGAGAGGTCTGCATACGTGGGGGAAGACACATGAAACACCATCAGTTCTGCACTTACTTGTTAGGAAATGGTACCAATTTTTCAGTGTTTTGCTTGACAGCTTTTTCTGCCAGTAGCATTTTTTGTTTGTTGTTTTTAATAACTGTTACAAGGTCATTGCGGCACATGCTCAGACAAAACACTGCATAGTGCTTGGATGGTGTTTCTTTGTACCTGTTGTCATTTATTGGTTTTCAGAGTGTTCTTTTTCTGATCATCTGTGTCTTTGGAAAGAATATGGTTTCAGTTTGGTTTCTGCTCTTACATTTCTTCTGTCTTTCCCTTTACTTTGAAAAACAAACACAATAAATAGAACCTATAGCCATATCAGATCAGGCAATACCCAGAAGAGATCAGATTCTTGTTTGTACTTTACAAAAAAGAAAATGTATGCATAATAATATATTTCGTGTTATTTTTGGTAGATTCCCTCTTACAGAAGCTATTTTTAAGTAAAATGTGTATGGATCTTTTTATGGTAATTAAGATATGTTGGGCTTTCTTAAAAATCAAATTCCAGTGGAATTAAATGATGAATGTAAATGAGAAAAACCCAAGCCTAGTCATGAAAGTGTAAGCAGTTTCAGATAGTAAATTACGCTTTAAAATGTGGTATCTGACCATTTTGTATTTATATGTAAATATAAATACATGTTGCTGCATCACTAATGGCATTAAAAAGGGTTGGCTGAAGCATTGGGTGTCTCAAAATTCAATGGATTGAGTTCTGCAGGGTGCAGCAGCCCTGCAGGAACGTGTCAGTGATGGAGGTGGCTGTGCCAGGCAGGACATGAACAGGAGCAAGGCACCTCATGGCATCCTCTATTTCTCCTGTGTGCCAGCCCTGCAAATCCTGCCACGCTGTGTGACATCCCAGGTACACAGAGTCACTCCTCCTGCTGCTGCTGCTGCTCCCCCAGCAGTGCTGGCTCGCAGGGACAGCTCCAGTCTGCTGTCCCCTCTTTGCCTCTCTCTGTGCAGGAGCTGCGCCTTACACCAGTTTGGAGGGGCAGAAGCTGCAGCCTGGCTGCTTCCCTGGGCAGGGAGTGTCCTGGTGGGGCAGCTCTCATCCTGTGTGTCACCTTGTTAACCTCATCCAGTGCCTGACCCCTGCTCCCAACAGCAGCACAGAAGCTGTTTAAGTCTTGCTTCTCTAGGCTGAATCAGATTTCCCCCACTGGACAGGTCACTGCAGCAATGACATTTGGAAATAGCAGGGTTTTGAAGCCAGGAAAAGGATACTTCACTAGCAGGAAGATGTGAATGTAGCAGGGAATAGAAGAAAGATTTTTCATAACTTTGAAACTGCCAGAGCTCCATCAGGCTCTGTCCAAGTTCTCGCCACCAGTACCCCTAAGCAAAGAAAAGGTATGAAATGCCTTTAAAAAAAATTAATTTTTTTCATAAAAGGGATAATTACTTTAACAAATTTATTATCTCCCTGAATAAGCTACCAAATAAAAGCTGTCCTTTGGATCCCTTGGTTCTGTAATCACTTACTGGGGTAGTGATTGGGATGGGGAAGTAGCAGATCTTAAACAGCACTGGCTTAAGAGCCCTGGAGAGCTGTTGTTGACAGGCTAGCAGTAAATCCATCACCAAAACCTTTGTCATTTTCAGTTCTTTACCTACCAGAAGTCTCCTCAGCCACTGTTCTTTGCCCTCAGTCCCACAGTCCCCTCCCTGCCCCTGATTTTCCCCTGCCACCTCACCTCACTGTTCAGTACCTGCTGTGCCTCTGTGATCTGAATTTTATATTAATCCTGCAAATGTTTGTGGCCTTCAGTGCTCTTTTCCTGCTGTCAGCTTAACAACTATAGGCTGTCAGTCCTGGCATGGGCCAAAAGAAAATAAGGCCCCTTCAGCAGTGACTTGTGATGAATCTTATAAAAAGGCAGTGGAAGGATTTTATTGCTTCACTGGGGCTTTTTGTCTGGTGCATCTTAAACACAAAAGTTCACAAGCCCAAATCTGTGGAATTCTCATCAAATTTCACCAGAAGATCTCTTTCAAGTAGGAAGAAAATAAGCTGTATTGTACAATTTTATTTTATTTTTTTGTTCTTGGTTAGAAACAGGATACTTCATCATGCTGATTAATAGTTTCCTAAATTATGAGTGCTGCTTTGAAAAACTATGAGCAAACAATGCATGCAATCATTTTTAAAGCCCAACTACATTGCTCTGTCTGATTTTTTTTTTTGCTTCTATCTGAATTCTTTGGCATTGACCTTTCTTTTTAATTCAAACTGCCAACTGCTTAAGATACTTCCTTATATTCCTCAGCCCCTTTTGTTCTGGAGAAGTCTGGTAGTGTGTACAGCCAGTGAAAAATGAGCTGCTTGTGCCCTTGTGCAGCACAGGCAGGTTTGTCTCTCGGGGGGCAGGAGAGGATGGCTGCAGAACTCTTGTTTCCCAGGGATGACTAATTGTTCATTTTCACACTCTGAGAAGATGCCTGTTGACTCAAAGGAGATGCACCATGCAAATAAACATGCTGACAGACTCACAGTATTTTTCCCAGCTTTCACACTTGGCATGGCAGTGTGGAGTAAAGGGAAGCTCAGCAGAAGAGCAGCTCAGCTGTGACAGTGTTCACAAGGGTCTGAGGATGAGGGAAGAGATGAGGATCTGACTCCATGTTTCAGAAGGCTTGATTTATTATTTTATGATATATATTATAATAAAACTATGCTAAAAGAATAGAAGAAAGGATTTCATCAGAAGGCTAGCTAAAAATAAAAAAATGAAGAATGATAACAAAGGCTTGTGCCTCTCAGACAGTCCGAGCCAGCTGGGCTGTGATTGACCATTAATTAGAAACTACCAACGTGGGACCAATCACTGTTGCATTCCACAGCAGCAGATAATCGTTTACATTTTGTTCCTGAGGCCTCTCAGCTTCTCAGAAGAAAGAATCCTAAGGAAAGGATTTTTCAGAAAATATCATAGCTACACTTGGGAAGCCTCTGAGCTCAGCACTGCTGCTGTCAGGCTGAGCCTGGATTTGGGCTCAGGAGTTTGTGCTGTGCTGCTGTGCCAGAGGTGCTTAAACAGCCTCAACCAGCTGGAATGGAAACCACACTGAATCTTAGACCAGCACTGATGTATTTTTTCCTGTGAGCTTGCTGCCTGATGGGAATAATTCTTCACATTTCAGCTCATGTCCATCTTTGCCTTCCACTCCTTCTCATTAAAGAGAGAAAGATCAGTGGCTCTGCTTTTTCCACCCCATTTTCCTGACCACTGCATGGAAGTGACACAGAGCCGAGCTTTATCTTCCATGGAAAAACAATGTTTATAAACAAAGTAATGCTGTGGTTTTGCTACCTCCATCACTGGTGCTTGAAATTTCCAACTTACATTTGAATTATTCCAGTTCAATCATCAGAAGGACATTAGAAAAATGCCAGCAGAAGCCAGGAGCCCTTGTATTACCTTCTGTAAGTAAGAACATCTCAACCTTTAAATAAGAGCAGGAGCTTAGAATTCATTTAACATTGATTTAGTTATTTCAAGGTAACAAACAAAACAAAAGACATGAAAAGGTCCTTGACTAAAACTACATTATAAAGTTAAACCATAAACAAGCCACACAAGAGTTTACTCCAAATAGGAATTACCACATCCGACTACTGTTTGAATCTGAAAAGAGCTCAGCCAAGCCTCTTTACAAACAAAGCATACAAATTTAACAACACTTTAAATTTGGTAATCATTATTCTAACTTCCCAAAAGTCAGTCCCACAGTATTAATTCTTAATATGTGACAAAGGATCATTTATGTAGTAAAATAAACCTAGAATTTAAGTGCCAGTAGTATAAATATTCATTGCTGGCAGAGAATAGGAGTTTGGCAGTCATCTATCCCTTAGCAATACTTTTTTATTACTCAGAAAATTCCTCTGGGCCATAGGGGACTGAATTAAATTCATTATGAACTTTATTGCGAAGGATTTTAAATATGTGCAGATGTCTGGAAGAGAGGGTTTCCTTCTCCACACTTCCCCTTGTTCTTCTGTTGAATAGAATTTTGTCTTTTTTTTCCTATACCTAAGCACTTAAATCTGTCTCCTTTTAAAACCCAGTGCTTTGCCTCTATCCTGGCTGCTGCCAGCCATCCCACAAAGCCTAAAATTGTCAACAAGATGATAATTGCCACCGGACAGTGCCAAGAACAGGCTTCCTCTGGCTGCCACAGCCCCTTAGCTGAGGCTGTTGGTGACCTCAGGTACAGAGTCCTTTGCCCGTGCACTTCACCCTGACCATCCTGGTGGCTCAAGGTGTGCCAGGCTCTGCTGCTGCTCCATCCCAGCCAGCCCAAAGCACAGCCAGACCTCAAACCTTGCCTCTCTGGGATCTGATTAATGACACAAAGGCGGGCTCCCAGCATCTGCTTGTAAACTGACATTTAAATGGCAATTGCCAGTGGAATATAAGCATATGGCTCCTGAGCTGTGAGTCAAGTGCAGGCAGGAATGCAATTGGTTCAGAGGAAAAGCTTTTTTTAGTGTTGGTTTCACTTTTGTGTGCTTGGCCCGTCTATACTCAAAGGCACAACATGACACTAATGCTTAGTCACAGTCTTCAAACAGTGCATCAGAAGTGCCAAGAAGTCCCAACAGAGGAAGAAAGACCACCTTTAATTATTAAGTTTACCATCATAAAGCAATGCTAATTACAAGGAAAGCACTTAGTCCCTACTGGGTTCTGCTACAGGCTTTGAAAACATAGCAAAGATACCTTCCCACTAATCAGGGTCTCAATGGTCTCAATATCAGCCACTGATAACTCAGGAGAAGGGAGAAAAAGCAAAGACAGAAGTACTAATTAAGAATGCTACTTTCAGGAGGTGGCGTTTTGGCTTGTATTGGTGTTACATTTATTATTTTAACCATGAGAAAAATCTTGGTTTTTGTTAGAAATAAAGACATAAGGCACTAGATTATTGTCTTCCTAGCTTCCAGTAAGAATCAAGGCATGAAATGCAGCCTTCAATCACTGAGATGACCTTCCCAACTGCAGATCAATGCAGCACTGCCTCCCAGCATCTGCAGCTGCTCTCTGCCTCTACTCTGCTGCTGCAGCTCCCTGCATGTCAGGAGGCAGCTGCCATATGCTCCTTGTCTCCTGACAATTGCCATTGAAATGTCAGCTTACAAACAGCTGTCACTGTCACTGCTGCAAGCCTGGCCTGTAAATGCAGCCAGGAAAGCAGGCAGAGTGATGGAGCTGCCCCTGGGCACTGCAGGCCAGTGGGAAACTGAGGCAGGCTGGAGCTCCTCAAGCAGGGGGCTGTTTTCCATGCTCTCCAATCTCAAGGATCTCCTGTTGGTTCTTCCTTGGACAGGGAAGAGTCTGGAGCAGTTTCTCTGCTCCTCATGCAGCTGGGTAGAATCTCAGACCCAAGCCTGCAGCTTTTACCAGCTCCTGGTGAGTCCCTGGTGTCAGCCCCTGTCCAAAAGTGACTGGAGCCCCACTATCTCTGACCAAAAGGGTGTGCAGGAGGCTGGGAAACAGGAACACAGCTTCCACTTCTGCTCCCAGCCCCATCATTGCCTCCCCCATCATCTCCCTTGGGTTTAAGGGCAGAAAGTTTAAAAGCAAGATGCACAGAGGAGCTGCAGTGTCTCTTCAAGGCTTCTGGGGAAATTGCAGCGTTTATGCCAGAGCTGGTATCTCCACATAAAAGGTCTGTATAGCACAAATCATGTGCTAGAAGGCCTTTGTATATCCTAAATTAGTCTTGTCAATGCTGCCAGGCCTGCATCCTTCTTGTACAGCCTGTCATCATCTCTAGCAAAGCTCTGCCCGGCTCTCCAAGATTCAGAATAAGGGCAAAAAGGGAACAGGACAGATCTGAGGGATAACTCTGCAGGCACAGAGAAGTGGCCACGCTCCTCTTGCCCACACACCATTGCAGCAGGCCCAGGCAGGCTGCTGGGCTCTCTGTGGCCCCAGAGTGCCCACAAACCCAGTCCAGCTGGCCCACAGACACACACAGGTGTGAGATAAACCTGCCACAGGCCCCTATCACATCCAGCTGTGTGCCCCTGTCCAACACCTGCATGTCCTTGTCTGGGCAGAGATTCCCAGGTGGGTCTCAGGTCAGCCCTGCCCCTCGTGTCCCTGCTCTGTGTCCCCATCACTGTGGGCACTGAGGCAGCTCCTGGGCACAGAGTCACTGCAGGCAGCACCACCAGATCTATCAAACACAAGGGGAGGTTGCACTGCCCTTACCAGGGTACTCATGACCATTAATCTCCCATTTCCCAATTTGTATTCAGCGCACAATGCCACAGCCATCAGTAAGGGTTTTGCTTGAATGAGGGCTGCACTGTGCTCCATGGGCAGGATAAACTTCTAACAAAGATTAAAAACAGGAAAAGAATACTAATAATGCAAACTTCTCCCTTGCCCTTCTCAACCACATGCAAGTTTCTTCTGTTGAAGGACAAACATTATAGTAATAATAAGCACATATTGATGCATGTTGAGGAGAATATAAAATTTATTAACCTGAGAGATAAATATTGATATTGCTTTGTCCATGTCAATATTTAGTTCAAGGGACAATAAATTTTGATATTCACTGAAACAAGTCAATACATGCATTGCCACATGCATTTTCTATAAGCTCAAGTTATTCAGAATTTGTCTTTTTTTCTTATCCTCAACTTTCAGAAGCACAGATTTGCCTCTCAGAAATGCTTCTCTATAAGAGAAGAAGGCAATAAGGAAACTAGCCCTACTCAGGCAGGGAGGAAAAATGAGAAGATATGGCCAGTGTCTATCTCCCAGAGAGTGACACAACCTCTTTGTCACCAGTACAGGCAGGAAAATCTCTAAGTGCTCACAGAGAGGCTCTGGCAAACACCCCACAGCCCTTCTCAGAATGGCTTGAGCTGCACAGAGGCCAGCAACAAACTCGTTATCCTTGTGAACGCTGCTGGAAGGATTGAGCACATGGGCTGGGACAAATGGCTGGAAAGCAGCTCCATGTACACCCCACCAACAGCTTCCAGCAAAAAACCAATGGACCAGCAAGTCCCACAGCCTTCAGAGGCATTTGGGTCCATTTCATGCTCCTTATGCTCCAAGGGTGCTGTGCAGTGAGGCCACATCTCATTAGAGAGCACACCTGGGTGACAGGACAGCTCTGTCCCATGAACTGGAGCAATAAGTGAAAGGCACTGAGGAAAAAATCAGCTGTCTCTTGGGGCAATAAATGAACCAAACCGGCAGGATTTTAATAAATATATTGCACATGAAGTCGTGTCTCTTCCAGCTGGAGCCACCATTAAGAGTCTCACTAAACCCCAAATGCTAAAGTGATGCACAAATTCTTCCTGTAAGTGGCCATTCCCTGCTCAGAACAGCAATGTGTTCAGGTGTGGGGCACTGACAACACAGGGAGTCTATTTTTTATTTTATTTAAAGCATCTGTAGATAACTGGAGTTGTCAGGGATATCAAGAAGAATTGCACACAAGAATTTGCCCCATGGCATCAGAAAATCACCTGCTGCTGTTTTTGACACTTCATTTCACAGGTGACTACGTAAATCATCACTGAGGCCCAGCAGATGCTGCAGAATCCAAAATCTCACGTGGATTGGACTAACTCCCCTGCCTTAAACCCCCTAAAGGGTGCCATGAGAGAGACCAAGCTGGCTTCTCAGAGCTTCTGGCCAAGTGTCATGGAGCCAAACCAGGGATACAAAAACATGCCCACAACCCCTCTCTCTGCCTGAAACCCCAGCATCACCCAACAGTTTGCTCCATTCAGGTCCTCCCTGCCCTGCCACACACATTTCCTCTCTTGCCTGGCAACAGAGAGCTGCTCTGGGCTGGCTGAAGCACAGCAACATCCCATCAGTGCCTCACTGGCAAAGAGTAAGGCCAATTTTGTGTTTCCAGAAACCTGACTTTTAACAGAAGCCAGTGCAGAAGGAACCTGCCCAGAAGAACACTTGACCTTCCTTGCAGAGGTGCTGATGATGCTTCAGTGTCCTGGGTTGAGAAACACAAACACTGCCATTAAACAGGAAGATTATGAGAGGTTTACATGGAGCTGAAACAAATTTTTTCTGTGTATTACTGATCCACACTTCTGGGACCTGCAGGGCACTACAGCAAAATCTTTTCTGCAGCACTGGAACATAACTTAAGTGGATCCCATCACTCCACAAGCAATGGCAATCATTGCTCTTCAGAAGAATGAGCTATTTTTACTTTGCACCATCATCTCACAGCCCACAGCCCTTAGTTTGAGTGGAACCAGAGGCACCAGAAGTTGCCAGGGGAACACAGATATGCCGAACATAATTAGTGAGGACACAAGTGTTAACAGTTTTACTTCTTAGCAATTTAAAATGTCTGACAATTATCTTCAGTTCCTAGCAGGGTCAATTTTTGCTTCTCAAACATTTTTAAATACTGTCATTTCTCAGTACAAACAGCAGAAAAACCCTAAAAACACTCAAAAAGGTTTCACGACAGGAGTACTGTTACCGAACGCCAGCAGACGTTTTGTGATAAACACTGATTAAAATCTTGATATGCTTTTAAAAAACAGACATGCTCATGGAGTACCAGTGGGAATCATGTCAGTTTCAATGCTCTGTTGGGCTTGCATGTCAAGGGTTTGGCAGTGGTGGCTGCAGAGGTGGCCCCTGTGAGAAGCTTCCCCCAGGTCCAGTGGAGCCAATGGCACCGGGATGGACCCGGCACTGGAGGGTTGTCCTGTTCTTCAGCATTAATCTTACAATATCAAACTCCATCTTAGCACTCCTTATCAGCTATAATTCAGTCCTAAATGTGCCCAACACAGGGATGATGCTTTAATTTCTGATAAAATTGGATAATTCAGTGCTAAGGCTGCACCCTCTGAGAGCAGGTTTGTCTTTCAGGTCACCAACACACCACCTTCCTTTGCCTGGGACCCCAATTTCTGCACGGAGCCAAGGCTGCCCCCAAACACAAAAGCCAGCAGAATTTCCAAAGCTCCCTTGCCCTCTTGGGTGCTTTTTCTCACAGAGGTGGGTAAACAGTCATGAACACACAATAAATACTAGCCTGGCATTTGAAGCGAGGGCTGACTGTTCATTCAGGTGCCCATCTCGTGCAGTTTGTCAATAAAACAAAATCCAGCATCTGCTTTTGAGCCATTCACTGCTCTTCACAAGCACAATTTGCCAGTAAAACATAAAAGCCCCTTTAAAATCAGGGCTTCTTTGGTGAAAAGAAGATCAAGAATGTTGTGGAAGTACTCATTGACTCAGCAGCAGAAGAGGTAACAGGGTAAAATAAATATAAAGTGCTCACTTTTAGAAATTTTAACATTTCAACTGTCAGGAAAGACATGCTTATTGGAAATTGTTAATTCTGAACTGAGAAAGTGTTTTTAAAAATCACTAATATGGACTGAAATGTGTAGAAGGGAAGAGGTTTAGTTTTTATTGATGCTTCTTGCTTGCAAAACAAATTCTTACCATGGTTGCTTTGATTTTCTTTTAAAAAGACTGAAGACCTGTTTTCCTTCTGCATCGGCGAAACAATGGGGAAGATACATCTTCCATATAAATCTCATTTAAATTCTGCATTCTAACTAGCAAACACAATTTGGAATTGAGAGGTTTTTTTGTTTTTACATTACAAAATGAGCCGTTGCAACATTAAACAGCTCATCTATTGTAATTCAGCAGGAGAAATCATTGAACAATCAGCTGCAGAATACAAATACAGAACGATGCTCTATTAGCTCTGCAGATACATCAGATACTTCAGTGAGCTCTGCCAGAAAGACAAGCTTTAAATGTGTTTTATATGGAACTGATGATCATGGGGGGATCAGCAAAGCTCTCCCTAAATGAGAGATGTATTATCAATACACAAGTCAGATTTTCGTACGAAAAACCTGAAAATGAATAAAACTTGCTCTATTTTAGCAAGTGAGATGAAAATGGAATTATTGATGCACAAATGGCAGCACGATCATGCTTGCCAGCTGCTCTAAAAAACAAATGCAATTGGAGTTTATGTTCAGCAGCCTAAGTGAGAAGAGAAACCAGAGCAAATTGCCATCAAAATCATGTGGAGTTATCCAAATTCCACCGACCAAAATCTGCAACAGGAAGCGGGAGCCAGGGAATGGAGGAGCAGAAATCCACAAGGCAGCTGTGGCACCACTGGCGTGAGGCTGACAGCTCAGGGGCTCAGCCTCCAGACTGAAGGGCTCTTCTTTGTGCTCCTCTGTCCCTGAGAGCTGTGATATCAGAACCTGCAGGAGGTGAATGAGCTGTCTGGTGTGGCAGACAGAACCTTTGGGAAGGGTGGGGAGAGGAGGAATCGCTGATCCAGCCACCTCCAGTGGCAATCCCAGCCCTGCAGGGCTCAGTTCCAGTCTGACTCTTTGAATTGTGTCCTGGCTGGCATGTCAGTGGGGGAAACAAAGTAAATGCTAAGCAACAAGGCAGCTGTATTTTCAAAATTAGGCCTAACCTTTGATTATTTGGATCAAACCCCTGGGCAGTGGCAAAGCTCCTTGCAATCACTCTAAGAAAAATGTCCCAGGCAAACAGGGCTTGTTTGCAGCTTCCCTCCAAGAAGGCTGCTCAGGGAGCTGTAGTATTTTGATTGCAGCAAAGTTTCTTCTCTGCTAACACCTGAATCTCTCTATTTACATTTTGGAGCTGTCCAGAGAACCGTAATGAGTGCAAACCTGACAAAACCTCCTTTCTCAAGCATTTTCAAGGAATATATATGCAAGACAAAGAGCATTCTTCCCCCTCACCACAGCCTTGGCAGCAGCCTAATTCAAAATTCCCCAAACCAGGCTGGAAGGCAAAAGTGCCCTGCAAATGGCAGTCAGGTAAACACCTGGGCTTGGATTTGCCCAGCACACGGACACCATCTGGTTTGAGAGCCTGCTGGCTGTGCTGTGATATTTGCATTTTGCTTCCTGAAGCTGCTGGGGACCTCCAAAATGTCTCAGGTGGGCAGCAAATGAATAAAACCCAACCTCAGCCTTGCACCTCAGCTAGAGCTAAAGTTGTCAGCTCATTTTGCTGCCTATAATCTATTTGAAATAATCTCTCTTATTTAAAGTTTGGGAAAGAAAAAAATACCACTGTATGCTCCTTTCTTTTATCCAAGCTCTACAGGGTACATTCTGCTGGCCTTTTAACTCTCATTTATTTCCTTGGGGTGAATCCACAGCTAACGAGAGTATTCCAGGTGGAACTGGAGCATGCAGCTCTCTCTATCTTTTGTAGCACCTTTCCAAGAAACACTAAGAGCTGTAAGATATTACTGCAGACCTGAGAAAAGTAATTAAGCTTGAGCTCCAAGTACCCAACAGCTTGCTCTGTCCCTCTCTTCCAGAAAATGAAGGAATAAAATGGTGCTTTTTAAAGGAAACTCTATAGACAAATAGCAAGAATCAAGATGTAGAAATGTATTGTATTATGCCATTTTTAACATAAATTTTGGGATCCAGTGATAAATATGGTGTTTTCTGGAACATAGTGAGGATACGGAGGATTCTACAAAGGACTAAATCTATCCTACTGTAAATTACAAAATATTTTTCTTCCTCCAGCCACATGCAGCTGGTTCCAACTGTGGACACACAAGACCCACGTGAAGAGAAAAGACTTCTACAATAACCCTTTCACATATAATAAAAATATGACTGTGAAAGAGAGAAAGAAGATCATTAAATATCAGAATTCACAACTGAGCAGAATTCAGCAACTGAGAGGGTGATTATAAGCATTTGGGAACTTTCCTATGCATTTATATAGCACTTTAGGTTCAACTGCTGGACTTCAGTTTGACCCAGACCATGACAGAAATAGATAATCCTATTGCTTCTGACATTGCTACATAATTTAGTTGCTGTTCTGCCCCTCTTAACACAGCTATATCCACTGGACTTTCATTTCTGGTCCTACTTCCAGAATGGTCTCTTCCTTTGAAATAAGTTTTCTACTGAGAACTATCAAGACGTCTTGGGAAGAGATTTTCAAATATTTTCTTTTGAACCTTGTAAGGTTTCTACCTACTAATGAGTGAAACCCTAACTCCCAAGAACAAAGCTAATTTTTCTCAAAGTATTCAAGAGATTAACCCAAAAAGTATAAATCATCTTCCCATATGGCAGGAAACTTCTTTGACCAGTAAGTCACAGAGCAAAGGACAAGCGGCCTTATATTATTATATATTTAGGAATATTAGAGCAATATTCCTACAATATCAGAGCTAAAATGGTCTCTTCTCTCCTCAAAGTCAGAGAGCCAAGAGCCAGGACTTGGTGCTCCGGTGACCCCTGGGGAGCTGTGAGTGGGTGACCCTTCCAAACTCTGCCTCCCTCCTCTGAATTTTTTTGGTGGCTGCATCTTTGGAGCCAAATCAGAGCATAGGATCTGCTTTGGGGCACTGATGGGCTCCTCCAGCTCTTTACTGAGGCAGCTGGAACACAAGGGCCTCCAATTCACCCCAAGCACCAAGTAAATAATGTCACCTGATTTGCTACAAGAATATTCCATCTAGAGCATCCACCTATATCCAGAGGCAGCATCTTCAAAACCCAGGCACTTCTTTCCTACTGCTTTCCATATACCAAGTTAATTTATTGGACAAAAAATCCTGCAGAGATGGAAACTAATTCCAGGTAGGTAAAAGCAATCATGTACACTGGTAAACAACAAGAAACAACACAGAGGAAAACCATATTTTAAAAGGCTGGTACTTAACACTGGGATTACACTTGCTCTGCTACCCTGAGCCACCTCATTACCTCAGTGATTGCAGAAATCCTGCTACACTCACTCGGAACTTCACAACAGGATCAGGGGCTGAATGCAGCTGAAAACCTGTTTAATTAGCAGCTGATCACAAAAACCAAAATGTACTTACTTGCATCTCCAGATAACTGGAAAAGCATTTCAATTCTTACTGCTGTAGCCACATTTCTACATTAAACTGTATTATTTTTTAAATCTTGCTTGCAGTCAATCATATTAACATGTCCTATAGGGTTTTTTTGTGAAGTACTTTAAAAAAAACCCAATGGACACAGTGTGGAAAAGCATCTCAGCATAGTATGAAGACCTGTGCTTAATTTTGCATTCTTTTTTTGGAAAAAATAGTAGTTGTTCTGCGCTGAAATTCATATTTGTAATAAAAGCCCCACTCAGCTGCTCATATACTAAAGAAACAATTCATGGCTGAATAATGTACCAATTCAAAAGCAATCTCTCTAAGCTACAGGAAACCTCTTGAGTTGCAAGTCTGAACAAAATGAAGCCTCAACAAAATGAACCACTTTGAAACTAAATGAAAATTTAGCCAATTGATCTGAACAAGAAAATCCTATGTACAATGCATGTTTTTTTAATCCACGCTAGAAAGACCTGCTAGAAATCATGTCTGGGGAAAAAAAATCACACCAATAAATCAAAAGATGGTGTTGTTGTTTGTTGGTTTGTTTTTCTAAAGGATATTTCTTTTTCTAATGGGATAGTGGTTTTATAACTTTGTGTTTAAATAGCACCTGAAAAAAAAACAAAACCCTGGATGGTGTCTTAGGAGGGATGTTCTGTCTTCCAGCTTTAATTTTTAATCTGCCTTTTGGTGCACCTGGTTCCTGACAAACCTCTCGGCTCCAGAGTTACTCAGAGATCAGCACACCAGGAGCCAGCCATGGCTGAAAGGAAAGGGAGGGTTTGGTTTGTGCACTGCCGTGAGCCACTGGGGCAAAATGATTGCAGATCAAAATTATCAGGCTGCTGGAGCCATTCAGGCTGGCAAGATGAAGAGCAGAGGGAGGGACATGATGCAAGTGCTGGGTGTGCAGCCATCCAGCAGTGCTGCAGGAGTGTAAAGGGCAATGGAAGAAGGGATGGTAAGAGAGGAGGGCTGAAGGCACTGATCGTATCAAGAATATCTTGTTTTTTTCGAAGCAGCATGCCACAAGAAAATGTTATCCCCACTGATGCAGTAAATGAGTCTGTTGTTCATGGAGGTGGCTTAAGGAAATCAGGGGTGGGCAGAGGAGAAGGTCTAGTCATGCAAAAGCACAATTTGCAGTTGGAAGCGGGTTTTGAACAAGAGTCAAATGAGAACACCTTTAGGGAAGACACACAGCTCAACCTCATCGGGACCACTGGGACATAAAAGGGCAGTTACACAATTACCAGGGACAAAAGGCCTTTTTTCATTAAAAAGTAAATGAGTATGATCAGCAGGCTCAAAGGTGGGTGAAGAGGTGTCAGTGCTGGTGGATGTGCCAGCAGCAGGCAGGATTCTTTCCCAGATTGAGACACATACTGGGTTGGGTTGAAAAAAAAGCTCCTTCCCAATCTGGTCCCAGGGACAAAATTAAAACTCTGTTGTAACAAGATGAGCAGCAGTGTTAGACATGTGGGACTCAAAAGAACATTTTACCCATCTGAAGCACTAAGAGAAAGGATTTGCATTGTACATTTGTACAGAACAGGGGATTTTTTTTTTTCCTAATTAAGTGGTATTGAAATATGCAAACTGTGAGCTGCTCACTCACTCTGCTAGAGTTAGTGATTTACAGTGACATGTTTACCTTTAGTTCCACACCTGGAAATAGGAGGTAAATCAAGTGATAAGCTGCCAACAGTGGTCTCAAAATGGAGAGCACTTTACCCCAGAGCTCCTTGGAGCTCGCTGAGCTGGCACTGCATTAGAGCAGATCCAGCAAGATTTTCCATTAATGGCAGCAGCTGAAGGCAGGTACAACACCCTAACAAACTCCACTGGTGCACACTCTGCTGCCATGCTTTAAGGAGCAAAGAAGCTGCTGCCTTCAGGAGGTGTTTCAGGAACAAAAGGGCTCAGAGCATTTCGCAGGGATGAGGAGGAGCTGCTGGCACTGAGTGATGTGAGGACAGGGGCACACACAGCTTGTGTTTGGTGCGTCAGCCCTGGTGGGCACCCAGCACTGGCTGGAACCTGGGAATAGGGACAGGGACTGCAAAACCTCTGCCCCAAAAAAGAGGCATTTTCCAATGTCTGCAGCTGTCCATCCAGAGGAGCAGCTCCCTGCACCGCTGGCTGGCAGAGCTCAGCAGGGATCCCCCTCCCACATCTCCTGGGAATTCCTGTCCCCCAGCCAGGACAGGGTCTGGGGGTCTCTCTCATACACTTACACCATATCAACAACATCCTGGAGAAACAAAGGAGCATCAGAGCTGGGAGAAAACTAAAGCACAATAAAACCCTGAGGCCAGAAAACAGAACATCAGCACAAAGGAACCACTTTCAGCACTGAGGATCGACTTCTGTCTCGGAGAAACAGTTTTAAGAAAATGCCACCTCTCATTTGTGCTGGGTCTCACTTGCCTGCACCAGCCAACTTGGCATCCCCCCTGACAGAATGCCATTGGTTCCCAGTGCAATGTGTCTGGGAAATCTAATTGTTTCTCCAGAAGCACTTTCTAGCTCGTGAAGTTCTTTAGAGCTGCCATGCTCCGTGGCAATCAAAGTGTCTCAATAAATATGCAAAAGTGTGCTCAAGCCAGAAAGCCTTCCAAGAAGGAACCAAGAGAGCTTTTTTTCCCCCCCTTTCAGCATGGCTCAGAGCTGCTCACAGTCTGTGTTTGTCAATAGCAGTGAGGCAGCAGAGCACAGGCACTGCTCGGGAGGGTGCCAGTCTTACACTCCCGCAGGGCGCCAATCCCACGGGGTGACACCAGGGACACTGCGGGATGAGAGCAGCCAGGAAACACTCACACACTCACACACACACCATTCAAGCTGCTCTAGCGCTCAGCTCGTGGAGAAACCCCTCTCAGCACCGTGTGTAGCAATGCCTGATAGCTGTAAATAACTTTCTCTGTGTTTAATTCATGTATAATGAAACAGCAGTGAGCAAATGCGGCTCAGCACTCGGGAGAAGAGGCTGCTCAAGCAAATGCATCTCTGAGCCTGCATGGCAGAGGCCTCTTGCTGTGCCACAGGCTAATGGATTCCACTGCCAAAACATGAGTGATGCACATTTAAATATTAGATTTGTTACGCAGCTTAAAAAGCAGAGCAGTTGTTCCCGTGTCCAAGCAGGAAGGTCCTACAGTCTTCAAGTGAAAGTGCAAACTCTAAGCTCACTTTTGATTAGAAAAACAAGGCCAGTGGAACACTACCAGTGATAGCGACAACTTTTGGTTGCCCTTTTTAAAGTGGATTTGAAATAGGAAGATGCTACAGGTGGTAAAAGATTTCCTCAGCATCACAGAGAAGGCACTGTCCCGAGGCAGAGCATCAAACAGATGTGGATGTCCTTCCTCATGGAATCTTTTCTTCTCATCTCTGCTGTCTTCCTGGACAAATTTACCAGCCAGAACAATGGCAGAGCATTACTTCAGCCCTCTCCCATGATTAACAGGTTCAGACTATGCTGCAAATCTTCCTTTCAAACTTTTTTTTTAAATAATCAAAACCTTACTTCTTGAAAGAAAGAACTCCAAAAATCCATAGTTTGCAGAAGAATGTATCCATATTTGTTCTATGTTAATGCTTTACCATGGCAATTAAAAGACTGGAAAACAAACCCAAGTGACAGGTATATTTTTCAAGATCACTGATCTTTCAACTAGGGGGGAAAAAAATCCCAGCTTTAATTGCACAAAGCTGCATATCATAGTTCCCTCTCTGGAGATTTCATTATAGGCCTGAAACCAGAGAATTGCATTGCCAGCTCTTGCCTGCTCTTCCAGCTATTTCTGGTTTTTAATAATTATTCATTAATTGCACACTATGATAAGATCCTTGCTGTTTTGAAACATTTTCCCTCTGGCCCCCATACTATTAAAGACCCTGATTGCCTGCCAACAGCGTAAAATTAAAAATCAAAGCACTACCTCTGAAAGGTTTAATATGTGCCACATTGAAAGAGTTTCTACAGCTTACAGCCATGTAATTGCATCACCAGCTAACTGCACCATCTCTCCCAGTGTTTGAAATGTTTTCCTTTGAAACATCAGCCAGCTGGGAGCAGAGGTTTTGTTTAACACCCTGATTTACTCTATGAGCATGCCAGAGTGCTTTTATGTCTCCTGTGTGCATCCCTGCTGCCGTTCTGGCATGGACACCTGGACAGAGGCACCTTGCTGCCACTGGGGAGAGGGATTGAGGAGGGAAATGAAGAGACAACACTTCAAGGAGGAGATTAAAACCAAGCTGAACCTCCCCCACTTAAAAGCAGGTGGGGTTTTGTGCCTGTTTTGTGCCCCTTTTACAGACCCACCTCTCTCTTTCCTGTGCTGCTGCTCCCAGCCCCTGACACCTCCCTCCTGCCCTGGGCTGCTCAGCCCACAGTCACTAAAAGAACTTCCATCAGTCCTTTCCTTATGGATATCTGTTATGAATAAGAAGCTTGACTAAGCCAATATTCAAGCAGCAATCAATTTATTATTTAATATGGTAAAGTATGAGCAATACAGCGCTGGGTACAGTGGGGGAAGTTTTCCCTTCAACTGCACACCAATAATTGATGGTTACAGGTATTTATAGGGGTACTCATCAGTTTTTTCCAGAAGTTTCCCAATCTTTTACTCATCAGCAATTTTTATTCCAAGTTATTACATCACAATTCTATACACTATTGTCATTTTAATTTCTCAGGATGTATCCCAAAGGACTATCCCCAGATGGTGATGGTCCAGTTTCCGAAAGAAGAAAGACTGATCCCATCTGGTGGGGTCCAGCTCCCCAGATGTGTGTCCACCTTTTAATTGCAGAGACTCTAAATCTCATAACAGTGATGTCCAGCTTCCCTTTGGTCGAACCCATAAACCCTTGAGGTGATGTTCACCTTCCTTTCTCAAGCTGTTTTCCTCTGCTTCAATAAGGCGTGAGATAAGCATATTCCCTTTATATATATTCCAAAGCTATAGTTTCAAGGATACAAGTAATATTCTAAAATTATACTTCAAAAGGTTATTATTGCAGAGCTTTTCATGGATTAAATGCAAGCAAAAAGCAACATCTTTAACACCTTAATTCCAATGTTCCTAAATCAACTAGGGTTAATTGCAAACAAAAGATAGGTTCAAAGGCCTTTTTCCATGCTTTATTCTCCTCAGTTATTATTAGAATTCACAGCTCTCACATTGTCGGGGTCCACACATTTCGCATGCACAAATACACATGTCGCCTGTTTGTACCTGACACGAAACACAGCTTTGCATCTCACATATCCTCTCCAAAAGGGGTGATGCCCCCACATTTTGCCAGGGAAGGAGCAGGCACCCCTTGCCAGTGGCTGGACAAACCCAGTATCCCCAGGGACAGGCAGCAATTCACAACCAGGTCCTTTCTCTGATGCACCGAGATCTGAATGATATTTCTTCACCTAAAAAATCTCATTTCTTCATCATAAAGGGCATGTGGATAAGGACAGGTGGCCAGTGACCAGCCCAGGGCACACACCCTCACTGCTGAAGGAGCCCGGAGAAATTTGTGCAATTGAGTTGATCAAAGCTGGTTTAGACAAAGAAAACCAGGGAGATGTAGCTTGCATTGATCGAACTGAAGTCATGATATGCCAAAGGGGAATAAAGATGCCCTTCACACAGTTTGGCTTCTTTAATGATTTCAATATTAACAGTGCTCTTTCCCAGAAAAAGGCAATTTTCTACCTTCATTTTTTTTGGACCTTGTGATTATTACAAGTGCCAAAAACTGTTTAATGCTTATAAAAGCATACCTTAGAAAGATATTACTCCTCTGCAAGCCCTCAAATGAAGAGGCTTTGGTTATTTTATCTGTTTGTGCACCAATACACTCTTTTAATTCAAAATCTGAGTCCTGCTTGCCCTGTAATCTGGTTGTCCTTCCAGTTCATCAGGTTTCACTTTCACAGTACTCCCAAAATCAGGCTCCTGCAGGCTCTGTGGAGCCTCCCTGGAAAGCTGGGTGCCTCTGCCCTGCTTACTCCCTAACCTCCAGGCTGGAATTCTTCTCCCTTAATCCCACACTATCATTGCAACTGGAAACGCAAACACTGTAGATAACAGTAGATGGCTTGCTAAGACAAAGTACATCTCTCTTCACAGTGGCTTTAGGGAGCCCGAGAAGCAGCTGTTTGTTTTCCAAACTGCAATTTAGAGGTTATATAATGAAATGTGCACTTTGTTTTGCAGAGATTTTCTGTGTTTCAGGCTGTTCCCTGAAGAGGAGGAACGCTGCTGGTGCCAAGGCATTGTTAATGCTGGTGTGGGGGGCAGGACAGGACATGGGGGGATTTTTTGGAGGGGTAAATGTGGAAATGTGGATTTAGGCTCACAACATCAGGTACTGAGACCTTGGGCTGACTCCATCCTAAAGCTTGTGCCTTAGAGTCTAATTTAAAACAAAATTCATCTGTCATGGTAATAATCTTTTTACTGGAATTGAACAGATTGATGTTCGAAGGAAGTTTCTGGGCTAGAAATTCAAACTGCAGACACAAAGTTCCCCTCCCCCCAGATTTGTAAGAATTTCCATGTAAATTCATGCTCTGTAGGGCATGTTCATTTGAAATCCAGAGATCGTGAATAGAGATGAACAGCACCACGTTAAGGACAAAATTATTAAATGATAAGTCCTCCAATATATATAAAATAACAAAGTGCTTTCATCCAGGATCAGCCTGTGTTCCCAGAGGGAAGCCTGTGTGGAGATGGAGCCCAGGGCTGTGCCAGGGACTGCAGTGCACAGGGACATCCCCCTGCAGCCTGCCCCCAGCCCAGGGGTGAGGGGCCATCCCTGCAGGGTGACAGGGCAGGATCAGGGGCTCTGAGAGCCCAGGGACAGCCACCAACCATCCTGGGAGTGCTGCAGCTCCTGCCCCATCCCCACCTGGCCCTGCACGCTGCATGGGACAGTCCCTGCTGCACCAACAATTTGCATCTCTTCCCTTCTGAGCCCCTCTCTGATTGTGTCCCTCCCTTCTGCACCCACCTGGTGTTGTTTAGAATGGTTCCTGCCCTGTTTTGGCTCTGCACAGGCAGTGCCAGAAGGAACCTGGGCTGTGCCAATCTGCTTTGCACCTCCCCACCTTTCCCTGTGCCCCAATGCAAGCCTGCAGCTGCCCCTTCTCCCCAAATTCCAGGAATCTCAGCTCTCCCAGGAAACTCCAGTCTTCCCAGGAATCTCAGCTCTCCCAGGATCTCCCTCTGCACTGAGAGATGACAAAACCCCCCACTCCTGAGATGGTGCAGACACAAAATCCATTGTGCACACACTGCCAGGCACAGAGATATTTTTTCTGTCTAAAAGGACAGCACATTGGCTTTAATGCTGCCTGTGCAGCTGAGAGGCACTGAGGGCAGACAGCTGCCTGTTCCTGGGCCGGGGGCAGCAAGGAGCAAGGCCACAGTGGTGCCCTGAGGGGAGGAAAGCACTCATGGGGCTGCGGGAGCACAGCATGACAGACAGGGAGCAGGGCAGGGGATGGGCTGTGAGCAGTGGGATGGTTTCAGAGTTACAGCCACGATGCCCAGGCAGCCCCTGTGCAGCATCCTGCTGCCCCAAACTCATACAGCCACTTCGTGTGCCACCAATTAGCTCATTAAGGAAAGTGCTGATTAGGGGGATGATGAACATGACATACATGTGTTGGCTATTCCAGATGTTAAAATGTTCTCATAAGCATTATAGACAGATTTTTTTTTCCTTTCTCTCTTTTTTCTTTCACTCTCTTCCTTTTTTACTTCTTTAATTATTTTTTTTTTTCCAAACACAGAAGGTTTGGATTGTTCACATGCTAGGTTGGCACACACTGAACAGGTAATACACACGTGGACACACTGCATCTGCCTTGTCCCACAGCTCATGTGTCCCGTCCTGTGTCACTCTGCTTAGCAGCAAGGAACACAAGCCTGACCCCACAGCAAGGTATTTGGGCTGAATTACATTCCCTTGTTTCTCCCAATCCCAGCATCTTACACAAATTAATGTCTGCAATAAAAACCTGCAGTGAAAGCAGAGGGACAGCACTCAGTGTAACGCTGAGGCTGCTGTGGGCACTAAATAACAGATCTGGCCCCCAGCTCCCAGCTGGTGTCATGTCAAAGGCAGCACAACCCTCTCATATCTTCTCCTGCTGGCACCATGCTCATTCTCCTGGTTCTGCAGCTGGGATATGATAATCATTAGCTCAGGGGCAGTGCTGGAGCCAAAGGTACTCAGCTTATCTCTGAAAAGCAAGCCCCTTGCATTGCACAGGGAAGGAGTCTTTATTCTGACTTGTAATGTCAACTTTTCTGACATGCAATCTGGCCTGGCCCACACAGACAAGCTGGAGATACAGCAGCAAAGCCAAGGAGAGAAAACGGGGTTCCCAGCAGGATTCACAGAGCAGGTTAAATTTTAAAAGGCACATTTGTACCTGCAGGACAGGCTTAAGAAGTGCCCAGGAATGCTGCACTTCCCACAAGAAGAGTAATTGCTTTCTGGGGCTATTTTAAACTAAGAACAACATCCTTTCCTACACTCTCCTGCACTGGAGTGCCTTTTTCAAAAATCAACAGTGAGAAGCCTCTAACTTTCCAGTGTTGTAATGCTGCCAAGGCCTCTCCTGTCCCTCTCAGCTAGCAGCATCAGAAAGACTTCATCATTATTATTACTTTTATTTTCAAGTCCACCTAGAAAAGGACAAAGACTTGTGTTCTACAGCCCAGACTGCACCATGCACCTCCCTGACAGACCTGCTGGGAGCACTCAGTGCCTTGGGCTGCCCTGCCTGCTCACATCCCACACCAGAGCACAGAGCTGTCTGTCTGTCTGTCTGTCTGTCTGTCTGTCTGTCTGTCTGAGGGCTGCTCATCACTGCTGGCCACGTCACCTGAGCTGCTGACACCCCACAGGGCTGAGGCTGAAGAGAAGAATCCCTCCCTGCCTGTGTCTCTGCCAGCTCCATGCTCACAGCCCTGCAATATCCAAACTTCCAAGGAGAAGGGGTCACCAGTGGGCACTGAGCACAAGCTTGGGAAGATCAGATTCCAGCACCTGGAACTGTCCTGCATTATTTGCCACACAAATAATGACGCCCAGTGATCTGCATTCAGCCCACAAACCATTAAACTGCTCAGTTTCTCATGCAGAAAGGATCTGGGGGTTGTAGTTGCCCTACAAGTAATCACATTCATAAGCAGGTTAATGTAATCTAGCTCCAGCTGCTTGTTTCTGGGTTGCAATAATGGCAGCTGAAGCTAATGGAATGGCTCATCTGCTAAAAATATGTTAAATGCCCTTTTTTGCAAAATTATTGCATAAGATGATGATACAGATATAAGTGAGGAAAGGCTGCACCGTATTTTTCCTTTACTAGTCACACGGGAACAATAGGCTTAATCACCTGAATAAAACCTGGATTGCATGCTGCCCAAACAACAATCTGTACAAACCCTTCTGCTGTTCTGAAAAATTCCTTACACCTTAAACATATAAAAATTCATCAAAAAATATGTTTCTGGCTCATGCAAATATTTCTGTTCAATTCTATAACCCAAGGAACTACACTGCTCTCTGGTCACATCTCTGATTAATGACATTTCAATGAACCCAGAAAAAATACCAACAGCTGTAATGTCACAGGTAATAGCATCTTTTCTCCTTTTTTTTTAATGTGCTTGGAAATTAACTTGAAAGACGTCACTATCTTAGCAGAAACATCTAATGGGATGTGTACGCTCAGGGAACCAAGCAGCACAGTTATAATTAAAGTTGCATTATCATTTCCATTAGAAAGTAGCTTCCAAGGGATTTGATTCCACAGTAAAAATCAGCTCCATGACAATGCTTGGGATGCAGGGTCCCGGGACGTGTCAGGAGCAGCAGGAAATTCCTGCCATGCCACAGTCAGGAGGTGTTTCTGGCAGAGCTCTGTGTGTAGGGCGGTGTTGGAATTCAGAACATCCCTCTGGCTGTCCAGGATGGCCAGGACCCCTGCCAGGGGGCTCAGAGACCAAGATGCCTGTGATTTTGATTATGACCCATGGAGCAAATTACCAACCTTATATGAGGATCTGCAAGCCACAAAAGTCTAAGTAGAATATTAATTAGTTTGGCACGGGGTGGAAAAATAGATTTTTTGGGGTTTTTAGAATGGGGGTTCACAAGGCAAGATGGAGGGAGCTGGGCGTGTCCAGCCTTTCTCCTTCTTCTTGGCCTCCATCTTCTGCTGTGATGTTGGCACTTTTAGATTGGTTTAGAGTAGAAGCTCACTGTCTAATATAGGTGATAGGTATTGGAAAGTTATTGTAAATATTGTACACGTAGTTTTTAGTATAAAGACATAATACCACCCCAGGGGCAGGCAGAGTACCTGGAACTGTCCTGCTGGATGGACCTTGGCAGGGTAGGAGAAAGAATTTTATAGATAAGACACAATAAACAACATTGAGACTGAGAAATGAAGAGCCCTGACTCCTTCTTCAACCACCAGGCTGGGAAAAGAGACTTTTTAAAATATCTCGGGGTCACTAAAGCCCCGAGAGGGTGGGCAGGGAACCCGGTCCAGCCCCTCTGTGCCACCCAAGCCCTGGGCAGGTCTCCTCATGAGCAAAGTCAGCACACACCAGGTACACCCTGGTGAATATTCCCAATATACCCCAGGGGCACAGGAACGGGTCCTGGCCCTTGTCTTAACCTGGCAATTACAGAGCACAGAGAAGAAAATTTGAAATATCATTTCTTTGTAAGAAAGCGCACACAAACTGGGCTTGCAGCTGTGGCACGAGGTGAGCTGTCCATGCAAGACTGATGAGGGAGATCGGAGCCTTTTACTCTGATAAGTGGGAAATAAGTGGGAAATCCCCCGTGAATTTCATTAACCAAACTCATTCACCCGTGCCAGGAAAGCACATCGGTGTCACTGGGGGATTTGCTGTTGGCTCAGGCGGGGTTGCCTCTGGCCAAGCCCTCTCCTGGCAGGCTGTAAGTAAAGAGATGCTCAGAGCAGGAGTGAATTTATGAAAGGAGGGAGCTGAGGCTTTCCACACCCCTCTCCCTCCTGAAACACTGCAGAGAACCTTGAGTTTTGTCACCACACCACAACCTCAAGGGCGCCTTTCAGTCACAGCAATAAAGTACAAAGGGTAAAAAGTAACACCGTGATATCAACACACAACAGTGAAACATTCAAATGTGAAATAGAAAGATATGGAGGGGGGGAAAACTGCCCAGTGCTGGACCAAACACTTTTCAAGTCTGCAATTCTGGAGTCACTCAGCTGTGCTGAGCATCATCTTGGTGTGCAAAGCCTCAGCGGGTGAGCAGAAAGCAGCATTTGCAATGGAGATTGGCATTCCAGATAAAAGATCTGAAAACACACTTTTGAGGGGTGAATTGCTTATTAGCTCAAGTAAAATTAGCTGAAAGCTTTATCAGATTAAAAAAATAATTGAAAATGTATCAGTATTTAACAGAGACCATGAGCAGGAAAACAAGCCCACAGTAAATAGCATGAAAAATTCACAAGTTCCACCATACACTGAAGGCCAGAAGTGAAGATTTATCCCATGTGAGTAAGAGGAGCCTGGTGGTAATACTGCAACCAGGCATAGCAACTGAAAACCTATTTTAGCTTTAAGCAGTTCATACAAAATTAATATGTCACTTATTTATGTGTGGAGAGGTGCCCATTACACACTGAGTATGATGAGTGTTTTGAGACACTGAGACCACGTTTCACACCAGAATTTAGTCACATTTACAGGTACCATATAGAAAACCTTCTCATTAAAAATCAACACTCCTTTCTAAACTACTCAACGTGGTTAGTCCTGCCCCCTCCACAGGGATTTTCTGTGGCAGAACTGTCCCAAAAAGGCACAATTGGCTAATGCCACATTGATGTGATTTTAGTGAGTGGGGAACAGGAGAAGGGAAGCTCTTGTGACTCCAGGCACCCACATGTGGCCCTCCTGAAGCTGCAGGAAAAGGACACAAGCAAAGCTGCCTAACAGGTGAAAATCAAAAATTACCTATCACCTCAGGTCCCAGTTTCACCTTGCATGGTGCAAACGCAGAAATTCCCAGCAAGCTGGATTCAAATGGGCCACCACACGTGCACAACCTGCAGCACTGCTGAAACACCAACAGGCTGCTTTTCCTGCTGCCTTTGGGCATTTCTTTCAGGGCAGCAAATGCACAAAATGCTTTCCACACCTACCCACCCGTGTGGAGCCACTCCGGAGTGTTTTGGGGTGGAGCAGTAGGACTCATGGAGAAGTTGCCAATTTGATTCTTCTCAAGGTTTCTAGAACAGCCCAAGATGCAGCTGCACCTCCTTTGTGCACAGAGAGCCCGTGGAAAGGTGGGTTCAGGGCAGCCAGGGCCATGGATGTATATAGATATGTATATACGTATATACGTATATACGTATGTATGTATATATGTGTATAATGTATATATGTATATATGTATATATGTGTATAATGTATATATATGTATATAATGTATATGTGTATATATGTATATATGTGTATAATGTATATATGTATATAATGTATATATGTATATGCCCCCCAGGCTGGCAGGGCACAGGGGCAGGCTCGGCTCACCTCTCTGAGACATTCCTCTGCTTCCCTTGTCGGCAGAGCACTTTACAATAGATCCCCCTAAATAATTCATTGAATGGCTCTCCGTGTGTGCATAGCACTGTTTGATTTTCCAACTTACTGCACTGATCTATAAATACCGACTATAAACATTCCGAGCTGATAGCTTTATTTTATAGCGCGCTGGTATAGCTTTTTTTTTTTCTTTTTGAGTGCAGATATTTTACTGTGGGCGCAGATATTTCCGTGTGTCCCTGCTGGAGCAGGAGCAGGGAATGGCCCGGCATCAGATGTGTTATGAACATCTGCCAGAGCCGCTCCCGCAGCTGCTCCCCGGGAGAGGCTGCGCCAGGGAATCCCACAGCGCTAATGAGAGAGCCTTAATGAACTTCCCAATGAGCTGAGCGCCCAGCTCCGACACGGCCAATAAGAGCACGTCCTGTAGTCTTGAAAACCCAAATGGTTTGTGGCAGTTTGGTTTTGTTTTATTTATTTATGTGTTTTTATTTATTTATTTGCGCGCTCGCCGTTCGCTGCCAAAATCGCTGCTCGGCAAGGGGAGCGCACGTGACAGAGAAATGTCATGTCGCCATCCAGTCTGAATTTAAACGGGAGAAAATATCTGAATTTAAACAGCAGAAAATATCTGAATTTAAATGACAGAATTAAGGTTAATTAGGGAACATATTCCAGCTGGACTTTTGCCAGCTCCGCTCTGCCCTGTAGAGGGCTGCCAAGCCCTTACTTGCCTTTCATTACCTATCTTCCCGCTCGCTCTTCCCTCTATTTTGTCATCAATAAATTGTTTCTTCCACTTTTATCACTTTATTAATATAGTTTGTTAGTACTGCGGAAGATGTTGTCCCTGCAATTTAATTAAAACTGCATTCCAAAAGTCAATTGCTGCTACTTTCTATAAAAATTTCTCCTGCACTTCAAAATATTTAAAAATAAAAATAACTGAAGACCCAGGAGAAAGTGATTTAAAAAAACAAACAAAAGTCCTCCAATTGGACCAGGAATTGTTTCCATTGCAGTCTTCAATTGCATATGAGAAATATAAAAAGCACTAATGAACTAATGCTGCTGGGAGCCTCATATGTGTCTTTATAAAAGAGAACATAACAAGAGGTCTAAAAAAAATTAAGATACTGTAAATAAAGACAGCAGTTGGCATTATTATAGAACAAACCCTGCAATCTTCTAGCCAGCAGCCATTAGGTTAATAATCAAAGTTTCATTCATTTTTTGCTCGTACCCACAGTTCTTACTGCTGCTCAAGTGACTGCTGTACACAGGTTTTTCTCCTCTCCCTCCTCTGTAAACCAAATGATCACAAGGTAATTTGGCAACATTTTTGCTTCAAGTCTTTTTAATTATATGGCAGCCGAGCTGGGTTTTGTGGCAAGGGGGACCTAAGCACTCTGCAGCCCTTCCAGGCAATCATGCCAGCGCAGAAAAATAGGATCAGAAGGAAAAATGCTAAACAAATCTGTTATTTCCTGTTGATTTCCTGGGACAGACTGATTTGCATGCAAACATCTGGGTTTCTGTGAATTTCTTCCTCTAAGAAATAGCTTTGAGAGGATAATGATGCTCTAAAGACACAAGATTTGGCCTAAAACTCAATTTCAGCCTCTGGCCAGTCTCTGTTGTCCCATCTTTGATGGTGTTTTCCACCTGTCAGATTTGGGGACCCCAGCATCAGGAAGTCCCAGCTCAGTCCTGGCGCAGCCCTGCTGGCCCAGGTGCCTGGGGTTTGCCCTGTTTATCCAGGAATGATGGTGGGACTCTGCAGAGATGTGGGAACCCAGGAAATTCCTCTGGCTGCCTTGGAGGGCTCGAGCCCCTACCCAGAGGGCTCAGAGACCCTGGCACAGAGCGCAAGACCCCTGTGCCTTTGATTTTAGCCCATGGTAAATACAATTACCAACCTTATATGAGGAATTATAAGCCATGAAAGTTTAAGTAGAAATGATAGTGAATTTATTCTCTCATTTTTACCTTCCAGCTCTGAGAGGAGCAGCTTTCCTGCTTGCATGCAGCTGCTGGTTGGTCTGGCAGAACTCTGTGATCCTTGCCCCCCCTGTCAATGCATCCACAGGCTTTGATGTTTGACTGCAGTATTTGCAATAGGACAATGGTTGGGAGTTTCACCAACCACAATATTTTTTCCTCCTCCACTCTTCCAGATCCCACTATATGAAAGGAAAAGCTCCAGAGGGCATAAGCAGCCTGCCAAGCTTGCTGCAGGCACCCTGGCATGAGTGAGCTGAAGATAAACAATCACAGGAGCTGGTGTCAACAAATCAGCTGAAAACATTTGTTCTGCAGTTCTGTGTTGAAGTTCTGTCCACAACCCTTCTATCAGTGCCATATTGTTTTTGCTAATGATGGGAAAGGACTCTTGGGTGGCAGGGTGTATTTTCAGGTTAGCACACTCCTTTTGGATTTTGTGTCCTTCCATCAAGTGTGAAGCTGTTGGTTATCTGAAGCATGCTAAATTAATATTTTCAATCCTGCAGAGTTTTGTGAAATGGAAAATGGTCCCCACCCCCAATTAGGTCAGCCTTTTGGATTTTTTCCTGCTTCATTTAATCACCAGAAGAATTCCTCACTCTCCTTCCTCTAGGGCCACATAGATTGGTGAATAGATTGGTGCTTGGTCCCCCTTCTGCTGCCAGCACAAATTTAGCTGCCATTTCCATGCTGACAACTCAGATCTGCCTCTCCAGCACCGACCTGTCTCAGTAAGTCCCAGTGAGAGGCTCAGCCTGTCTCCCTGATCCCTACCTGGATGTCCAGCTGTCAGCCTGTGAGCAGTTTGGATGGAGCAAAAATTGAAGTCCCTCTCTCACCACCACTGATTTTCCCTATCTTTTCCAGACCTGCCCATCTCCCTGGCTTGTAGTTCAGCCTCCTGTCCTGCCTGCAGCAGGGCTGCTCATCCTGGGCCTCACCCTCACTGATTGCCTGCGACCCCAGCTCTCATTATGCAGCACACTGAGCTCATTTCTCCTTCAGCCTCAGCAAACTTTGCTCTGCTGCGTTTGCATCCATCCCAAGGGCTCCACAGAGCTTTTTACTGGGGTGCTGAGATGGAGATTGCCCCTCTCCGCTCTGCTTCTCCCTTCCACCAGGTGACAGAGGGGATGCCAGGCTGGCACAGAGTTTGCCCTCTGCTCCTACTCCTCAGCAGCAAATGAGACCTTGGAGCCCACATGTCCTCTGGCCTCCTTGCACTCCTCTTGGCTTTCATTAGCTATTCCTGCTCTGTCCCAGGCATCTCCTCACATTTACCATCTGCAAATCCAAACTCCGCTCACTCCAGAAATCTTTCAAATCCCCACAGAAATTCCTGCAGTATTCAGTTGCTTACATTCCTTTTTAAAATTCATCATTATACCTACAACATAGCACCTGGCTATACAGCCAGAGCTGCTATGAGCTTCAGTGCTGCACATTTGTAATACTGCCACTTTTTACCATTGAAATGAAAGCAGAATTCATGTCCTCCAAGGACAGATGCTTTACAGCATTTGCTGGCCATCCTCAAACATTTATTTCCAGGGGCCTGTGCCTAAGTGAAATCTTAGCCCCTCTTTGCTCACTGTCCCTCTGAAAATCAAAAGCCCAATGCAGTTTTCCAGGATGGACTCCTTACTTGGGAATTTCCAGACGTGGGGCAGAGCAGAGCTGTGGTCCCAGTGGTGCCTCTCCCCACCCCATCCTGCAGCAACACCCTCAAAGCAATGCTCTGAAACCTCTCTCTCCCTTTCCTAACAAGGCTCTGCCAAGGGAAATTCATTGCAGCAGCAGACTGCTCCATGGTAGATTAGTTCAACATCATGTTTTTCAGAAATAACTTCTTGTGTCAAAATCCCTCAGCTGGGCTCCTACACAAGTTCAGTTTACTGTTGTGGGAGCACCAGGCTGCAAAGGGCACAGAGCAGGTACTGGAGGACTCAAGAGTAGTATCAGCATCACCAAACAGAGATGCTCAAGCACATTAATTTGGTCTGTCAGGTAATGAAACGAGATGTACCTACATTAAAAGATGTGTTTATGGCTTGAGAGATTACTTTGCATTTTGAGTTCTAAGCATGAATCAATCTGCATTTCCTTTCTTCTGTTGGAAAAACAGAGACTTAAAAAAAAAAAAAAAGAAAAAAGCATTTGCATATTAAAACTACTACAAACTACATTTTATGAAGTCATTCTTACAGTTCAGAGAATAAGAGCATCAGATGAGCTGCACTCCAAATTTCAAGTCCTGCAAAACAATTTCGTTTGGGTTTTCCCTCCTGACACTTCCCCATGGCTAGAAGGAAAACAGACTCCAACATCAAAAAAAGTGATAATTTGGTTAAAGGAACTAGAACATATAGAAATCTGGAGCTAATCCCCAGCCATTGCAGGAGATGTACTGATTCAGTGTACTTGGACAGCAGATCACAGCTCCTTGCTGCTACTGGAAGTGCTAATTCAGAGCGCTCTGAGCAGCGTCCACTGCCAGCCCAGCAGCCCCCACACCTGAGCAGAGCAGTTTCACTGTGAGTGCTGCAGAGGCGATTGGCAGACATGTCACAGACCTGATGTATCACAGCTCTGTCAAAATTTGAGGCAATTATCAACAGGAGACACAAAATAGATGTGACTGGTGTGAGTGTTACCCCTGCACTTTCACACCTGCCAGCATTAGCAGCTCTTTGCCACGCCGTGCTTCCCACCACACCAGGGTGCAAAGCAGAATTCAATGATCAAATGCAAAATGCTTTGTTACACACAAAAGTCAATAATCTGCACAGAATCCTTTAAAACCTACACAAACAAATTGCATTTCATAACTGAAAATCCTCCGTGCAGAGGATATTTTCTAAACCTGCGTGCGGTTTTATTTAGATTTCTTTCTTCTCTCACATTCTTTGATCTGCTTATTACACCTTTTTTAAAAATAAAAATGAGGTTTGGGATCAGTATTAGACTCTGTTGACAGTCACAACCAAAGAACTCTGTACAATGCAAAAAAAAATTACTCCCTCAGACTAGTTGTTTGTAACGTTTATAACAGTAATGATTGCTGGAATTTCAGCATTATGGTATATTCATTATAGCTTGACTTAAATTCTGAGACCTCTTACCCTAGGAAGAGCCAGGCTGTTGATTTGCTTTTTGGCATTTCAGAAAGCAGCCTCAGAATACAGAATTTGTTTCCTGTTATTTAGCTATTGTTGAGAAGCCTGAGAGATGATGAATAAGGGAAAAGAAAAGATTTTTGCAAGCTGTCGGTTTTCACAGAGGTCTTTCCTCTCCTCACTGTATCCGTGGCAGATGCCAATCACATTCAGTCAGACTCACAGGATTCATTTTAAAACTCACATTCCCAAACACAAAACTGGGGAGAGGGGTCTGGGGCTTTTTTTTAGCAGCAAACTCCTTTTTCCATTGCCAATGTCAACCAGTTCATCAGAAGAGAGGGATCCAAGAGCGGCGGTTCCAGATGCCAGAAGGAAAACCAGTAAACCAATTTTTAAGTAGGAAATTGCCCTCTCTATTGCTTGAAGTGTCTACCACCATGGGAAGTGGAAGAGTAATGATCTTTTTGTGGACAAGGCTGTTCGAACACCTAGAGTATGTGATGGCAGCTTGCTGTCCTTAATCACAGAGTAACCTTGAATATTATACATCCTCTACCACTTCCAGTCCTAAGCAGCCAATATTTTTTGGAAGCACAAGTTTCAGAAATTAAATTAGCAATGGAGTGTGGAGAGATATGGCCAATATCCTCTGAGTGACTAAAGCCGTTTAGCACCCGGGTTTCATTTCAAAGGAGGTTAAATAAAAAGGTACCCAGCACTATCCTCATCCCTGTGCCTTTACAGTCTGATATGCTCTTTGAAAAATAGCATTGCATCAGAAGCATGCAGCATTTCTCTGTGCTCAGTGCACGTTGGCAATTCAGAGGGAATTACTAAATATAACATGTAGGAGCACAGCACTAAAGGGATGTACGGGTCAAGGAGCCCCATCCCTTGATATTAGAGACAACCACATCATACAATCACATTAATAAATTGATTAAGATCCATCTGCAAAATAGGTAGGGTTTTGCCCCCAAAATCCCACTGAAAGGCTTTTCCAGAACCTCACCTTTTAACTGATTAGAAAGCTGCTCCTAATTTCCATCTCAAATTTATTCACGGCCAGTTTATTACCAATTTGTTCTCGTGCCAGCACTGTCCTCTAGCTGTACCAGCTCCTTTCCCTTGTCTCCCTGGTGTTTACTTCTCTGATGTATTTATAGGCAGCAATTCACATCCCCTCTCCACTTTCATTGTGCTGGGATAAGTATGGAGGCAGTCCTGATGCTCTGATGTACCCAATCTGCACCATCCCTGTGCCCACCCTGACATCAAATCCATGGGGATTGGTTTATTGAACACCCCCAAAGTCAGCACCACACTCCAGAGAAAACCCCACTGCTACAAAAAGTGACCATTTTTCCAATTTCTTGGGAGCCCTCATCTTGGATCACATTTCCTTCATTGCTCAGAAGCCCGAAGGAAACTCCTGAGGCTGTAGGAAGCTCATCTGCAGTTCTGCCTCCTACAAGTCATGGGTTTTTGGCAGAGATATTTGTCTTGAACCCCTCTGTTTTCTCAGTACAAAACCAAGTGCTCAATTTAAATCCAAAATTTTATGTCCCAAAGATTGTGTCTGTCAGACTTTTCTCCAAAAAGTCCTGGGAGAGCTGCAAGTGAAGGCCTCTCAAGCCTCTAACACCCAATGCACAGGAGCTGCAAAGCTCACCAGGCATGGTGGGACACCAAGGGACATCACAGGCAGGGTGGGACACCAAGGGACATCAGAGGCAGGGTGAGACACCAAGGGACATCACAGGCAGGGTGGGACACCAAGGGACATCAGAGGCATGGTGAGACACCAAGGAACATCACAGGCAGGGTGGGACACCAGGGGACATCAGAGGTATGGTGAGACACCAAGGGACATCAGAGGCAAGGGAGCACTTGGGGCACCATGGGTTTACCTGGACTTTCCCATCTGAAATGAACTGGGCTCACATCCAGGGACTCAGTTCCTTCAGCATCCAGGATGGAGCTCTTCCTTTCACCCAAAATCCTCTGAGGAGGTGAATACCAAAGAACCCCTAACCCTTGGTGCCTCAAAAACCACAGTGCCAGATTTTTCCTGGGTCTCACTGAAGGGAACTTGGAAATATTTACAACTGCAGTGAGACTTGGAAAAATATCATTTTTGTGAGGCATTTCTCCTCTGCCTGGTGGTGCTAGGACTGGATACTGTGAGCTGGAATCCTACCATTAAATGAATTGTTAATTCAATTAATTGTGGGGTTCCAGCTCACAGTGCTGCCATGGGGAAATAAACCCACACACAAACCTTCCCAAGCTGAGTTTCTACAGAAAGCTGAGATTCAGCAGGGCAGGAGGAGCTGCAGCAGGAGGAGGAGGATGGGCTTGGCCCTGTGGCTCCTGTTTACCAGGATTCAATCACAGCTTGTGGCTGATGCTTCTGTATTATTAGATATAAAAGGGTGTTGATTGTTATCAGACATCAAAGGATGCAGCAGAAATCATCCCATCAAAGCATCCAATCTGAGCATTACCATCTGCACTGTCACTGCTTGCAAATCAAACAGGCTGTTTGCAGCCCTGTCAGGACTACCCCCATATTCATTTCTCTCCCATCTTCCATCCTGATGGTGCCCATAGGTCAGAGCTCAGATTCTTGTCATTCTCCACATGCTTTTTACTCAATGGAGATGTAAAACTTCAAGAAGACCACCTAACTTCACTCTTATTGCTCATTTCCCTGCTGGGAAAAGGAAAAAAAAAAAAAAAAAAGAAAAAGGAAGGAGGAAACTGCCTTTCTGGTCTTTACAGATCCTCAACTGAACCCTTTGTGTCCTGTCACTTTCTCTTTTCTCTAAATCTTTAATATTTATAGCCTCTACCACTGCAATCTTTTGCAAAAATAAAGCCAAGCTCGATCAAATGAAGTCAGTGACCAAGACAAAAGGGTCATGCACAGTTTAAATGGACTTTTAGACTCCTTCCAGTGCTTGTAACTGAAGAGGCCTTCAGTGGCCTTAGGACAAATTTATGCTATACTCTCCAGGCCAACAGATAAACAGGAAAAAAAAAATGAGCTGAAAGATTTAAGGGGTTTGGGCCACATCCTCACACAGTGGGAAATAGCTGCTGTGCTGTGCTGCGCTTCAGGGCACTGCAGCCTCTCAGGGAGGCTGTGCAGGTTAAAGATGAAACTGGAAATTGGTACAGTGACAGCAGAGACTCCTGGGAGGATTCCCTCCACTCCCCCTGGTTTAGTAATGCAGCCCCATAAATGTGAAGGGCAGCAGAGCTCACCTGCACATGAATGCTGCAACTCATGGGTGACACCTTTAAAATCATCACTCCCTGAAATATTATCTGTTATCCACACATTAGTTGTCTGAGGTGGTCTGGATTTGGGTTGTTGTTTTTTTTTTTTTTTTTTTCTATTTCTCAGTGGTATTTTAGACTTGTAACTAACCGAGTAAGCAACAAAATGAGTTGTCTAAAGTATGATAATAAAAATCATATTAAACAGGTCTACATTCTCTGAAAATAACCTAGGCCCCACTGGGACCAGAACTCCAGAGAATTCTCTATCTGAGGTTTGTTTTCTCCTCTCCTGACCTTGGAAAAAGCACGCATTAAATGTAAGTTTTTATAGATATACATGAATAGTTTTAAATGAAATTTTCTCCAGGAAAAGACTGTCCAGTCACAGGGGAAATTTCTGATGTAGCCAGAGAGACTCAACCTCAAAATAGCCAATAATGTGGGAGTTCAGACCAGGTCACAGCCTCTGCTGTTTATCTTCAACAATACCCCCATAATCAAATTACTCACAGAGGAGGTTTTCTTTCAGGGGAGTAACAAGGGGGGGATGTGGAGAGAGCTCATGCTGGTGCAGAAGAGGAGAAAAGCACAGATATTTTGAAAGAGTGGGTAAAAGGGGAAAAGGTTTTTAATCTAGCTACACCTCTTGTTGCTGCCTGCTTTAGAGTTCAGTTTCAAAGCTTCAATCAAAGCCCCCAGGCCTGAAAAGGAATGCTCACATAAAAACATGGTGTCATTTGGTCTTCCTGTCCCAATTCCATGTCTGTCACAGAGCACTGCTGACAATCAAACACACCATAATGTCACATGTTGTACCAGATCTGTCTGCTGAAGTCTCTCTGTTCACTTTCTTCTCAAGCACAGACACTACTGCTGAATATTAATGGCCCCAAATATGTAAAATCCTCTTTTCTTTGGAATAAATTACTTTTCAAGCCTTGTTTTTCTATTCCCCTCAATTTACTTTCTCTAGATAAAGATGAGACAACTACAACTTCTAATTCATGTCCCTTCCTACTTTGAATAAAAGCATTCAGAAGTAAAATTTCAGTCTTAGCAGCTTGCTCTAAGAAGTTCACCACAGCAGGAGTTTTGTGACCACAGCAGGTGACCCTGCACACTGCTGGTGACACTCCACAGTGCCTTCAGGAAATGCTACCTGTGCAGGAGGCCAAACAGCAACATTCCAGGGAAAACATTAAAATATTCACCTTGCAGCTATGAACATCAAAGGCATTTCAGTGTCAGAGCCTGGCATTTCTCAGTAATGAGGAAAAAATCAGAAAATATTCCTGTTGGGAGATGGACACCAGCAACAGCCCTCTGAGGCAGTGTGCCAGCTGGGCTGGATTCAGTCTCAGTAATGTGGTCAAAGGAAGAGTCAGGTTTTAAAAGTGATTTCTTTTTGCATTCCTATGCATTAAAAAAAAAAAAAAAAAAAAAACAAAACCTAAAAAAAAAAAAGAAAAAACAACAACCAAAACCAAAACAACCCACAACAATACAAGTTGAAAGACAACTGAGGTTTCATTGTCTACTTGCTTACAGCTGTCTCCACTAGGCAGAGCCCATCAGCCCTCTAGAACCACTTCACATCTCTGATTGGACTGAAGGAACTGTCTCCCAGAGTTGTACAAATAGGTAAAGACTAAGGATTTGGTACTTTCCAGCAATGCCCCCTAATAACATGTTTTCCAAAACCTGTAATATGCATCTCTAGATTAAACATGTCCCATCTAGATGTCCCTCACCAACCAGGATGTGGGAATAGAAACTGGAACATCCATCAGGCCCAAAAGAAAGCCACAACAAAGATTATAATATCAATATTGAACTTCACAAACTGCCATGAAAATTCCAGAGAATGACCCCAAATTCTGGATGAGAACTTTGATACAGAGAGGACACTCTTAGTCAAGAGAGACAATATCAGTTTTGATGTTTGCATGCTTACACCTTTTGTAAACACTAAAAATCAATGCTTAGCATGCATGGGGAGGAATCTGCCTGGGAAAAACTCCAGTTGAGGTTTGGGGTTTTTTCTTCCTAGCTAGAATCACTTTAAGTAACTTTGATGCTTCAACAATGCATTTTCTAAACAATTTGCTTGATCTAAATTGCAGGCATTATGTTACAGAGGAACCCAGTGATTCTGATGTAACTGATACAGTTTTCAGGCATTTAGCTTTGTTAAAGCCCAACTCCCTCCACGAAGCAATTAAGGCCATTTGTAAACCTGAAGAGTTAATGTAGAAATTATA
This sequence comes from Melospiza georgiana, assembly GCF_028018845.1. NCBI lineage: Eukaryota > Metazoa > Chordata > Aves > Passeriformes > Passerellidae > Melospiza > Melospiza georgiana. Next base: position 33,604,026 of record NC_080436.1, on the reverse strand, counting down.
AAATTAAGGCTAATGGACTCAATTATAATAAATGCATGGGTCAGCGCTCGCAGCAATTTCTCAGCCCTTTCTTTATGCCTAGGCTCAGCTTAATAACACACTCCATCTCACAGCGCTGATGGCATGGCAGAATCCGAGCTCCAGTAAGGCTGGGAGGGCTGGGAGAGGTTGGATGGCTCCCTGTCACCCCAGGGAGGGTCCAGGGCATCAGCAGCACCCCACAGCCCAGCTGCAGGAACTGCAGGACTGCTCTTGGGAGCACACACAGACCCCCCTCTAATGCTAATTTTAGAGCATGTCCACTTACATTGACTAGGGGTGGGTTTTTTTAATTTCTTCTCCTTCTCATTTCTTCCCCTTCTCTTGCCTGGAGTTTCTTTGTAGTTCCAAAGACCTTGGTGATTTCATTCTCCTAAACACACCTGCTATTTCCCAGACTGAAGTCCTCAAAATCCTTTTCGCGATGTCACACTCGGTTACTTGAGAGTGTTTTGAAGTGAATAGAGGGGTTTAGCTTCAGAGACTGAGCAGCAGGAGATGATTAACACTTAGGGAGCAAAGCTGTTTATTGTGTTTTAAATAGTGCAGAAGAGTTTGGTTTTCAAATTGGCTCTAATTAGTGTAATGTACTTGTGTATGTGCACACCTGATCTCGGCTTCAGGAGCGCCGAGGTCCTTATCAGCCTACAGAACACAAACACCAAAATCCACAGCACAAAAGAACAGCTGCTTTTTCCTTCTACAAACGCCTGCTCAGGTGGTTTGTATGGGTGAGCAGGACACAGGCACTGAGCTACCCTCACCAGTTCTCAACACTCATCTCAAAGGGAAATGCAGGCAGCAGGCTGAATCTCCAGTGGATGCTGGCAATAGCACAAAAACATTGATTGAGCCTGGCTCTTCCATCCTGCTTTGCACACTTGCTCCTGAGCTGCTTTCCTCCTGGGATTTTGGAGCCTCTTGCTGCTCTTAGTAACATGTGATGCAGCAAAACAAAAGAAAGGCTGGGTGTTTCAGTGCTCCCCTCTTCTCCAGCTGCCTCCAGGAAAGACATTCCATGATGCAATTTGCTTGGAAAAGGTGGCCCTGGCTGAGGAGACAGGCAGGTGAGAGCAGGCAGCTGGGACACCTGGTGGTCATTTTATCTCATTTCCTCTGCTCAAGAAGGGATGCTCTATCTGCAGTTCACAGCTGAGACTACACACCAAAAATACCCCCAGGATCCCCCAGGTGAAGGTGACTGAGCCACCCTTGGTGTTACTCAACAGGCACTTGCTCAAGATATGCTTCATCCAATCCTTCCCTTACATTTCACAGAAGTTTCTGGAAGAAGATTCAGAAGCAAAACCCTTTTAACCAAAACAGCTGCAGGTTGTTTGTTAGCAACAGCATCTCTAACCTCCACTAGCACAGCCATAATGAGAGGGATATTGCAATATCTCACCAACAATAATCCATGGGGCTTAAATGAGATCTGTCTGTAAGCAGCACACCATCAACTGTATCTATTAGCCCTACAGGTACCTGATAAGAAGCAAATTAAAATAGTGGAGATCAAAGAAATGGGAAATTATATTTAGCTGGCTCATATTAAATAAATTTCTTTACTCAGGCTCACTGGAGACCGATGCTTAAATTGCTACAAATGGAACTGCCGTAAAGACAAAGTGATTATTAAATCTTTGTGCCAATCATAGGGATATAGGATGAGAGCTCTGCATTTTGAAAGCATCTTTCAAGCCAGAGAGAAAGATATTAACTAAATCTAACATTAAGACTTAAAATACCTTTTGGTGTCCATTCAAATCATGTGGAAATCTATTTCAGAGACTCTATCTCAAATGACAACAACCTTAAAATGTACCTTTGAGAGAAGGAGGCAAAATCCACACAGTGCAATCTAAAATTATGTATTGAATCCTGACAAAGCAGCCATGACACTTAAAAAAACCCCAAACAAACAAACAAAAAAAAAAAACCACCAAAAAAACCCAAAAAAAACAAAAAAAAAGAAAAAAAGAAAAAAGAAAAAAAACCAAAAAATACTTTGAAGGTTTTAAATAAAATCACCAGCACCTAGATTTATCCAGAAGTATCAGGGGTCATGCAGGTGTAACTCTGACTGAAAATGTGACCATGTGGAGGGGACAGCTGTCCCAGCCTGGAGGTGTGGGTGTGCAAGGTCAGTCCCATGTCACAAGTGCCACACCTGGGAACAGCTGCACAGAGCCACCCTTTCCATTTACTGCAGTAAAATATGACAGGTTAGACAGGGCTGTGTAATTCAGGACTGATGGGCACAGGCTGAATAAATGTAAGAGACAAAAAAGCAAGTTGAAATTCAGTGAGAAGTAACAACCGGCAAGAGCTCATGGTTTTATACCTCTGAGTCCAAATACTGGGAGGGGGTAATGGAGCAAGAGAAAAATTACTGATTTTTTTAGAGGAAAATACTTTTTTTAACTTGAAAACAAGGAAGGAAAAGATATTCTGAATCTGGCTTAATGAATCCCTCCAAGCTTGCTGTATGCTACAGAAATAAAGTAGACATCACAGATAGGACTTGACGTATGTTAAATTTCCTCCTTTGACAGAGACCTGAAAAATACAGAACATCTGCACAGCTTTATAGTGATATTATCCTATACTCCTAATGGCTGCTAATTATCCTAATGATCCAGTCCTCTCTGTAGATTAGAGATGCACTACGTGATTAAGGTATGGCTGAAAAAGCCAATCCTAAATTGAAATTAAGAGCCAAAAATAATGCAGCATATCTCATTTCACCATCACCACTGCCCAGCACAAACACAAAAAGGCAGCTTTTAAACCTGAGCTTCTTTATTGGGGAAATCTTGTCCCTGGACACTCACTCTGGTAGCCAAAACAGAAGGATTCTGGAGGTGACTTCTCTTAAAAGAAAATAACTGTAAAATCCTGATTGAGCCTTCTCTGTCATTCCTTGGCCTCTTCTCCCCATCCTGCTGGAACCCCCGTCAGCCTTTCATGGCTCAGCATCTCCCCATGGTGGGAGCACACCCAAAACTCAAATCCCACCACCACACACACAGCTTCTGGGATGGTGAGCACCGCAATTATTTTTCCTGTGGGCCCTGAATGATGTACAGAGCAGCACAGAGTGCGTCATGAGTGCAGCACTAATCATAAATCAGACTAAAATAAATTAGTGCTATCTTTTCAACTGTATCAAATGTGTAGTTATTCCTTTCAGATACACCGTAGGTCTTTTATCCAGGGTAGCATCAAGGTTAAAATGATTAAGTAAGTAATTTCATTAGCAATGATAAATGTTAACGATGATAGAGAGCGATTTTGGATGCATTTCACAGAATCACAGGATGGTTTGGGTTGGAAATGACCTTAAAGATCATCTTGTTCCCAATTCCCTGCCATGGGCACCTTTCTCTAGACCAGGGTGCTCCAAGTCCATCAAACCATGGGCATCCACAGCCTCTCTGGGCAACCTGTGCCTCTGCCTCATCCCTTCCCAGTGAAGAACTTCTCCCTCGTACCTAATCTAAACCCATCCTTTGTCACTTTGCACAGAAGCAAGTGATGTTTATGTGCTACCCAAAACTGCTGTTATGTGCAAGCATCAAATACACCCACCACAACTTCACAAAACATCTTTCCAAGCCAAAGTTCAGCTCTCAGATTTCACATTGGAGATGCAGCACATTAACACAGCACAAAATTAGATTACTTTCTGGACATGCAGATGCAACCACTTGAGTTAAACACTGCAGAATAAAGATGTTTCCCCAGGGGTTGGGAGCAGGTGCTGCAGTGGGCATGGACAGGGACATGCTCCATTGCATGCCTCTGTTCCCCTCAAATCCTGACCCCCATTCTCCCTGGGGTGTTTCTTTGCTCTCACAGGAGTTTTCATCAGCTGCCTCAAGCCTGGCATTCCTTTCCTCTGCCAGCAGTGATCCTTCCCTCTTTCCTTACCCCTTCCTTTGGGGAGGAAAGGGGCAGGGCCAGGCATCAGGGCTTCCACTCAATGTCTGGCAAAGTAGTGAGGTGAGGAAGAGAGGGAGAGCCTTCAGCTCCTTTGCTTGCCACCTCTCTGGTGAAAACAGCTATGAATTGTTTTGTGCCCTTAAGGGTCCCTATCAAATTTTGTACCAGGTCCTGCTTGCACTGGAACACAGACAGGGATCAGCTTAAACAGAGGAAGGAGGAAATCATGTGTGCAGACCTAAGTAAGGAGATGCCAACATTCAGGAGATTGTTCTCCTGAAGCCCAAGCATCCCTCTGGAAGAGGCAGTGCTGGCTGGGAGGGGCAGGGCACAGCCTCAGGAGGAACCAGGTCTTCACCCAGGCAAAGCTCTTTGGAAGCAAGGAGGCAAGGAACTGCTAAAAATCTCCGGGCGGGGGCTTAGAGTTAAGTTAATTTGCTTATTTTTAGCCCTCCCAGAGTTAACATCAGCCAAGAGTTGTCCAAAGCAGGATCTGTACTGTCACAGACATCTTTTATGAAAAATCCTTTCCTTAGGATTTTTCCTCCTGAGAAGCTGAGAGGCCTCAGGAACAAAATGCAAACATTGATTATCTGCTGCTGTGGAATGCAACAGGAAGATCTGTGATTGGTCTCATGTGGTTGTTTCTAATTAATGGCCAATCACAGTCAGCTGGCTTGGACAGAGAGTCCAAGCCACAAACCTTTGTTATCATTCTTTGCTGTTCTATTCTTAGCTAGCCTTCTGATGAAATCTTTTATTCTATTCTTTTAATATAGTTTTAATGTAATATATCATAAAATAATAAATCAAGCCTTCTGAAACATGGAGTCAGATCCTCATCTCTTCCTCATCCTCGGACCCCTGTGAACACTGTCACACTTCCCCAAAATCAGGCAGCACAACAGGGTTGAATGCATCGCTGCACTGAAAGCACTTACAGGTTACTCTGCACCTGTTTGATGCCGTGTGCTGCAGAGCATGACAACATTTAGCAGCTGGTGTAAACACCGTGGTAGAGGTCTTTGAAACAAGTCCAAGCCTTCTGAAAACTCACCATTTCCCATGGTTTACACTGCATTAGAAACACTAGGCTTGCATTATTCAAGATTCCCCGCTGCATCTTGGTTCTTATACACGTTTATTTAGAGGGAAGAAAAGTGTGCTACTCTCTGCCCCCATGTGTGACCAAAGGGCTTTAGCACTTCAACAGAATGTAAGAGTCTCCTAGCAATGCATGCTTAAAGGCTCAGAGCTGATTCAGGTTAAAAGCATCAGGGGAAGGAGGAAAAAATCAAACAAACCCCACCTAATGTGTGCACATGAAAACGCTGACTTCCAGAGCATTCAGAGCTCAAAAGCACGGAACCAATTTTCTCCAAAAAACTTGGAACTCCCCAGTGAGAGCTATAAACAAGCTAATTTGACATTGCTAGCTCCAGCCAGCTTAGACTTATGAGTGTGCACATATTTTATTCTGAAGTTATGGGAAAAACATATTTTCCCCATGCTTGCATAAATCAAAAACAGCTGAACCAATTTAGCTTAAATTAGAAAGAGAAAAAGAGAGGGGGGAAGGAGAGGTGAAGAAGGAAGAAAGAAAAGGAGAGGAAAGAAGGGAAATACTAAACACAAAAGCTTCAACCTATGGGGGAGGTTGAAAAAAGAAATCCCTAATAATCAGGAAGCTTTCAAGATGCACTCAACAGCTCTGTCTGCAGTCCCACGGAGCTGGCAATTGAATGTCACTGCACAGTACCTGGTGATGGGCATTTTTTTGATGCTCTTTTTAAACAGAAGATCCCATTAGTGCTGTAACTCCAATGCTAGCTGGAAAGCAGCGGCAGGGAGAGGCTGAGCTTTCCAGAGGGATTTGTCTGCTGGCCAGGGCAGCACTCAAACCACACACTGCGGCCTGCAGGGATCCTGGAGCCTCAGGGACAATGTCCTCTCAGCAATTTTAATTTTCCCTCCCCTATTTTTGGTGCTCTGTTCCCACTCCCAGCTCAGGTTCCCCCCTCAGGAAAGCTCTCTGCCCCTCAGCTCACCCAGCACATCCTCCTTCCCCTCCAGAGCCACTGCAAACTCCAAGGGAGCAAACACTGAGGATGAACTGCAGAGAAATGCAGAGCTCAGTAAGAACCAAAATAAGGTTTAAACATTATCAAGCCACTGCCCTGTCCCAGCACAGCCCCCACCAGGGGGTGTTACAGCCAATTTCAGGTTTCTGAGATGCTCCCTGTGTTGCTGTGCCCTCTTCACTCCCTGTATAGCTTTCCCATAAAAGTCTGCAGTGCTGCTTCAGATTCTGACTCCTGCCCTTCCCTGAACCCTGCCCAGCTCCCTGAGGGATGTGGGGATGCCACTTGCTGTGGTCTGTCAGCAGCACTGAGTACCCTGGTGCCCTGCAGCAGCTCTGGCTCCGCACAGCTCATGCACAGGAACAGCCTCTGGCATGTCAGCCCAACAGTTATGGTCATTTACAGCTCATGTCTACAGCTTCTGTTCAGCTAGTTTGCTTATAAATAAATTTGGAATATCCGCACTGCAATAATCCACCCAGATTTGAAGGAATTTAATACACAAAATGCAAATCAGAGAGTAAATGAAAAATTAAGTGACCGTGAGAATCGGTTTTTACCATGCAGAGCCAGCTTCAAAATAAAAATGAGAATCGTAATCCTACTTTACATATAATTTTCTGCAGGGTTGTGTAATTTACAATTTACACAAAGCAACAGGAAGATTAAAGACATCTTTTGAATTAAAACTAAAGCACTGGGAAGACTCCCTGCAGTAAGAGTTTATTACACCCTGTGCAGCTCTGAGGAAGCTGAAGTGTGTTTGTCCAGGGAGCCCAGGGTGGTGTTTCCAACACATTTCCTTGGAGGAAGCACAAGCAGCGGGTAGGAACCCTTCCCAGTGATCCCCCTGCAGCTCTGGGTGCCTTCCAGGAGGATATCCTGGGGTCTCACCCCTTCCAGGCTCTGTGTTCCTCCCCTTTCTCTGCTCCCTTTCCCACTCATCTCTGGAAGCACTCGGGAAGGATTGGGACCTGCAGCACCTTGTGGGATGGAAGTGCCCCCATCCCAGTGCTGGGAATGCCCTAAAGCAGCTGCTCTGCAGAGAGCTCTTCTCCCACTCACAGTTCCCACAGCTGCCAAGCGCAAAGAGGCACTTTCCAAAAATTCCAAACCAATCTGTTAATGTTTCTGGGAAAAGTGAGACTCTATGAGAGCACGTAGCAGAGAACAGGCTTCTGGTGGGGCTTGGGTAATTACTCTTGGTTAATGGTTTTGTTTTTTCTTTTCATAAACAGATGTTTAGAACAAAACCATAAGAATAAAGTGTCATCAAGATGGCAAACTCCTCTGACTGATGAATTAGGGGATGTCCCAATTCTTTCCCCACCAATGCCTTCAAAAAGCTGGTAGATTAAAGAGAAATCCAAAATAGAAGAAGTCCAAATCTGGATATAAACCACACACAGTTTTATTTTTAGCACTATTGTGACTACTCGTTGTAAAAGAAAGCAAAGCATTAAGCAATTAGTTAAGAATAGAAATCCATACAATGAACAGGGTCCAAGATATACATCAGTGATCTCCAGTGATCCAAGAAAAGTTGCCCAGGATGCAGTCTTAATTCCACTGAATAACCTGGTTTCCATTCCTTGTAGCCCTTTTATCTCAGCCTCAACTTTAGGAGTCCTCATAAAAATGCCTGAGTCTGCACATGTATGTAAAAATTTGCTTCCTATCTAATCCCTAATCTTGGTGAATTTCTCCACGTGTTCCTGCAAATCCCTCCGTGACGACACAGCAAAAATTGCTTCTGCTGCACCTGCTGGGGCTGCTCCCTGTGCTTACACAGTCCCCACTGGGGGAAGGTGTGCACCCCTGAACGGGGCCCTAAAGTTATTCCAGGTATTCCAGGTAATTCCAGGTTTCATGGCAACTGCAAAGCTTCCTTCTAGAGCAAAGCATTGGAAATAAGAAACCTTCCCACTTCTTTTGAGGGCAGAGGAAGCACAGCACTGGCACAGGATCACTGAGGTGTTCTGTGCATTTTCCCTGCCCATGTTTTGCTCCTCACAGCAGCAGGTTTATCAGCCTGTGCCACATAAACTTGATTGCTGTTATTTCTCTGGGTTCAGAGTCCTTAAACTATACTTTAAACCTACTGTCAATGATTTCACTGCATTGCTATTCCATAAGCCATTAATCACTGGGAATGGCAGTCTGTGATGGAGTGAAATGCCTGCAGACACTTCCCTCTGTGCAGCTTGCACCTCTGCTTTTCCAGGCTTTTTCCAGGCTTTCCACTCTTGCAGGTGGTGCCTCTGCAGCCCAGCTCCCCAGGGCAGGACAGAATAGGAGGACAGGAGAAGGGGGTCCCAGCTCCTGCTGCTCAGCCCCAGCTCCAGCAGAAAATTTGGCATTTCCCTGCCTCCTCTAACAGCCCACAGGTTGTGGGAACACAGCACAGAAACCCACACACACATATTAGGATACTTTTCTGTGGGCAGGCTGTACTGGAGGAGGAAACCAAACCATTTACCAGCAGTTCAGTCCCAGCACAAATCATAGTCCAGTAAAAAATTTTTACTGGACACAGCAATTTAAAGACATTGCTTGGATACAGAGAGTGAAGGGACTGTTGCTAAGCCCTTTATTTCCTTGGGCTGGGAAAAATCCACATCATCCTCCTCATCAAAATCTGGGGATGAGGAGGAGGGAGGAGGGAAAACTAATAAATACATTGAGACAGGCCATTCAGAGTTTGGGCCTTCAGTCCTCATCATTTATTACAGTTTTTTTGCCAGTCTGAGTACTGGACACAATCTGTAGCTCAGGCAGAACACTTGAAATTACACCTCTTCTGTACCTACTTCATTTTCCCCTGTCCCTTGCAAAAGTACTCCATTCCTAAGGAAGCATATCTTAAAAGACAGGCACAGTCCTTAATTCAAACACAGTGCAATTGTAACAGCTCTTTAGTATTCATAATTAATTTTTGGGGGAAAAAAAATCATTCTATTATAGATGTACACAGAAGAGTAAAACCTATAATATGAATGAGGACACAGCACATTAAAAATGTAAATTAAGAATTAAATAGCAAAACAATGGAGCACTGCCAATATTTTTATAACCATACAAATTGCTCATCAGTATCCAGTGTCATGTTGGCAGATTTGTTCAACAGGGGGTATAAAGCCAGAGACAAGATGATAGACTATCCTTTCTAAAGGATGTACTCTCAGAGCTGTCCTGCCTGTTGTGCATTCTGTGCTTTAAAAGAGAGAGGTGAATGCACTTGGAGCATGAGTGATGTGTGAGGAGAAGGAGGCTCTTTTCCCTAAGTCGTGAAAAATTGAGTTCTCCTACTTCATGCACATTCATCTCTAAGCTTTTTCCATCAAAAAGTAACACTCCCTGTAGCAAAGCCTCCCAAAAAGCAGTGTTGTCAAAACATAGCTATAAAGTCCTTTTTGTTTCAAACCATGTGGAGTGTAGTGAATGCAGGATTTTTATGCCACCACTGTCATAGAGAACACTTAAATTTCTACACCAGAAGATCAGAGTTCACCAGCAAGATCTGTATGTCGTGTATTCCTGCTTCCAAATCTCCCCAAGAAATGATTGGACGCACAGGATTTTGACACTTTGAGTGAAACACCTTGCACTGAGTCTGTAAGGGGGATGATCACCTCAGGAGGAAGGCTGCCCTCCTCCCCATCATGCTGACACAGGCTGGGACTGCAGCCACAGGTGGGGTGAGGCTGGGAAACTTCCATTTGGCTGTTCCAAGGAAACCAGGGAGAGAAAAGGCAGCATTTATGTCTAAAGATTTCTACATATTAAGCAGGAATTTGCTTAGCACCCTGAAATATTTTGTCCCCATATCACTGGTGTAACAATAATCCCGTTCTCTTGGAGAGCAGAAAGTTTGGGATTTTAGCTGTGTAACTGGAGCCCTGACATGACACAGCTCTGCACACACATGCCCATTCACCTTATCTAGAATGAACAGCAGAAAATTATTTTATGAACCAGATACTTTGTCATCAGCACTTTGTCACAAGGGTCAGCACTCAGTCCTGAGGGCACAGTGCATCCTTGCCACGTAGGATGATATCCTGGTCACACTGGAAAAAGGTGCCTTGTTTTAATAAATTAAATAAATTTAAATGTGAACTACAGCGCATAGCCAGGTGCTCAGTATAGATTTGGTGTTTTAGTGCTGACTGTCACCAATTTACTGCGCAAGCCATGAGTTCCCAACCACAGCCATGGCCTCATGAGGAAAAAAAATGGGATGGATCCCACTACTCCTGGAGTCCTTCCACCCATCTCCCTTCAAAGTGCAATGCTGTTGCTCAGTGACAGCATGCAGAGGCCTCACCCTGCCCTGGGGGATGTCACTTTCTGGCAAATTATCCCTCCCTGGGACCCCTCCTGGCCCCCATCTCTCAGCACCCCTGGGACACCCCGTCAGAAGGGGTTTGCACCCAACCAGCTCATTGTGACTGATCAGCAGAGAGGGAAAAACTGGGAACATTCACAGCATGTGACTGCTAAACAATTCTCTGAGATATACACTGATGACATTTTAAACCCCAATGCAAACGCTACAAAATTCACAATACTCACTATATCAAAGCACACTGGAAAATGGATGTATTGCTTTTCTCTTGGAACTCGAATTTCTATATTATTAAAACAGTTTGGGAGATGGGAGGAGGAACCTGATAGATTTAAGGTTTATACTTTTCTCCTAGTACATTGCCAGGAAGATAAAATATTTAGTGGCTTCATATTCCCTAACCATATTTTTGACAATATGCTTCATGCTCTATTTGCCACAAAAGTTGTGACACTGCAGTCGCTCTTCAAAGAATAAAGTATGCATTTGTCATGGCAAAAGATCCAAAAATCTCATTTTTTATTACCCTGCCATTGGTTAAGTCAAGCTCTGATAATTAGGATATTGGATATTTATGAGGAGCTATTCTGCCTTTATTACTGCTTTAGGTGCCTGTTGACAGATGCAGCAAGACAATTTACATTGATGTGTGAATTTGCCAGTATTTCAGTAATAATATCCAAGTCTAAGTCTATTAGAAAAAAGGTCCATATCTCACTCTTGGAATATATATTTCCAATTAATTCTGCTTTTTTAGCATTTCCTCTGGCATGCTGTCATTGAGGGTTTCTATCATTTGTTTGCTCTCTGATCGAACAGCAGCTCAAAATAAAGTCCAGAGGGTAACTGGATAAAAGCAGGTTATTAGATTAGAAAGGGAGCATGAACGGCTACAATCTCCTGATGTGACCCGCTCAATAAACACGGGCTGGAGGACTCTCCCTCTGAATTGATCCCTGCTGCCATTACAGCATGGAGGGAGGAGGGGATGGAAACTCCTGCCCTGCACCAAACCAGGCCTTGGCAGAGACTTGGTGACAAAGTCACCAGGGCCTGGGCAGGTGAGGAGGGAAGGTGCAGCTCAGTGCCAGCCTCTTTTCCCAGTGGGAAAGTTTTTCCCCAATGGGTGATTTTCACTTCTGAAATTTTACATAAACTAGGGCTGAACTCTGCTTTCAAATATTCACTTCATTTTAGAGGATGCAGGCTGCTCTACCTCTCACACCATGCCCCCTCACCTCCTTGCAACTGCAAACAATTATTATTTTTTTCCCTTTATCCCAAAGATTCAGTCTTACTATTGATGCTCTGTGATAAAGGGGCACTGGTCCGTTCCCAGTTAATCTATGTCTATTCTACAAGCAAATGGTTCAATACTTCCTCTAATGATCTGCACATTTCAAATCTTCTTATGCCTGAGAAAGCTCCAGCAGAAGTTTATGGTGGCAGAACCATAAAATCAAGCATGGAGCAATATATAATTGCAGGAGACTTTATGCTTGAGACCACTGATTTAAGCAGAACCGAGTAAAACCTCAGTGCCTTCAATTACAGGCACTTGAAATGTCCTGCCTGTCTCAAGCATTTCCCAGACAGAAGGGAAGCTTTATCATTGCAGCCTTGGCATTTACTCACAACAACATCCTACACCTTCCCTGCTTATAGCCAACAACACTTCAGTGGCTTCTGGAAGTGCTGCACCCCCAGAGACAAAAGGGAAGTTTGACCCTCGCAGCTGAAATGACTCAAGGACCTCATATCACTCAAAAGGAGGCTGGGGAAAAAAAGGAATAAAAGCGGCTTACTATTGTGCTGAGCCCTCAGTGAACCTCTGGAGGGTTCCTTAGTGCTAAGGAGGGAAGGGTGCTGCAAAAGGAAGGTGAAGAGCAGCAGTGCTGGCTTCTAAAGCGGGAAGTTCAGGGTAATTTATTCTAGCAACAGCCTCTCTCGCCTCTTCTCCCCTTCACCAGCTCACCATTAATCCGCCAGGTCCTCCTTACTCAAGGTGACAGAGGGAAAAGAAAGTTTTAAATCACATGTCCTTCCCCCAGCAAGGCAAATGAAGGCCAACCACTCTAAATGACTGTGTTTTATTAATGGGATATTTACAGCACTTAATGATGCTTTGGCATTTTCCTGTAATGGTCAACACATTTTTTTCCCCTGGAAGACTTTTAAATTAAGCCACATTTTTTGTTTTGCTCTGGCTTCCACCTGAAACACTCCTCTGGGTCAGAGATATTTACAACATGGATGGTTAGAAAACAGCTTAGAAGGAATAGACAGGTGAAGAATAACACTGCTTCTAACCTGAGCTTTAATAGGTTTTCAGAGGGCTTTAATACATTTTTCCAAGTGTGATAGCGGATATGCTCCTTTGGCCTTGCTGACACTGTGCTCTGTCAGGCGAGGCAGGTGAAAGGGAACAGAGACAGAGAAAGCAAAGAGCACCCTTTAACCTGGCCATAAAAGCCACATTTGAATAAGATTTCCTCAGCTCTCAAGCTCTATCAAGTCCTCAAAGATTCTCCAAGCAAGAGAAAGAACAGAGAATGTAGGAAAGGAAGACTCACCAGGAGAAAGCCCCAGTTTAAGTGATTTGGTTTATTCATAACAGCCAGCCCCACCATGACCACCCAAAGGACAATGCAAGGGCTCTCTTATCGCTGCCTCTCTGTAAAATATTTATTTTTAATTAATTGTCCCGAACACATAAGTTACCATAGCAAGAGAACAGGTTTTGCTCTTATGCTGTGTCTTCTCTTTCCATTTACAGAAATAAGATGGGCAAGCCAGAAGCTGTGGCTAGTGGTAGAAAGTGCAGTCACACCCTGGTAAGCCCTTAACCAAAAAAAATCACAAAACTAGTGACAAAAGCACATTTCATGTGGGAGCTGTTACAACCCAATGATAGTGCAGCAAATCAGAGATCAATAAGGAGCAAATAAAGGTGACCAAAGAAAAGCATCACCAGTGGGACACCACCTGTCTCCTCAAGGCTGAAGCACTCATTAACTGCAGGGCTCAGGAAGATGCCCATAACTCTCCAAGATGCCCAGTAACTTTCCAGTGAGTTACTCCTTCCTGAGGTCCATGATATTGCACATTAGGTGCCCAGATTGAAGGAAGACTGGAATGAGGTTAAAGCAATTAAGCTTCAAAGACATGGGAAAGTCTGTTCACAAATCTGGAGGAAGAGCAGGAGAAATTAAAAGGAATAGAAGTTGTTTCCTCTGAGTTTCTCTCCTGCAGAAGTACCTGTGGAAGACGAGGTTGCAAAGGCTCCTTCTAGCTGACAGACAGGATTTTTCTCCTAGTATGAGAAAAACCAATATAAGACGTTTTTAAATAAAGTAATTGATTAAACTTAGTTTGCCTTTTACACCTGATTAGACCAAAAAGCCACGTCTGAAAGAGGTTTGACAGCACTTGGATCTCAGGAGCAGCACATTGATTGGCTGCATGTTAAATTTAACAAAACACAGCCAAGTTCAAGGCTCTGCAGACATGCACAGCAAGGAGCAGGGCTGCCAGAACACCACCTGTGGGTGAGGAGTTCATGGGGACCACATCCCTGTGCACACAGCACACCTGGAGCCAGAGCAGCCCTCTGCTCTGCTGAGCCTCGGCACGTGCAGCCCACAGTGCTTGTTTTGCTGCTTTTATGCAGGCAAAGACATACATGGCACTAATAGCTAGAGATTAGCATAATTTCTCAGTATTCAAGATTGCTGTCTTATGGCTCCCAGCTTCCAGAGGGAAACTCAGCCTGCAGCCATGAGATATGCCAGGAGTAGTGGATTTTGATCACATTCCCATATTCGGGCACGAAGCACTAATGTCTTCTTATTCAGTGATTGTGCCATCTTTTGTTGTAAAATCCTAATTTGTGCTTATTCAGCACATCTGTTGGACAGTTTGTGCCCAGCCTGAGCCCACCCAGTGGAAGCACTGTGAGACCTGAAAGCTCATGCATAAGAGCTTTTGTCCCTAATTTTGTGATGTTTTCTTGGTTAAGGGCTTACCTGGGTGTGGCTGCACTTCCTACCACTGGCCACAGCTCTGGCTTGCCCATCCCATTCCTGTCAATGGGAGGAGAACAGGCAGCATCAGAGCAGCAGGGGATGAGGCAGCAGGTGTCTCCTGCAGGCCCCCAGGCTCTCAGTGGTGACAGTGATGCGCCGAGGGCTCCAAGGCAAGCTAAACATCCACCCCTTCCTCCAGCAGGGAATCTGAAATCCACCCTGCAAGGCATGGGGCAGAAACTGCTTCATTCTGCAAGGAGACTCAGTCATTGCTGGGATGTGCCAAAATTGAGCATCCACAGCTCCTGCACAGCCCAGAGCTCAGGCTGGCTGCTGCTGGAGACACGGAGGGAAGGAGAGAAGGAGGAGCAGCAGCCCCGGCTCAGGCTGTGCCTGGGATAATGTCAGCGTTTGCATTTAACCCCTCTCTGACCTCCGTGTAAAATGAAGGTGCCTGGAAGCAAAGCAGAAATAGTAATGAAACAGTTCATTGCTCAGTTCACAGTAAGCAAGGACATCAGAAACTCTCACTAGAGAAGGCAGCAGCTCCAGTCAGATCAGTCTGTTTGATGTTTGAATTAGAGGTTAAGGGCGGAGGAAAAGGCGACTCTCGTTGTTTGTGATAAAACTCATCCTTCTCTCTGGATACTGCTAAGCCATCCCTGGCAGGGATGGACTTTCATCCCTGGCTCAGACTTCTGAAGAACAAATCTTTTTGCATTTTGAATGCACCAGATGGTGTGCCTTTACAAAAGTGGCCTCCAGGGAAGATACCTCTAAAATCCCTTCCTGCAAGGACTTCACTCTCTCCCGCCTCCCCCCCAAATTGCTCAGTCCAGGCTCTGTGTAATGTGGGACAGAAGCATCTGCCTTTCCTTTGGCAATTGCATTGTATTATGCTATTAAGAAATATGCCCAATCTGCCTTCTTTTCTGCTCAGTATATTGTACTTCTCCTAGATTGATGGATACCTCCGACCAAATAGTTCTGCATGGCCTAGGCTGGGGTAATTGGATTACATTTATGTGAAACCCAGACATTCTCAGGGGTGATTTTCTTTTTCAGACTGCCATTAGAGTCCCAAGGAAACCAAGTACAAAAGCCTAAACTAATCTCACATTAAACGGGATTTTTTTTTGATCGAGTTGCACAGGGCAGTTGACTTTTAATAAGAATTCCACATCTAAGAGACTAAAAAAATCCCCAAACTCCTGACCCCACGGGAAGGACTTCAAACCATGAGAAATGAGGAAATCTGCATTAATGCCCACACAAGTGCTCGGGCTCACCCTGCTGTGCCCATGGGTGCTGGCAGCTGGTAATTCACTCAGTGAATTGACTGCACTGCAACAAATAAAACACATTCACAAAGAGTCTGAAATCATTATCACAATGGTGTGGGAGTGTCTGGGAGAAGGCACAGCCTGAAGGTCACTCAGTGAGGCCACAGAGGCGCTGGGATCAGAGGCTGAGTCTCAGACCAAGGGCAAATGCATTTGTGGCTGGCAGGATGTGCTGGGAAGGCAAGCTGGCAAGGTGCTGGCAAACTCACTGTTCTAACTTTGCTGTGGCAGTGGAAGAGGAAAAAACCTCAATCCAGGACATAAAGATACCTGTGGCACATTTTGAGTGAAATATTGTGAATGGCTACTGTGGCCAAGGATTCATTTGGAGGTGCCTGCAAGGACACACAGGGCACAGCCAGTGAGAAGGTGCAGCAATCACTCCCCATTCCCAGCAGAGGGATGTCCTCACAGCACCTGGATCTGCACCCTGTGCCTGGCCCCAGACCAAGGGGAATTCTTTGAACTCTGTGATTTCCAAAATGTAAATAACCATTTTGTCCTCTGACAGGATTTTGTTAGTATTTCCCAAGGGAGAGAATATTCTTGCTCGAAAATACAATTCAGAAAACATTTTCAAGGCTACTCTGAAGCAGAGGGGAGAACGTTCTTTCACAGACATGAGGGGTATTAACTATTTTCCATTATCTTGCTAATTGTCTCATAACATCCCAGCAGTGTTTATTTTTCTTAGTGCAATGCAACTGAATTACATCTGAATGGGGAGTAATTAAACTAGTTAGCTCTTTTTATTTTGTCTCCCTTGCAGACACAGACCTAATTTGGGTTCATCTTGAATGCTGTTGCTATAATATGAGCTGTACTTGGAGCTGCACAACAGAGGACGTGGAGTAGTAGCTTCACCTGCAGGGCAATTTGGCAAAAGAAACACGGAAAAATCCCAGGTAAATGGAATGAGAAAGGCTCCTCTGATTGGATTAGAATCTTTTCCTTCAGAGCACGAAACCTTCAGCAGGGAAACTATGGGTTGTGTCTCAGAAATTAGCTAATTTGTAGGTTTTTAGCCTAGACCAGAAGCAGGGCTGGGAGCAGCTCTTCTCCCTCATCTCCCCTGTGACACAGAGGCATTTCTGGGGGGCTCCCCCAGCACCCACAGATAAATGAGCCCCCAGTTCCTGCCTGTGCTGGCTGAGCTGCCCCACTTGCACACACTGAGTTTTCCTGGTGTGGCTGCTTGGGGCACCTCCAGCACTCTCTCGGGCTTTTCCTTGTGAGGGTGTGACATCTTTCAGCCTGGATTTCTTTCCCCTCTTGGCACCACCGAGTTTGTCACTCAGTCAATGGTTGATGTCATTTTTGTGTTTGGAGAGGAAATTAGTCAGAGCTCAAGGGTAGCACAGCAGTGATTGCTGGTACCCCCCAGGTGCCAGAGAAATGACATTGTTATGTGTTTGTGGGAGCTTAGATGTGTCACCACGGATGTGCCACAGCCCTGAGAGCCCCAGAGCTGGGCTGTGCCCTCAGTTCTCCCTTCCCTCTGCCCTGGGTGGGTTTGCTATTTATGGGCTGGGAGGAACAGGGCACACCTCAGCTGTTGATTCTGCAGATGAGAAAATTGGCTTTATCTTCTGGACATACAGCCCTGAGGCTTCCTTTTCCCAAGTGATGAACTATTTTGTGACCAAAATAACTAAACAACAAAATGGTTGGTATAAATACCTCTTGTTTGATGAGGAAACAAACCCCCTCCCTACCCTCCATCCCTTTCCTTCCTGCTCCCTCCCTATAACTGCCTGGTCACTCCACACTCAGCCCCACTTCAGATAATAACAGGGAATGGAGAAACACAGGAGGAAGGACAGGATGAGAACTAAAACACTGAAGAAATGGAAGAAATTACTTCTTTCATCAGGAGATTTTCTACCAAAAACAGAGAGATATATTTTTTTTCCTTTTTTTGGTTTTAAGGACAGCCCTTGAGCTCAGGCCTAGAGCTTAAATGAGAATCAAGGAGAGCTGGTTTTAAAGCAATCTGTTGAAATCCATTCTAGAATAAGCTGCTTACATGGTTTGTACAATACATGTATAAATGGGAAGAAGGAAAATCTAGCACTGGAAGTCATAGGAAGAAGCTTGTTGGACCGTGCACACCTTATTAAAACAAAAAAAAAGGGATGTAGAAAGTAACTAGCCCAGCAAGTTACTTTTGGTTTAAATGTGGTGTTTCTAAATTTGCTCCAAACTGAAAAACCCCTGTTAATTTAAAACTGAGCAACAAATCAAGCTCAGTCTTACATGGTAAAGATATATAGCTTGGTATCATTAAGAATATTTTCTGTAAGAAATAGAGCAATATGACAGTGAACATATCATTGACAAATTTACCTATAGATCTGTATTATGACAAGCATAAAAATCTATCTCCACTACAATACAGCCCTCCATAATAGGTTTTGATAGCTGAATATATGGAAGCTGTCATGAATACAAATGGAGGGAAACCTGGTTTCCAGCTATTCTGCAACACAAATCTTTTTGTGTGTCACTGAAATAATTTCTGCTGCTTTTTAAAAGAAAAGAAAAAGATACTGGGAATGTACTTCTTTTTCCAACTACACCATTTGAAGCTCTCATCCAATTTTTCTATAGCAAAAGCAGAGAGAACCTGGGGGCAGAGTCCCCGAGTATGAGGGCTACAAATTTAGCAAAGTTATTGCAAGTAAACATGTTTATTTCACAGGGTGTAAAGAACAAAACTTATATTGTTAAATATAATTGTAGTGATGGTGTCATTGCAACAGAAGAACTTAAGGTAGGGGCTGGGGAATTAAATTTAATTCTATTTACTTTTTATTTTGGGTGAAGAAGGAAGAAAAGAGTTTGCTACTACTGAGCAGTGAGAAAACTGCTGCTCCATAACTGTGAAGGGCTAAAATTAGCTATCATTTTAGAACCCTAATTACAAGCAAATTAAATAAAAAAAAATCAGCCTGGCCATACTGTAAGCAAAATATATGCATACACTCTGGTGTGCGGTGGTGAGGCATGGAAAAACTGTTTTAAAAAGAAAAATCTTCACTGGTTCTCCAAAAGAAACAGAGGCAGCTGGACAGCAGGATAAAAATCTGAAGTTGTAAAAGCTTTAGTTGAACTCAGAATCCAGAGTTATGAAAGGAATAAAATCTTTACTATGCTGTGGATGAGCAATTTCCCATAAAGGAAATCTTCTCCTGTCCAGTGCTTTAATACTTACTGTGTTTCAGATTATCTTCATCTGTAACCCTCTAGAAGCAACACAGCTTTATGAAGCTGGCACCTCTTTCTCTAAGCAGAGAATTAAAAATTCCTCTTAGGCTGGGCTCCCAAACCAGAGTGCTGACAATATTGGCCCTTCCTCAGTCACACTGTGCACACACCTCTGCTCAACACACTTGGGGCTGTCTGCAGCCTGCTGGAGGAAGAGCACAAGAGCCATAAAAACCCCATAATGGCTGGGATGTAAGAGAGAGCCATAGATTTGATGCACATAATACACTCCTGCCTTATAGAGTTTATAAGCTACAAAGAGGATGCTGTCTTTGAAGCATAAAGTGGTGGGCGCTTGGCAGTCACTTCTGGTCTTATGGGCATCCAGGGGGAAAACAACCTCTGTCAAATTGAGTTGGTTGTCAACTGGCTGATGAGAAGCTCAAAATTGCCCCAAAATGTGGGTAATTTTTTTCCAGACTGGCCCAAACCACATCCTGGGCTGCATCAAAAGAAACAGGACCAGCAGGGTGAGGGAGGTGATCCTGCCCCTCTACTCCACTCCCATGAGACCCCACCTGGAGCTCTGGGGCCCCAGCATCAGAAGGATGTGGAGTTCTTGGACTGATTCTAGAGAAACACACAGAAAATCAAAGCATTTTGGTTTTCTCTGTAACCTGGCTTAGTGCTGGGTATCCCTGCCTGTAGAGGATAGTTGAAAAGAGATTGTCTTTAAGGTCCATTACAAACCAAAACATTCCACAATTCTATGAAATCACAGCCAATATAATCACATTTTCCACAAATAAACTACTAAATTAAAGGCAGGGAAGACTTCAATGAAATTCCCAGTATTATCTGCAGGTACATACCCATACACTGCTGCTCAGCCAGCTGGGGAGAAATAGAGGGCAGGCAGAGAAAAAGGAAGATCAGTCTTCAAAAAATTGTTTAATTACTCATTTTTGGACTCAAATCAAGTGCTATGAGTAAGCTGCATGCCTTTGTCCCATTTAGAGATCCCATGTGTTTGTTCATTGCTGATTGAGCCAGAACTGGCACCTTGGTGGGAGGCAGAGAAAGGAGGGGAAAGGAGAGAGAGGTTTCAGCTTAATTTCTTCACATATGGATATCATGGGCTCAGGAAACCTGCACTATCAGCATCAGATGATGGTCTTTTCAAAAGTCCAAAGTGTCTGTGCAGCAAGCACTGAAGTGACACATCACTCCCAGAGGTGGCTGTTCCTGTGGAGTGAGCTGTGCCTGAATTAAACCGTGTGGTTTCCCCACTCTCTTCATTCCATCACGTTCCTTTGCACATGAAACTGCATGTTAGAAATTACCCAACTCAGGATATTCTGTGATTCCATGAGGCCCACACTCCACATGCCATGGGATGTTTACCCTCCTAAATGCATCAAGTTCAACGCACCAGTGTGTCTGAGTGTGCAGCTCTGTGAACAAACAGAGCTGCAGGCTCACCCTGCCTCAATCTAGGGACAATCAGACAGAACAGGCTCACCCAGGAGAGCTGCAGTCAGTCCATTTGGAAATACAGCTGCCCATCAGTGACAAACCAGGGGCTCTCTAAAGCAAGCAGTTGGGCTCAAGATGGACAAAAAGAAAGCCTCCCAATAGCTCCATGCTCAAATGAAAGAGAGGAAGTGCTTAAAGTGGAAAAGTCCCATATCTAAAAGAGATAAAAATGAAGACTCTTCAAATGCAGATCAGGGAGAGATGAGGTTTTGTAACACTGCCAAGGGAGAAATACAAACAGGCTGCACTTCAGAGCCTCAGCACAAGTTCTATTAAGGAGTTTTCTTCAGAGAAGCAAAGCCTTTGTCTAGTCTAATCTGCAAATACACAGAAGTTATTTTTCCTCCGAGCAGCTACAAGCTGGTGCAAATAATCCTCTTCATCTTCCAACACCAGCAGCAGAGGTGGCTGACAATGAATGTCTGCTAGCAGCATTTCTTGCTACTCAAATCCATCTGCCTTTGACAGCTCACTGCAGCTCATTTTCATCTGGTAACCCATGATCAACATCCTCAAAAATGCAACACGTGTTGGAGCTCCTGGTAATCTTGAGGTCTTCAAACATAAATAAGTGCTCTTACAATGAAGATTCTTGCATGTGAATTTTCAGGAAATGCTAAAACTTGCTACACAGCTGTCATGGAGCCTCTGGTTCTCAGAAGCAGCTGGGCCACTTTTCTATTGCAAATAAACATTTCTTATCTAGTTTCAAAATATTTGGTACAAGCACTTAAAATGTAACTGCTCTGTTAATGAACGTTAGAGCTTTATATGTCAAATTTCCTTCTCACCATTTTTTCTGGCTCTATGTAGATTTTGTATGTTTTAACATTGAAATTATTTGTTCTTGTCCGCACAGTGCATGTACAGCAGGACCTGGTGTCACATTGGGTTCCAAAACACTGTTTTGTGATAAATAAACTTCAGTTACATCACTAAAATACCCACATTTATATAACTCAGTGCTCCTGCTAATTCAGGAGAGGCTGCCCAACGTCATTGTTCTCAAAGCTGGTGGTTCTAAATGATGAGCATACAGGTGCTTTGAATTTTTTTTTTCACTTGTTATCATGGCATAATAGGTTGCTTGCAGATTTAAATTTTATTTATGAATTGTCTGCACACCTGCAAAATGTAGAAGATTTATTTAAGCTTGTCTTTTTATGACTGGCCTGAGGATGAAATGCAACTTTGTCATAAAGTTCACCAGCTGCAGAATTTTTCTTCTTTTGTCCCATAATACTCCTTAGATGAGGTTCAAGTGCATTAGCAGGGAAGTTTCAGAGCAGATTCTTTTTTAATTTTCCCCCAGCTTTTAAGTGGTGTATGTTCCTCCCTGGGTACCTACACAGAATTTGCAAATACTAATGAGAGCTGTGTGTGTGTTCTTGTGGGAAAGTAAACCTGATATACTGAAACTCTGCTCTGCTAGATGCTCACATCAACAGTTTCATTTGTTTTGGCTAGAGGTGTCTATGATTTAGTCATTCATCCCAAAATAGAATTTTCACACTGAAGTGATAGTTAATCTAAAATAGTGTTACAACATTTAAAATAATACTATTTTAATGTTGTTTAATGTTTCAGACTCTCAGTTTATTTTCCTCCACACAAAATTTTACATGCCTTTAGGGACAGCTTCCAAGCATGAGGAAATAAAGTGCTCCCAGCCCAAAGAATACTCCAATTATACCTTAAACTATGTAAACCTAGTGAGTAACTTTTAACCAGGTTAAAGGTGTTTCTGTCCAACAGCCAGCTTATTAAAGTTTTAACAAGGAACAAGCCTGAAAACTCTCCACACCCTCACAGCTCCTGAGCACCTCCCACTGCAGCCAGAATCAATTCACCCGTCTGCCTCTCTTTGCACACCCTGAGGACAGGTGGTTGGAGAGAAATGGAGATGCAATTTTTGCAAGGATGGAGTTAGAGAGAGCAACTTAACCTGCTTGGCATTACTGACAACACAGCCTCTACAGGCAAGTGGGGAATAAATTCTCATTAGCCCAGCATAACAGGTAAGGCTAAAGCATACAAGTCACTTTATGATGATCTGCTGGAGAATAACTGTCAGCCAAAGCACCCTGATCCACCTGGTGTCACACTAAAGCAAAGCGGCTTCACCCGTGTTAAAATTTTATGTGAAAAACTGTTTTGTTTTGCTCAAGCTATCAATTTCTAATTTAATTATGCTGAATATTGAATTCTACTTGTGTAAACACAAATTGTCAATACATTATTTCGTGCCTAAGGATTTTAGGTCCTTTCCTGTAAGACCATGCATCACAGTTTATTGAATATCTATAGCATTGACCAATTTTTCTTCTTTGCCTGCAAACCAGAACTACTTATTGTAAAAAACTTCATTTAAAACTCAGATGATGACAAAGATATGTCCTCAATGTCATTTCAAGGATATGCTCAAAAAGCCCCCAAACTTTTAGTAACAAATAAGTTGCATGTTCATAGGATAGAAAGCAGAATAATTACTCAACTGCTTTGAATAAATTGTGGTACCCTAATGCTAATCAGCTTTAGTAACCTCAAAAAAAAGGAAGTGAATGTACATTCATTTATATTCATTAACTAGGCAGGTTTTCTATTTCAGGAAAGCAGAAGGGTTATCATGAGACTTTTGTTTCTGTTCCTCCCATAGAACATCAGTCTTTGGATCAAAAGCATGATGTTTCACTTTAAACAGATTTTTTCATGCCTCAGAATTTTCTCCTCAAAACCACATTGAGCAAAAAATGATCAGAACCATCGATACATTAACATAGTAGGAAAATTAAATAAAGATTTGAACCCTAGGGACACTTGGATTTTTCAGTGCTGCTTCAAGGGATAAAGAATTTGAAAATCATGATGTAAAGATGGCAATTATTCCCGACCTGAAATGACTTGAAAGCAGAGTTCAGTAGAGTTCAGTCAGCAAGATTTTTGTCACCCAAAGTCTGAAATGCTTTTAGCCCCACTGAGTTCAGTGTGGTGCTCTCCAGTGAACACTGCCCAGCGTGGTGTTTGCCCCACTCTCCAGGCTCTTGGGGCTTTTTCTGGACAGATCTTTTCCCAAAAGGTGTCTGATCCTGCTTAAAGACTGAACCAAACAAGCCAAAACCCCTCCCTGCTGCTCAGTGAGTGCCCTGAGACATGGCAAGAGAATTGGTGAGAATGGCTCCTGATTAGTCAAATAATGTAAATATGTAATATATAATGTAAATATGTTTGTATACACACATCTGGGGTATCTGAAGACACAGACGATTTCAGCACTCCCTGGTATCAAAAAAGTCACATTTTATGGCCACATGAACCCTGAGGCATGCCAAGGTCAAAAACTACAACATGTGTACATTTAAGGAAGAGTTTGCTGATCAGTGCCAATCAGAGAGTAAAATATTCCTTCAATGCAAGAAGGAAAACTCAGGTCATCTTGGCTTCTCTTGAGCCATTCAGTTCTGACCAACTGCAGGACAGGCTAATGGGCAGCAGAGGCAAGGAGCACGCCATAAATTCACTTTCAGAGTGAGGAAAATACCCCTTCCCAATGACTGCTTTGTGTTCTAAGACAAAGGGAATGAGGAAATGAAACATCAGGAGACATCACAGAAAAATTCATATTTTCCTCTTGTCTTTGTGTTTCTTAATTTGGGGGGTTGGAGGGGTGCTATGTTTTGGTTGGTTCATTTGATTTCATTTTTTGGGGTTTTTTTGTTATTTTTAAGGCAGTCCTTCATTAGAATGTAGCAGAGCATCCTTCTATGGATGAAACACAGTGGCCAAGGGGTCAGGCTATCAGTTTCAAGTAATATAAGACAATTCAAGTGAAAAGTGATGTATCTGAACAACAGAAAATAAAATGCAGAGCTTTACTACCAAGAAGGTGAACCAGAAAATAGCATACAAAGAAATACAGGCAATTCAGTAGTAAGGAGAGAGGGAAATTCTCCTAAGCACTGCCATGACAGGAATCCCAGCAGGGGCTCAGGCTACATAATGAGAAGGACAATTCCCTAAGATTACTTGGACCAACATCAAATACCTTTAATTTTCACTGATGCCTATTAAATGGAATTAATGCAGTGGAGCTGTCAGGTACCCCAAGAGCAGAGCATTCCATTCCCAAGCAGAAACATCAGTGTTTCGTGGAAGGCTTGCAGGAGCCCACTGTGGCACTGGCCATGCAGGGTGGTGGGCAAGCTGCCTTCCTCCCGACATCTTAACAAATTCAGGAGCAATTCTTCACCTTGATTGTTAAAGACTAAAACCAAAACAACCGTAATCAATTACAGCATTCAAGGCCCAGGAGGAAATTTTAAAAGGAGCTCTCAAGGTCAGGGATTCAGTGGAAATAGATCCTTGCTGACAAGAGGCAGAGCCGCCCTGAGCTGGGGGCTACATCTGCAGGACAGCTGCACCACGTGCATTTTCAGCATGCCAGAGCAGCAAACAGGAACACACGGAGCTGATTGGCAGCACACAGAAGGGTTAACCCTCAATTCCATGACAGAACTTAACCCAAATAAGGTCTATGATATCGAGTCTGGAGGGAAAAGAAATCAATTCTGGTTGCCACGGGTAGGATTTCACCACTTGATTAGAGAAAGAAATGAATCTTTAAAGCATACTTACAGGAAAGGTATTTTCCATTTGCATGAAAGATGGGGATGGCTGCATCCCAAGTTAATGAAATCAAGTCTTCTGTGCCCGTTTGAGGATTTCATCTATTTGAATTATGCAAATATCAAATATAGCTTCATTGTGTAAAACTTCAAAATGAGAACGCTATCCATAATATCCACGGGGGCCAAAATTATATCCCCACTTCCCAAAGTTAACATTGTTTCACTGAAGACCAGGAAGAGGTTGTGAGTTTGTCCTACAGCATTGTGTTCTAGCTATGGCAGTCAATTTAGAGGACACTCCTGCCTGTCAGCAAATAAACATTAAGTCATTTCAAATTTCACCTCCATTTGATGAGGTTAAAGCAATTCTCTCGTGGAGATAGGGGCTCAGAGGAGGGTTCTGAGTGGTACAGGCACTGTGTCAGGCACAGGAGGGCTGACAGCCACGTGGGCTTGGAGGAGGGCACCAGGGCAGCCTGGCAGAGGGAGCTGGGCAGCAAGAGGGGCAGCAGCACAGGGATGTGTTACCCCTCATTCAAAGACCAGAACATGCAGGGAATGGTTCCTTCACCTCCAGGCAGAGATCTGGATGTGCACCAAGGGCAACTTGTGTGGTCCCAGGACACCTTTCTCAAAGCTTCCTTTTGGCAAAAGGTTTCTGAAAGGTATCTGAAATTTTCAGCTTGCTTAGGCTTGCTGGACCTTGCAAGTTCAGCAGTCTCCCAGAGGAGGATACAAAGCCACACAGGCCACACCAAGGAGCACCAAACATGACTTTTCCATTCCAACCTTTTCCTTCCAAACCAGCAATCCTTGGCTTTATGGCCAGAGACATGTCTCCACTCCCAGCACAGGCAACCACACCACAGACTTGCAGAAATGATCACATTCTGTACCCCAGAAACTGAATGAGTTAGTCCCACTCTCTGCTTGGAAAACTGTCCCTGGCCATGTCCTTCTCATGATTAGAAATTTTCTCATTTCTGTCTGTACTCATTCATGGCCCCTACAGACCTATTAGTTCTTGTGCCAATGCTCTCATTTAGCTCAATGCAGAGAACATGGCAGTGTTTTGTAATATCAGAGTGTTTGCACTGTAGGACAATGTTTCCTAAATTGTCAATATGTTCTTAGTAATAGAAAAGAATGCATTCAGATGTTGCCTTGGACCAGGAGACAAATAGAAAGGGGACATTTAAATTCCAAGTTGCTATCAAAAAGCTTTTTAGAATTCAGTGGATGTATATATGAGCAGGAGGCAGGGAAAGGGAAGGGAATCCAGCCAATGGAAAGCTTCAGTCTCCAGACATTAACTTTAAACAATGAGTTCCCAAGGCTGCCTCCAAGTACACCAGGTGGGGGGAAATTTCCGAAAAAGGGCACAAGGGAAGCACTGAAGGCAGGAAGAGGAATACAGTCACAAACCTGCACAGGCACAGACACTGCTCCAGCTGAGGGGGGATGGCCCTTTGTGCCCACCAGACCAGCAGTTTCAGAAGAATTTTCTCATTTTGCTCTTCTATTACTGTTTTTTAGTAGGTTATTTTTATAGCAAATCTATAGTCAGCATGGATTTAAAGCTCTTCAAATGGGGACTTAATCAAGGGTACTACAACTTCCAGACTCCAGTCTCTGAGCTGGAGAGGAAGGTGTGCAGACTGGAGGGAATGTTCTTGCTCTGCAGCTGTAGGCAATTGCAAACTGCTTGACATAACCTGAGTTAAACAGGCTGGGCTCCTTGGGCAGTGTCTGAACATGTTTAACGTGCCAGGCTTCACCCACTGCACAGTGAGATCAGGCTGATTGTGCCCAGAGTCACTCTGCATACAGCTGTTTCTCAATCCCTTTTGCAAGGCTTTCAAACCAGGGTACAAACCAGATCTTCCTCTTTCCTTTCACTCACTGCCCCCCTGTTCTTACAGATAACTCAAAGCCAGCTGTATCCTTCTGTTTGCTACGTTAAACAATGCAACCTCTTTTTAGCTTTTGTTAAAGATCTGTCTCCCCATTCTCCAGCCACCTTGGCAGTCTTTTTTTCTTCCAATGTCAATATGGGTAGTTACACATGGCATTTTTTCAAAAGTTCAAGTTTAAAAATAAATCTATTCTAAACCATTAAACTTCACTAGCTAAGTTACTCCTCTAGAATCATCATCCAAGATTTCAAAAGTTTGTGTATGTCTGGAAACGCCAATACATGCTTTCACACACTTTGGCAGAAGCTGATGCCATTACTAGCACTCAGGTTTAGGTATTTTGGCTTTCAAAAACAAAACAAGCCCTTAAACACCATCTTATGAACACCTGTAACACAACCCATTTCACCCATTTTAGACAAGCATTTCTTTCAAGCAATCACAAGGGTCTGTTGAGTAATCCTGTGGCAGAAAGTCAGACAGCTTTTAGCAATCTCCCTGTCTGAAGGACAAGGGCAAGCACCAGCGTGCTTGCTTTTGACTTCTGTTTGACCTTCAGCACACAAGGCTGGTTCTTATCTCATGGTTAAAGCCTGACATGTTAGTTGTGTTCACAAGTTGTGTTTGAAAATCTGCGTGCTCTGCTGCTGACGTGCTGCAACCTTTAGCTACCTTAAAAGTTTTATTCTGATTTTTGGTTCACTCTGAGCAGATTCAAGAACTCTCTTCTGTAGAAATCTTTAAGTATTACTAAGAGGTTCATCTGGTGAGGACCTTCATTCTCAGTGTCTTTATGGGACAAATGTCAGCTTACTTTTCAAACTCAGGGAGCTCAAAAGTTGTCTTTGTTGGAGAGAGAGAGAGAGAGAGACAATGTGGGGCACAGGAATTATAACATCAGGAATTATAAGCTCCAGCAATACTGGAGCTTTTCAAACAAAACACATTTTGGTGTACACACAACAAAGGTAAGTAACACGCCCAGAAATTAACATCTTTTTTTTCTTAAAAATCTACATTTTAGGGGCAGAAGGATGCAGCAAAGAGCAAACAGAATTTGAAGGAGAGCATTTCAATCCCTTTTTTTTTCTCTTGTCTACCCAAAATTTTTGTTCTACCATCTTAAAAATCTCATGTTCCTGTTCCTGGCTGAAGGCAGACAGATTGCATGCCTGGTTTTGCATATACAGAAAGTTCCATACTGAAAGCAGACACACTGGGACAGACCTAGGACTACCCATTAATTTCTCTCTGTGCTGATCCCACATAGAGATCTGCAGGAGAAGGAACAAGAGATTTTCCTGTTCTATTCACACCAAGGTCTTGGCAGGCAGCAGTATCAGGAGTTTCTGGAGTGGAGATTATATCTTGTTCTTGTCAGCACTATCCTTCAAGGTTATATTTAACCTCTTTTAGGATCTCATTTTTACATCTGGCTCCCAAAACAGCGAGCTTCACAATTTAAATTTTGTGCCTTATGGTAAAAGGACTATAACAATTGCAGTTACAGCAATATAATAGAAGGCACAGGTATATACTGAACCCCAGGGGTTTGGTTATGAGGGAGCTATCAAGAAAGCCTTCTAATATTTCTTCAAATCAAAATCACCTTCAGCAGCACCATACCAGACATACCACGAACAGTCTGGGCATGAGGTGGTTGCTCATTTAGCTGTGTAAGACAAACATTACACTGAACAAAAAAACAAGCTGGCAATAATATATAGAGGAGCAAATCAAGGTGGATTTGCAGAAATACTGCATGAACAAGGACAAAATATTTACGCTACCCTCTGAAAGGGGCTGAGCTCTTTTGCAAGGTTCAGCTAGAGATTGGAGCAGCTGCTGCCTCATCAAACATGGGAAAAGAAAGCCAT
The DNA here is from genome assembly GCF_028018845.1 of Melospiza georgiana. Lineage (NCBI taxonomy): Eukaryota > Metazoa > Chordata > Aves > Passeriformes > Passerellidae > Melospiza > Melospiza georgiana. The sequence goes on along the minus strand of NC_080436.1, from coordinate 33,575,084 downwards.
TTACACCGAGGACAAGGATGGATGGCTAAGAAATGTTATCTTCTCTAATGAACCCCTGTTGTTTTTATAGTGATGATTAAAGTTTAGTTTCCTGGTAATTGTTACACATGTGCCTCTGTTTGCAGGTGGTTTTCAAGTGCTTTCTGAGCACTCACAAAACCCTCCCTGCATGCTTCTGTAACATACACCTGCTGATGTATCCCCAACTCTAACCTCATATCTGCATTTCAACTTAAATTCCTTATTCTAAAAATTGATCAAAATTGGACAAAAATGCTGTGTGCTTTTAAGAGGGAATTAATGCAACAATGAGAAGCTTACAGACAGCTTAAAAGGAAACATGGAAAAGTTAGCTCATCACAGCACCAGACCTCTTTCTCAGTTTCACCTTTCCTTGAAAGTCACAATTCATAAGATTAAAAGGTTCTTGGCAGTCTCATTTAATCCATAATATTCTGGCCTTGATATTACTCATCCATGAACAGCAGAGATCAGAAGGATAACTGCTTTCTCACCTAAGCAGTAAAAGCTTATGATACCCTCAAAAAAAGGCTGGAAAACTGCTACAGCACATTTTGCCAAATAGAATTTGAAACCTTCTCTGTTTATCTTCGGTGGTTTAGGAACTTGATACAATGAAAGGGAAGAAGCCTTTAAGATACTGGTCAGTTCTCAGTTTCTTATAGAAATGTTGCCTCCAGCAAACCAAGAAGTTATGTAGGATAATCACATAACCATGGAATGATTTGGGTTGGAAGGGACTGTGAAGTTCATCTTGCTTTGACCCCCTGTCATGGAAAGGGCCACCTTCCAAGCCCTAACCTGGCCTTGGACACTTGTCCAGGTCCTTCTGGAAGGCATCCTGTCTTTCAGGTGTGTCAACCACACCACTCAGCTTGGTGTCACCTGCAGATGTGCTGAGGGTGCACCCAGTGAGACACTCTGTGTTGTTATGATAATAAATAACGAAATTGAAAGCTTCACTAACAAATGCACAGATATTAAAGTTCTTCCCCATTAAAATTCACAGGCAATCATTGTTAAAAGATAATGGCCCCAGCATCAGATAGGAAAACAAAAGATTTAATTACAGGAACTGTGGTATAATTTGAATATGAAACAACAGAGGATTAGATAATGCATTTAGCTTTCACAGGTGAAGATTCCAATAAATTATCTGTGAACTTCACACAAATCACTCCTACCTTCTGAAACTGGGGAATTGCAAGATGGCTCAGAAGAGAGAGCAAGAAAACAGAGAAATACTGGGAAATTTTTGCTTAAGGCAATATTCTCTTGACCAAACAATAAGGGCAGTACAAGTCAATCCACTTCATACCTGTAGCAACATCTGTGTTTCTCCACTTTGAGACAAATAAATCTTCTTGCTTTCTTATCCACTCTGAAGAAAAAAGACATTTCCCAAGGCTTCTGCTTGTAAGAAAACATGTCTTGGGGAAATTGCCATGATACAGAGTGTGTTTTTCAGAAGCTGAGGTGACACAGCCTGTCCTGCCTGTTTCTTGGCTCAGGTTGCACAGTGAAGGATATTGCCTGAACTTCCCTAATTCCTTCTCTTAGCATTTACCTAGGAGTGCCAGAAGAACCAAGGGCCACTACATTTATTAACTACAGCTTGTAAGAGAAAAAGAGAGAGATTAATAATATTAAGTTTAAGGCCAACACGGGTGATGGTCCTTAATGAGGCTTAAAGACTTTGGGCAGCTGTGATTATAGGGCAAAAGTGATTCAGGAATCGTAGCTGGGCACTTTTTCTCTGGGCAGCACAGATGCTGAAGCATAAAGAATCAAAAGCTGTAAGTCCCTGCAGACCAGGTGAAACCCCAGCTTCCTTGTAGGCATCAGGTGAAAACAGAAGCGTGGCCGCAACTCTACCAAAGCACCAGTAAAGCTCTCATTGCCCTCATGGAAAACCAGCTCTCAGGTGTCCTCAGAGACCCTCTCTGCCAAGGTATCATATATATGGGGAATTATGTGAATTCCATTAGTGGTGAATCTGCTCCTCTGCATTATTTGCAGGGTGAGGTTGTTTTCAAAGCTGCAGGCTTTTCATGCTGAAGCAATTTTTAAGTACTCTAATGCAAAGTGTAATCACACATTGATTTTTCCATTAAAACTACAAAAATCTTAAATACCTTGGGGGTGCTGGCCTCAATTAGTCCCAATTCTTCGATTCTATTTCTCTTGGTGTTGTTTTGCCATCCCTCAGTGTAGGAGGAACATAAGAGTGTCCACTTATGCTGAAAGCACAATCTTCTATTACATGAGTCCAGTTAAAAGCAGGAGTAGATAAATTGCTTTCTGTACAATAGGGAGGAAAATTATGCTGGGCTCTCCCCATGTCCCTTTTTAAATTGCTGTGTGGGAAACTTGAACATAGAGATGTCTGGATTTTGGAAGTTTCCATTGAGTCTATTTTACTGTGGGTTTTTTTTTTAATTGACAGAAGTTCCCCTGCTCTTCAGAGGAGATTATTTGTACACAATTGCCCTGAGAAGCCATCATCCCTCAATGCAGCCTTTCCATTGTCACCTGTTGAATAGCTGAGCTTCAGTTTTGTGCTACCAGCATTCAGCAGCACTGATTGGTTTTGCCACTGACACCAGGTTAATGCTTTTGCAGAGAAGAGGAAGACAATTTTTTCCCAACACCAGCAGGAAAATAATTTGCTTTTATCACTTTTCCAAGAAGCAGGACCTGGAAGAAAAAACTTACTAGTTACAGAGGGTGGATGCCCCATACACCAGAGTGGCCAGACCCTGGTCTGTTGGTGAGTGTCCACCCATTTCAGTGCACTGAGCCTCCTGCTTGTCTTGTGGAATTCAAAGCCCTGCTCAGGAAAACATATGGATGGAATCACCATATAAAACACAGAGAGATTAAAATCAAATCCAGCCTACATTGTACTCATCTTCAGACATGTCTGCAGCAAGGTGCCTGAAGAAAGGCAGCTCAATGGAATGATTAAAGAATTGAACCAAGAGGAGTCAATGAAGCTGAGTTTAAAGAACATGGGCTGGAGTTGTGTTCTGGAATCTCATCAATTAGCTTATTCTTTTCATTTTTTTTCTATCCCTAACCTTTAGCTTTTTCAGTAGGGGAAAGCCCAGCTAAATTTCAACCTATGAAGAAGTATCTAATTTTCCTGTAACAGAAGTCTGTTGTCAAATTACACTGTGCCTGAGTCATACTTAGATGACAACCATGCATTTTTCACAACTACCTGAAGTACTCTGAAGTAATTTGCCTCCTGAAATTTGCCAAGTGCCTGACAAAATACACTTCAGTGATCTTTGGAGAGGCTATTCCTACACATAATACCTTTATTCTGAGCAGAGCATTAAGCTGCCAGCAGCAGTACATGGCAAGAAAATGGTGCTCCATCTGAAGTTCTAAGAGATGCTTCCAAGCTGTGAGTCAAGGTTTTATCTGGATTTAGCTAATGGCTCAGTAAAGCTGGTCATGATGTTCACAGAGGCTTTGGTGCTGTTATAGAATTGCTGGCATTGCTTTAACAACAGCCACCAGAAAAGTGGCATGGCTTTGGTCAGGTCTTGCCTGCCTAGCTTTTCCAGCCATTCCCTTCTGTCCATTTTCTTTTTGGTTTTGGTTTGTTGTTTTGTTTTTTCACTTAGAGACAGGGACTCTCTTTCATTCCATGGCACTCACCAGTGTCAGTAAAGCCTCTGGCTGCTCCTGCCCTGTAAAGCAGACCTGCCCTGAAGCTGTCTGTACCATACCACATCCCAGGAAACCACCCTGCCACTGCCTTCAGGTTGACACTCAGTGTATTTGACACACTTAAGTGTTACACCACACAAAAAGAAAATTTAAACCTCCACTACACTGCCCTTCTCAGATGAAGGCACTGCTGGAGGTTATAACAAATTCCCTTGCCTGCTTATTAAAAGAGCTGCAAGATATCTGCTGTCCAAGCAAAATTCATCCTACATCAGATGGTCCCAAAGCAGAAGAGTTGCAGTTCTGTAGAGGTGGGAAAGAGAGAGCAGTGGGAATTTGCTGCCTCACATGTGCCAGGAGAGCTGATGGTGCTGGGTGGTACCAACAGGATCTCCAGCTGGGCAGGTCCTGCATCAGCTCTGGCTCCTGCAGCTACAGCAGGGCTTCAATGCACCTCCACCAACACTTCCATAGCAGCCAGATCACTCGGGTATTTCTCTTTTCTGGATGGAACATCTCAGGAAAGACAGATGTTTCATCATGGACAGGAGACAGGAAAATATTGCCCAGATGTCAACTGGCAAAGCACCCACCATGCCCAGCAGCCTCACTGAGTGGATCTGTGCAAACAGAGGAGACCCGCTTCAAAGGGCCAACTGGAAATGTAGAGCACAAAGAAGGAGGATGTTGCAGCACAAATGGACCCTTATTTCAATGTCTGCACTGTGGTAGGCTTGAGGCTGCTTTATGCAAAATGATCAAGGCTCTTAGCAGAAGCTCAAACTGAAACTGCCAAGGGAAACATCACAGAAGCTTTAGAACTGAGCCCTTTTTCAGCTGGGCCCATCAGAACTCACTTTGTTGTAGAGCCAGGCCCAGTGTGATGACAAACCACTCAGCTGTTTTGTACAAATGTGCTTCTGGATAGTCACAGGTTGGTGTGGCCATGGCCAGGGAGCAGGAGCAGCTGCTGGTGCTTTCCCTCCAGCAGCTCCTGTGGAGGCTCCTCACATACTGCTGCCCTCTCCCAGTGCCAACACTTCCCAAAGATTCCTAACTTACTTTCCTAAAGATTCTTAACTTACTTTCAGCTATGGAAGCATTCTTTTTGTAATATTTATAATTATTGCACTAGTTGGAGCTCTCTTTTACAGAATCCTTCCTTTACATTCCCTTTCTGTGTTTGCTACTAACCACTTATAATAATTATAAATATTATTACATTTATAATTATAAGATCCACAATCTAAAATCCACTTATAATAATAATTATATACATTATTATATTTATAATTATAAGATACATGCCCTCCAAACCCACCCTTTGTGAGAGCTCTCTGTTACAGTGCAGGGGCCTCAGCTCAGGTGTTGGAGCAGCAAGAGGTCCCAGTGGCACCTTGTCACCATTTAGGTGGTCACTGCCTTCATGGCCATAGGAGAAAGGCAGGATCAAGTAGCCACAAAGACTGAATTGGTTCCTGTCAGGGTGGGTCAGGCATATTAAGAGGTTTTAAATACTGTTAAAAGCTTGCCTTTCATGAAAGTGCCATCAGCCAAGTGTTTTCAGACTTATTTCAGCTACCCAGTTTCTGCAGTGGTGTCACCCCACCTGCAAGCATCAGTACCATCTATGGCAAGTAATCTTTCAACATTTCCAATTAATTTCCATGAATGTTGTCGAGTGCCACACAATAACATGACACTAAAAGAGCATTATTTCCTCCTGGTGTCATCCTTTACTTAGCTTTTTCTCATAGTCAGATTTATGATTTTAATCTCTGTTTTATAGAACTTATCACTTTTAACAACCAGAAGAAAATGCTAAATTGTTTTTATTGCTGTTAGATGTACAAAGACACGATGCTATACACTGTCATTTACATTTCACATTAAAAGTGAAATATGCCGTGAATGTGCAAGTATTGGTTTTAATTTGACCCATCTGTTAAATGAAAAACAAAGAGGACTTCTAAATCACAATATTTAAATTCAGCAATTTGTAAACAATTTATATGTTCATTTCTTCTGGGTTAAAACTGCCCTAAAGCATCACTGTTATGAAATCTCCAAATTAAATTGCTTTACATTGTTCTCAGAAAGGCAAGCCAGAGTTTCTTGCTCCTCAGTTTATTAATTCATTCCCCAAGCCAAGTAAATTAGCAAGGCTTGTATTAAGAGTCTGAAATAATTTTGGGGAATTCACACAAGTATGTCCTGCCTCCAGAAAGCTGAGAGTACAGTGGGAGTGTCAGATACACAGGGGGGCAAATTCCCTTATCAAAAAGGGCAAGTTGTTTTCATTTATTCAGCACTCTTGCATCTCCTATTCCATGCTAGAGTACCAGGAAGAATAATCAAGAAGGGGAGGAAAAGCCATGGCAATTTACCTTCCCCTCTCAGCCCAGCCAGGATTTGGACCTCAGGTTTGGCTTTAGTGGGAGGGAGAGCCACACATACCTAAGGATCCCCCAGGCAGCCCTTCCAGAGCAGATCCCTTTTTCTGCTTTGTGCCACAGGTGTGTTTAGCTCCACTGCTGAGCCTGAACCCCAGAAATCTGTACTGTCACTGGAGCGAGGGACACAGAGCCCTTTTAATAAACCCCAGATGGGGCCTCTCCACTCCTTGTGAGAGGAGTTGATTTCTTCATTTCATGACCTGACAGAGACCATGGCAAAAGCAGGACTAGGTGAGGAAGAAGAGGATCCTCAGGGGAAAAAATATTAAAAAGGGGGAAAAAAGTAATACAAAATCTAATCTACTTAAGTTGTAGAAGTGCACAGATGCACGAATTTCAAGTCCCTCTCTGCCATATCAGTCAGAGCATCAAAAAGCAACATAGAAATACTGGATGTACTGTGCATTCCTACCCTGGATCATTCATTTATTACATCCAGCACCATAACGAGGGACCCAACAAAACAGGAACTCAAAATAATGCAGGCAGGACATGATTAAGGGTGCCTATAAGGCTATCAGCAAACTTGGAGGCTGCATGGATCACTGCCCAGAAAGATTCCAAGCTGGTGGAATGACAGCTCCATTAGTTTTTTGTCTGATGAATGTGGCGAGAGAGATCAGAATAAACATAATTTCAGGGTTACAGGCCTTCAAATAAAACCAGAGGAAAAAAAAAATTCAAAGAGAGCAACTGCAATTTGTGAGACCAAATCAGCTCTCCAGTCCAGCTTCCTTAATGGTCAAATTCAACACAGCCACAACTGCTGAGGCTGAGAACTCTCCTAGGAGCATCCTGAATTAACAGGGAAATGCCTTCAGAGAGAGACAAGCTTCAGATCTTGCAAGACAGCCGTCCCTCCCTTCAGCAGCCTTACTAAATATACTCATATTTGTAATTTAGTGGGAAAACATGTATAAATATATAAAAATATATAAATATGTAAAAAACATATATATAAATATAAAATATTAATATATAAATATATTTAAAACATATATAAATATATAAAACATATATAAAGTAGAGCTACTTTATAGCCAGGCAACTGTTGCCTATTGCTACCCCAAAGGTCAAGCTGCAACAGCCTGTCACCCATATTGCTGCATGTAATTAAAATCCAACAGAAACAGCAGACAGTGAGTGGATTTTTCCTTCCTTTTCCCTCCTGCTTGTTCTAATGACAAAAAGAACCAAAAGCACACAGAAACATCTGGCTTCTTGACATGTATCATTGCAACCAAAAGTATTATCCCTCATTTTGTACCACTTTCAAAGCCTTTGGGAGAGCTTGGTGAGATATAAATGGAGGTTTCTGGGATTTTTATTTTGGTGAGATATATTTCTGGTGAGATATAAATGGAGGCTTCTTCCCAAGCGGAAAGGGGATAGGGAGGGAGGGAGGGGAGGCAGAGTAGGACATGGCTCTTACCCAGGAATAAAGTGATCTGTCTCCTGGAGCTCTTGCCCTCTGAACTCTCACTTTTCCTCAGGTACTGCTCCTGGTGCTTCACTCCACCCTTCACTGCCACAGTGCCCTTCTTGTGGATCATCAGGGCTTTCATCATGCTGTGGCACATGAAGGTGACACAGCCCAGCACGACGATGTACACAGCGAAGGCGCTGAAGATGCTGGCCTGGAACAGCGACCACCTGGAGGAGAGGCAGGTGCAGATGGTCATGTTGTGCTTCAGCTCAGGGATGTAGTGCCTGGGAGTGGGCTTGACACAGGAGCTCGTTCTCTGGTAGCCCTCGATGGCCTCCAGGGGATATTCCGTGCCCATGGCAAAGAGCAGGGGCAGAGCCACAATGACAGATGTCCCCCAGACGAAGGCAATGAGCAGCTTCACCGTGCGGGGCCCGGACACGGCCTTGAACCTGAAGGGGTGGCAGATGGCCACGTACCGCTCGAAGCTGAGCGTGGCCACGTGCAGCACCGTGGCGTAGCTGCAGGCCTCGAAGAGGAAGTAGTACAGCTTGCAGGCAATGTTGCCATTGGGGGTGGAGAAGGGGCTCCAGATGGCACTGAAGAACTCCACGGGCATGCCCAGCAGGATGACCAGCAGGTCGGAGCAGGCCAGGCTCACCATGTGGTCGGTGACCTCCTTCTGCAGGTAGCCTTTCTTCTGCAGGATCCTGGTGACTTTGATGGTGACGCTGTTGCCCAAGAGGCCCGCGATGAAGATGCAGATGTAGATCAAGGCCAAGGTGATCTTGACCCACAGAGCCACCTCAAACTCCGGGACGTGGCTGTGGTCGATGACAGGAGAACAGTCTGAAGAAGGCGTCTCTCCTGCCATGAGCAGTCCCAGGGTGGAGGAGGTTCTCTCCTGTCCTCTCCAAGTTTCCAGTTCACAGCAAACAGATTCTCCTCACTTTGCCCCTCTCCCCGAGCCACACATGTCCCAGCAGTCAGGAATAACGAGTGTGTCTCAACCAGCCACGCCTGTGGGCTTTGTTGGTTTGTGAGCAACAGCCTCTGAGTCAGTAAGTTAAACAGGAAAGTGTTTCAGCCCTTACCTTTCTTTATAGCAAACACCTCTTGCTCTCTTTGGATTTTCCTTCTCCTTTCTCCACGAGGTGAAGCCTCTATTCTCCAGCCCGTCACCGTGTGAGCTGCTCTGCTTTCCACGTTTTTCTGTTCCCCAGCAAGCAAAGCAGCTTTTGGTCCTGGCCCCAGCAGGAGGAAGTCAGAGTCTCTGTGGTTATGTTACTCTGTTAACCATTAACCAAAATCTTGGCCATCCTTAGTCACTGGCAGCACAGCAGGTTTCGAGAGAGGGAAAAAATAGAAAAAAGCAAGCCCCTCATATCTGAAAGCCACTTCCTGTCACAGTGAGAGGTGTTTGTCCTAAAGCTGTGGTTTGGTTGTCAGGCTGAGTGTGTGAATGGTGCTGAAGAGAAAGTATCTCCTCATGATAACATTCCCTGGGCTCCAGACTTCACTGCTGTGTGTGTTTCTGCCCACATGCTTCACTACTGCACATTTCCTTTAACGAAGGTCTCACATCTGCAGTGCTGGTCATGGAGCCTGTGCAGCCACAGACTGATTTACATCAACAGGAGGTTCTGGTTTTCAGCTGCTGCTGATGAACGGGTAGTTCTTAAAATACCTGCTTAGACAGACTCTAAAGAGGCTTCTTGGAAGTGATAAAATAAGATGAGCTCTAGATTTAAACACGTGGATTCTTTCCCTTCAAATTTCCATCTTCTCATGTAAGATAACAGAAATAACCAAGTCAGTAATCCCAGTCATGCCAATGCTTTCAAATAATCTGGAGTGGCAGGGATGCAAATGTTCTTCCCCCTCCTGTGTCTCACCCCAGGGGGAAAGAATTTGATGTGGTCTTTAGTTTTAGTTTCAAACCATAGCACTGAATGCTCCCGAGGTAACCCCTGGAAACATTTAATTACAGGAGGTGTGTATAGATTAGGAAACCTTTAAATTACAATGCAAAATGACAGTAGAGCTTTTGCAGCTGTAATAGAGAGAGGGCCAGTACGGTGATCTGCTCCAGTGCCAAATCTAAGAGCAGTGGGCTCACAAAGTGATTTTTATTAACTAGACAAGCTCATGTGACACTTGCAGCTCGTGATAAAAGACAAACATTAGGAAATTGTCATTAGACAGTCTCCTCACATTCAGTGGTTATCACTGCACCTCAGCAGCCCAAGTACACAATGAACGGAAAGATGCCCCAAACAGGATAATCAGCACCTGTTTCTGTGCATTATTTATGCACTTCTGTTTCCGAAAAATCACTTCAAACCTGGCAGAACTTCAAGCTGTGTAGTCCCAGTCATCTTTCCCTACGTTTGATAATTCACATTTGTTCTGCTCAGACAAGCTTTCTATTATTACCCCATTTCTTTCACTTAATTTTACTTTATAAAAGTGTGAACAAAGATTACATATGCATGACTGAATTGTGGAAATGAAGCTAATTAAAATTTGCTGCTTACCATCAAAAAGGAAAAGGGAGAGAGAGAGAGAGAGAGCAAAAGAGAAGGCCCAATAGGATTAGATCTCCCCCTTTTTTTCCACACCAATTATAAAATGCAGAACACAATTTTACGTTTTCAATATTATCTTTAGAACATACACAAAGTTTATTAAGTTTCTAATAAAGAGCTGGTGCCACAAAGGGGCTAGGAAGGAAAGAGACAATTGTGGATAATCATAGATGGAGACCATTAAAAATAAAAAAATCCTCCATGGGTTACTGGACTAGATAAACCAGGAGTGAGTATTCCAGAGTAAAATGCCTATTGTGGGTGATTACAGAAAGATATATCTTCCTGGAGAGAGGCATTTCTCCACAACTAAATATGCTTAATGCCTCTTTGTGGCATGGAGGTTGAGAGCTCACAGTCTTTACCCCACTGCATGTGATACCAGCTTAAAAGCTCGGGATTTTTGTAATGGTCCCACTTTAGGCATTTCATTAAATTTCCTTGTAGCAGTGAATACCATGAGTTAATTTCTGTGTTGTTGCCTTTCCCATAGCAGTTTTGAAGGTGAATGTGGAGTTGTACCTGGGAGAATCCTCCAGGGAGTCCCTCCTGACTTAATTTGTTGCAATTGCACACTGTGACTTCTGCTACTGAGGAGGAGGAGGCAAGAGCATTGAGGACAGAACCCACTGTATTTCCCTTCCAAATCAGCACCCATGGATGCTGCACAGCCCCTTGGTGAGAGAGCTGAGCCTCCTGGGGATGCAGATCCCGTGGGCTCGGGGTGCAGCTGCTCTGTGTGCCCTCACTCAGCCACTCCATGCTCTCACAAATGTTTGTAGTGATGCAGTTGGTAAGAGATGACTGAGAATTAGCACTGAGATGGAGCACAGATTGTTGCTGCTGCAGTGCAAAAGGTGATTTTTCACCTTCAGAGATAGCAGAGCTGTTGTGATGGCCAGATCCAGTTTGTTATCCAACAGAGTATACAAGGTTTCCTGGAGGGCTGTTTTGCTTTCTTGCCTGGTCCTAGGATGCCACCATGGCGAAAAGCCTTTCGGGGCAGAAGAAAGCAGAGCTTTACCATCCATCCACTGAGTGAAGCTGCCTTTGAGCACCTTGCAAAGCTCACCCACTGGTCTGCCTCCCACCGTGCCCATGGACAGTGAGCGGCAAGGCATCCCAAACTCCTGAAGAGGTAAAAACTGTCAGGTAGCAAAAAATCGTGGCTGGAATGAACGTTGGGAAAACAAACCCGTTGGACAGATGCTGTTGCATTTGGGTAGGCAGGCCGCAGATTAACCCTTTCCAGCCTGCAGTTCCAGCTGCTCCTGCCTGCCCAGAGCCCTTCCCTCCCTTGTTGGTGCAGCATCACCCCGCGGTCACTGCTCGAGTGCCACACAGCACAGTGCCAGGCTGCTCTGACTGGCATACAGGCACTGCCACACTCCTGTTAGTTATCTCTGCAGAGTTATTTCTCGATAGCTGCGTTGTGAATATGCAAATCCACCTTAATTGGCTGCGCTAATCACACTGCTCCGACTGGTTTCTGTTCTCGAACCGTTCAAGCTACTTGACAGGAACAAAGGAAATATCTCAGTTTCTTGCTTCCCTTAGCTTAAAAACTCTAAAACCTAAATGAAAAAGGAGAGCTATCTCAAAAGCAAAGAAAATGAGGCTGTGAAAAGGATTAACTTTTTTTCAGATAAAAACACATTGACTGTTTTTTTCTTGCCAGTCTTTACCATTTCCCATCTCAGCAAACCTCTTGTCCCCAGAAGAGCTGTGATACCTTTGTCTTGCCAGTATTTGTTTAGAGAAAGTGAATCCTGGGCTTGTTCGATTCCCTTTGAAACACAAAGTAAACAAAATGAGATTGCTGTTCTGCAGTGACAGCTACTCTGATCCACACAGGCAGAGGGGAAAGTGCTGCAGGAATGGAAGGAACAAGCAACAGACAAAAGTGAAATGTCCGAGTGATTTTAAATGTTTTAAGAAATCAATTTGCTTAAGAGAGCCCATGTTGGCTTTGTAAATTATTTTTCATTAGAAATCTAAATAATTAAAGACAGCTCTCAGATAACTTGTGGCTTCTTTCTGCTTTCTGGAATCTAAGCAGCCTCTTTACCCTTGAGATCCCTTTCTATTCTTCTGGTGAGTTGTTCTTGAATCATATTTTTCTTCTTTGAAAGATTATTGTGATAGTAAATAATATAAATAAACACAAGCCTTTTGTGAAGTTTATTTCTTATTAATTTCCCTCGGAGTTTGGATTTGGGTGAAACAGTTTAATGACCCTTGTACTGTTCACTGCTTGGCTCCTTCTCTTCTGGCAGCATGAGAGGCTGGGTTATGTGAGCTGGGCAGTGCATCTTCCATGTAACCTGAACATCCATAATGAATTCTAATGGAATTACAAAGGTGGCACGTGGAAAGCTGGCACCTTTTATTCAGCCATGTGCAGTGCTACCTGCTGTGATGCCATCCTCTTGGAGCAGTGCATTGTGAGTGTTTGCTTATTTGGAAGATAGAGACAGGATTTCAAGAGTGCTTCCAGGATACACAGTGAAAAAGGTCTCTGCTCCAAATCATTCTATCTAAATAAACAGATGAAAGCACTTCTCTGCTTGCAGTGTATTTTACAAATTGGCAAGCAACATGAGAAGAAAGTGGGCACAGTGAGAATAAATTGTTTGTCCAAGATACAGAAAATCTGTGCAACACCTGAGCCTCCTCACCAGTACACTGCATTCCTGCTAACTTCCTCACATGAGCTGCAGCACCCAGACTGCTGAGCAACAAATGCACTTCCACAGGTCTTCACTGGCTGCTCTGGTGCTTTTAACTGATGTTAATTCATGGTAATTAAAGCACAAGTACAGCACCAAAACTCATAAAACAATCGTATCTGGAACTGGTGAATAATGCACCACCTGCTGTCTGATCTCCCTGGCAAACCAGCACATACATTAAGCCCAGGTCCCAATAATCACAAATCAACTGCATTGAACTCATACCCTGAAATACCTGTCAGACTTCCCTCTGTCTGAAGCACAGTGACCCCAAAGCACAACATTTGGTTCAACAAATCTCAGTCTTGGGGCACAATCCCCAGCACGCTGAATCAAATCCCATTCTTCTCTGTGCAACTTTTAAACTGCCACCTTGTCCAGATAGATGTTAAGGGCTGCAAAATACAATTCAAAGCTCCTATTGGAGAGCATACTCAGTTCCTTATGCACATATTTTAAGTGGAACTCCTCTGTGCAGTGTACTTTTCCAGCTCAACTTTTGACAGAGGTTCACACTTTTGGGTGCTGCTATGCTACTGCCCTAGAAAAAAAAACTTGAGATTTCTTTCTCTGAATGTGGCTCATTGCTGAAAGTGACAAGACAGAGAGAACTTCTGCAAAAATGCATCTCACATCCTGAATGATCCATAACTTTTTTTTTAAAAATCTGCAAGGTTGATGATATATGGAAATGGTTGTCACATGCACCAAACCAACAGAGAATATTCTTTAAAAATGTTGATGGTTTAATCCCAGTCTTCTGAAAAAAATCTCTTTATAGAAATACTAATTCTTATCATTGGGGGAAAAAAAAAGCAAAAATTATCTCCTTGCTTGCTTCTTGTGCTTGCCATTTTGTCACTGTCAGGACTTGCACTCACGTGCCCAGCTGAGCTATTACAGAATAATTTTGCCTCTTTTCAGAGCTCAGCTGATGAGGTTTAGCCTGGAGTAAACCAATGACAGGTTTTTGACCCAGTTCTAAGGATTCCTAGCAGCACATCACCACAGCAAGGGCACTTCTGTCACCTGCTCCTCATTCACAATACACGTAATTCAAAATATCCAACTTCTCATTTAAAGGATCTTGTGGTTTACCATTATATGGTTCATTCCCTTACAGAAACACCAACAAATTCAATTTTAAATAGCTTGTAAGAGAAAAGGCAGAGTGTTTCACCTATTGCTGTGATCTGGGCTACAACAGGTACCAACAATCACCTCTGGATACAGCAGGAAAATTAATATTATAGAGTAATTTATGCATCCAGAAGATGCCACATCTTGTTTTCTAAGTAAAAGGTGTAAATTCTGACAGAGATGAAATCTGGCCAGAATGCAGGGCTTCAGCTCTTGTTCTCTGCAAAAACATTAGGTGAATTTGGCTACAGGATATTCCATCACCACCAGCTCAGTGTTGACTCATGGAGGACTGCATTTTTTCTTCAGTGCATTTTAGCTGTCATTGAAATGCAGAAGCAAATATTAACAGTGCAATGGGACTGTTTGGCAATTTAGCACTGTATTGATAAATGCAAGTCAAGCAAGGAAAATATAAAACAAACAAACGTGCAAAATTTAGAGCACACACTTTACCTCAGAGTTAAGGTTTGCATTGCTTGCAGTGCTGGTTTCTGATGGCCCTGCACAGTGTGTGTGTTGTTCATCATTTGCTTTGGGCATGCACTTATGCTGACTTTATCCGTGTAACTTCCTTTATTCTGGATATGCTTCTATTCAACAATGACATGGGAAGTGGCTGCTCACTGTCCTACAGATCTAAATCCCAAAACTGAAGAGGGAAAACAGGAAACGGGATCCCAAACTGTTTATTTCACCTAGGTTTATGAGGCCCTGCATTCTCTGCAAGTGGTGGTTTAAGCACAACAGGACAAACTTATGACCAATAAATTGTCATAACTTCACACACCAGTTGAGTTCTTCTGTTTGGGAAAAATACAAAACTGCCTTTTTCTGCAGTGAACTGAATGCTTTTATATAAATTTTGAAGCATGAATTACGTCAAGTTAACATGAAAATATTTTGGTTAAGCCCTTTTTTTCTCTTTGCTCTCTGAATCTCTAATTCTCTCCCCCTCATCCCCACCCCTGTTGACAATAGTTTCTATCTTTGTTCTGTACCATGCTATTCCTGCTAACAAAACATATGCTTTGAGCAGCTGGAAATGCCAACCTGCTGCCACCAGGCCTGTTGTCACACCTGACACTGTCACCCCAGGAGTGCCTCTTGGCACTGAAGATCTTCCTCACTGGAACCAAGACATGATTGATGCCATCCTAAGGAAAATGTGCAAAATATTCCTCTAGCCCTGGGAGTCTCTCTTTTCTCTGTTGACAGAAAGGGCTCCCAGCACAAACACAGCATGGAGGCAGCATGTAAAAATCCTTGTGAGTGCATCAGCTGACATATCCCACACATTTTGTGAATGTTACTTTGATTGCCCAACTGTTGGGTGACTTTTCTTTGTTATTGTAGCTCCCAGTCTTAACTTCTCTTTGATTTAAGAGCCATCAGTAAGAATCCCTGCATGCAGAAGCCAGCTAGCAATACAGACTGCTCAAGAGTCATTAGTGTTACAGGACAGCCATTCAGATAAATAAAGGATTTGGGTCTAGGTCAAAGGAAATCACACTTCCAGAATAGACTTGCCTGGCTTCCTCCTAAATAAACATTTGATAAGGAATAAAAATCATGTGGAGGCACTGTCCACAGTCCACAGATAATCCCTCCAGATGCTACGCAGAAAGAAGGAACTGGAATTTGTAAAAATATAAAGTTTCAACTCAGACTTGTGAATTATCTACAGGAAGGAAAGGCTTTCTAGAGCAAAAGAAGAAACCTAGGACTGTCAAACATAATCCAAAACTCTAAAGGGACGATAAGTCAGGAAGGTCTTCTAGAAAATGTTTTATGTGTAAGTGTTTGCAAGATTGGAGTTGGTCTTGGGTTTTGTCTACATGTAGGGGGAGAGAATATAAGAAAATAAAGGTAATATAGAAAGTAATCTTACCCCTAAGGAATTGCAGCTGAGCCAATTATTAGGGATTGGAAATAGGCCTGACTTTAACAGGCCTCAGCTGTAGCCAATAAGAAGAATGTTATAAAAGAGTGGGTTGGTTGAGGGGAACTGGAGTTCCTTGGCTGCTGTGAGAAGAAGGAAGAGTCAGTGCTTGGAGGAGCTGCCTACGAGAAATATCAAGGAGGTATGAAACCCTTGCAATAAGGAGACAACAATGTGAAACCTTTGCAATATAATGACAACATCTACCTAAGCAAAGTTTAAAAATGCATTTGCAAACTCTATGTGAGACTTTCATGGAGCTCTGCAGCTCTGGAAGCTGCACAGGGCTTACAACAGACCCCACTGCAATTCTCAGCGCTCATCTCCAAAACAAACTGTTGGTAGAATTTGCACCCAAGAACTGACTGAGAGAGGCAGAGCTGAAGGACACTTTCCACACAGAAACCTGGAGTGGGCAGGAGAGTGCAGGTTCATGAACATCCTGCTCTCCTCATGGGGTGTATGTACACAGCTTGGCAAAGGAAACAAGGAGCAAACCAAGAGGCAGGTCTGAGACTGGTGAGTGCCAGAGGATAATTGTTCTCTTGCTCAGATCAAGCTCCGCAGCCTTGCAGTGGGAAACTCCTGCCTGCTGAGGTTTCTCTCTCCTCTTTTGGCCCTGAATTGACAAAGTCTCCACTACCAACACTGAGGTCAAGCCTGACTGCAGGGCTTGTAGGAAGCCCCAGACTGCTCTGGAAGTTATGGAGTGCTACCATAAAAATAAATGTCAGTCTGAAATCTGAGTACTTTACACTCTTAACTCCACTGTGTGGGGAATTCAGTGAGAAGGAGCTGAGGAACCACTAAATGTGATCAAAACAGCCATTTTGCTCTGTTAAGTGAAAATACAAGCTCTTTTATTTGCTCCCTTTGTTGCTGGCAGAGATAATTTGCCTCCCACTCTGAAACATTTTGGAATAGAGTATCACACCCATTGTCTGTGCTGTGCAAAGCTCCATTGTTTCGTTCCCTCTGTGATTGCAGCATCACTTGGGGAGATTGCTGTTTCCAAGGCATTGCAGCTCTTACCTGGGAGCTGTGAGAAATGACAGACCCAGCTTTTAAAACTGAGGGTGTCACATCCTTCCCAGGGAACCTGGGCTGTGTCCCTGAGAGCTGCTGCTCTTTGTGAAACAGAAGGAAGAACCTCCCATGAGCAGGGGGATTTCTCTCTCCTGAGCTGCAAAACCCTTCTCCTTTTATCCAGACTGATAATTCCTGACTATTGTAACCTTCCAAAATATTTTCAAGTAGTCCAACCCTTGGGAAACAAGTTATTTCAGATTTCTACAGTATGCAAGCTCCTGCAAGTCATTGCTCTTTTTTTCAGTCATGCTTTTTGAGACCATTTACGTCTCTACTATGTTACAAATTGCTTAATAATTGTTTTTGACAGGTTAAACTGGGAGTGAGTATAAAAGAAAATAATCCCAAAATAGTAAACTGAACAGTTCAGTTCTCTAACACATTACACTACTGGAAAGCCTGAAGGAGTAAACAAGATGGGAATCCCACAGACCAGGGTTATATCTAACACAGGTTAAAAATGAGCATTATTCCCTAACCTTATAGCACCCATAGGAACCCAAAACTCTCGTGCGGAATTTTTAGATTTACAACGTTAATAGAATAACTGCATTAGAATGCCATGATTTGTGTTACTAGTCCATGGAAACACTTTAATTCCTTTTTATCTCCTATGAGATCCTTCCCATAAGGATTTCTCTAAATTATGCCTTCTGTCCTTCAGTGTTGTGGATTAATAATGCTTCGCTAATGAGGATTAAATAGCTCAAGAACTCTGTGATGTGTGCAAGCAGCAACACTGTAAGGCAAGATTTGTATTGAGAACCAAGAACTTTGTTCAATTTTCAAAAACCTGGAATTATGCTGCAGAACTTGTTGAGGCAAAATTTCACTGCCTTCCATAAAAGCTGTGGTTTTTCCCTCTTAGGCTCATTACAATTGAAGAGCAGAAGGGAACAGGCTGGTTGGATCCCATGACAATCCCCCAGTCCCCCACAGTGAGCACATTAGCTTCTGTTTGGCTGAGATATCTGTACCCTTCTCCACCCAGAGACCTTGAGAGATGGAGGCATCATCATTTCCCTTTGCAGTTCCTTAAAATGTGAGCACAATTTCTTATTTGCACTTGTTGGATTTCTGCCTGCAGACTCTGCCTCTTGTTGTGACTCTAATTTAAGTCAAACAGCCCTTAAGAAGGGACTCACAGGCTCTTCCAGTCACCCATGTACTGTCCCCTGTGTGTGGTCTTCCTGATATTTCTTCCTTATGCCAAAATATCTGGCTCTGGTGATGTTTGTTTGTTTTCTGTCTGGAACTCAGCTTTTTACACCTCCCTGGTCAGGGTTGCCCATGAAAGGCATTACTGCCTTTAGCCCCACCAGGGCGGGACACCTGGAGATACCTTCCCAGCCCTCTCAGATATTTCTCAGCTAACACTTCATTCTTCCTCCTCCTTTCTGCCACAGAATCACCTTGGCAAATGGCATTGAGTTTCAATTAATCTCCTAAAACATCTTTCCAGCTGCTGATTTCCAGGGAATTCTCCCTTCTGCAGAAGCATCCCTTACAGGTTTTCTTTTGGTTGCATCTTGTGCAGATTTATCGATTAAACTTTAGAGCAAGCTGGGATACCCTGCCCTGATGCTGACCACTGCCCCAGGCTTTAATCCATGCACTTGCAGCTGGATCATTGATGGAAATGCTCAGTGGTTTCAGATGCTGTTTGAACTGTCTGAAATAGGTCCAGGTTTTCTTGTTTCCCAGAGGGGCTGCCCAGCTCCAGCCTGTGATTAGCCCAAGCTCATAAGTGGATCTGCTGCACTTTGTTTAATGTTCCCCCAGCCAACCTCCCCGGAGCAATTGAAGAGCTCTGCAATAATTGCCAATGATATCTCCTTTTTGAGATCTGCTAGCTCATTTTCAATGCATGTTTCACTGAAGCTGCAGAATGCAAAATTTTTCAATAGAATATAAGAAAAATATTATCAATATCTATACAATAGCCATTATCAACACATTTGTAATCTCATTCAAAATCAGTCTTCCTTCATAAGCTATATTTTTCAGAAAAACTGTGCTAATTAACATTTATTATATTTCTGTCCTTTGAATCTCTATCATTTAAATCCCTTATTAACTTTTCCATTATTTTGCCAACATAAGGATGAGAGTGTCGTTTTTAATCCATGTCAAGTTTTTTAAATCTTTTGAAAAAGCAATTACATTAGCTATTTTACCCCACATTTCCTCATTTTAAAAGAGCATCACAAGGCCAGAGATGCCATTTTAAAAATCCTCTTTTCAGTTTTGTAGAGTGCAAGACAACCAGATCTGCTGCTCTGTTTAAGTCTTCCTGCTGTGATATCAACCAAGAGACTTCATTGAACATTTCTGAATCACTACAGACAATTTTGCTGTCTTCACCTGGAAACAGCCTAACACTTGAGTGGGGTCTGAAGGATTGGGCTGTGATTTGACTAGAATATTCCATTGCATCACATGGCTGTATTTAATTTCTAAGCTCTGCTGAAAAGTAAATTTACTATGTTCTGCCTGCATGGGAAATGGCTGGATACCACAATCCTACTGCAATCAACTGCAATAGTTCTTCAACAAGTTTGGGTCCAACCCCAGCTGAATTATGAATGGAAAAAGCTGCTGAGGTGAGCTTTCCAGCTCCCCCACATCTCCTTGCTATTCCTGACCTAACAGTAGGGAGCCAGTGTGTGGCAAAGATGAATCACTTCCATTTGCAATTTGAGCAAACTGGTGCATTAGCTGTGCTGAAGGGGTTTTGGGACTTGGGCAGGTGTGAATCTGTTTTACTGGGGTTTGATAGGAATGCAAAGAGAGAAAAGCAGGCTGAAGGTGCCAGATTTGTACTTTGTGTTACTAAAGTCCTTCTAGTTCAGGAACACCTGTATAAATAAACACACACTGAGGCACAAGAGGGTAACCTACTACCCAAGCACTGCAGTGACTCTGGCTGGAAGGATTCTTCTCTGAGCTCTGTTGTCCTGCCTTAGGCTGCTCATAGGGACAGTTGTTTGCTTTTGCAACAATAAGGGATTAAGACTTTCATGTTCTGTTGAAATAAACCTGCAGACTTTATGCTGCAATACCAGAGCTCTTCATCAGAAGCACAGACTTAGCAAACCACACAATAAATGTGTTATCAGTCTTACCTTATCAGAAAAGTTAACATGAGCACACTGTCAGGAAAAGTCTGGCTGCTTTTAATGGTACATGGGCTGTGTTTTCAGCACCAGTTCTGATCCTGGAGTATTCTGTAATGCCCAAAAGGATGGCATGTAAGTATCTCATTTATGATAAAGAAGTGTCAGTATAAATTCTGAAGCCAAAATTGCAAAGCTGGATTTCTTGTCTGACAGGAGATTTCGAAACAGTCTTTGTACTGTGGTCATGTTTCAGTGCTGAGCTGTACAATTTATCCCAGGGATGTCATTGCACACTCCCAGATTACTGTGAACTTCAGACATTGGTACAAACATTTTATTTAGTTGTTCTGATGCATTGCTGCTGTGATGAAGGTCTGGAATAGAGAACTGATTTGGCTTGAATGCTTGAGTAAGATATTCCACAACGGCCTCAGAGAAAACTTTCAAAGGCCTGCCTTTAAGGGGAAATGAAAGTTGTGTGAAGATTTTAGACTCAAAGCTAGGTGTGCTGGGACAAACAGCGAACCCTGTGACACAAGCTCCTGGCCCCAGGCTGCTCCCTGCCTGCAGGGCTGGGCTGGAGCTCCTGCCCTGTCACTAAACATCAGAGAGGCAATCACCTGAGGCAATCCCCTGCCCCTTGGACTCACTGCAAGACAGACCAAAGCTGCTCTTGAGCAACATTCACCATGAAGCTGACTAGGAAAGGAGGTGTGACGGTGCTCACAGGGGCCTTATGTTGAAGGAAGAGACGGAGATCTGACTCCATATTTCAGAAGGCTTGATTTATTATTTTATGATATATATTACATTAAAACTATACTAAAAGAATAGAAGAAGAGGTTCTCAGAAGGCTAGCTAAGCTAAGAATAGAAAAAGAAAGAATGATAACAAAGGCAGCTGTCCCAGAGTGTCTGAGCCAGCTGACTGTGATTGGCCATTAATTACAAACAACCACAAGACCAATCACAGATGCACCTGTTGCATTCCACAGCAGCAGATAACCACTGCTTGCATTTTGTTCCTGAGACCTCTCAGCTTCTCAGGAGGAAAAATTCTAAGGATTTTCATAAAAAGATGTCTGTGACAAGGAGGAGTGTTGGAACAATGACCTTCTTGAAAGTTGGTTCCACCTTTGGCAGCGCCAACAACTTTTGAGATCCAGCCTGTTCCCCAGGCTGAGTCCCAGCCTGGGCTCTCCTGCCCCACAGGCAGGACTGGGGTGCCTTGGTAACAAGGGGTTAAACCAAAATCACTGCATCTGGTGCTGCTTAGCACAGCAATAGGCATAGGTTTAGCTCTGGCTTACAATGGGTTACATTCTTGGAATAAGGTACCTTGCCTAAGTGGTGGCTGAGCCTCAGCCTTGTAGAGGGCTGAAAAAGTGGCAGAGCCATCACTGAGCTCCTTCTCCCAGCTCCATGAGTGATCCTGGCCATTCCACAGCACTCAGCTTCTCCTTAGATTAAAGCAGAAGGAGAAGGGAAGAGCTGGCACTGTCCTCTAGGGACGTTTGGCTTCCTATGTTAATGCTGACAATTTTAATTAAACTTATCGTTTTTATTCCTCTCTCCCACACTGCAGAAACTGCAGCCAGCTCAGTGGAAAAGCAGAAGGAGACTGGGAGCAGCAGACACCTGCTTTTCCTGGAGGTGATGAAGAATATTATTTACCTATTGAACACTAATATGATCTTAAGTAAGAATATGCAATTAAATTTAATAACCAGCTAGGAAAATGCACTCTGTCTGTGCTTGGGATTGGATCCACAGGGCCACAGAAAATTTGACAAATGGCTTTTTCCACATTTTGGTGTGAATATATCAGTGGTCAGCTCCATACACTTTTGCTAAGGCTACTGTTCATTTCTGATAGCTCTTGCCATTTCAGCTCTGGAAAAAAAAATCTTGCCTTTTGTACCTCTATGAAGTATTATTTAAAAGTCAAAGACTTATGGTTACCTGGCAACCTATGAATGACGCCTCTGGAAAAGGAACCTGGAAGAGGGGACCTATTGAATATCAGTCATCTTTCTACCCTGTAAATGAAGCTCTCTCACAAAAGATCCCAAGTGCAAATGGGTCTTTCCACTCTGGGACTAGTTTAAAGTTAGAATTATTAGCAAAATACAAAAATATAAATATGTTTCTATGAACAAACACGGATGGTAAAACCGCTTCCCTGTCCTGACCTTTTTACTCTCCTAGCCTGGTCTGTAACTTCATCTGAGCTGAAAACAGGTTCAGCTCTTTCTGCAGGTGCAAGTGATTAATTAATAATTAATATAAGAACAGTCATAGAAGTGTGCCTGAGTAGCTGATGCAGGCAGGGCATTGCACTTTTCTCCATTTCAGGCCTCAAGCCTGCACAGAAATTCTGTTCTCGCCCATCCCATCAGCACCTCAGGGCTGGTGTCCGTCCAGTTAGCAACACCTTGAGAAAACCTTTTCTCTTCCATTGCCACTGCAATTCCACAGCATAACCTGCTCTAGATGTGAGCTAGAGTTCATCACTAGAGTTAGAGGAAGCAGGATGTACACTGGAGGGTGAAATGCCAATTTCAGAGCTTTCTGAGCCCATGGAGAGCCCAGGCACCGGGGCTGCTCTTCCCTCGTGCACAGGAGGAGCCCAGGCTGCTCTCTGCAGATGCTGCAGCAGCACTCTCCCAAGCAGCTGAACACATCCAGCACACAGATGTCTGCTTTGGTATTAATATCATTTCAGATGTACATTAGAGGGGCAGATGTACAGTCTGGGACTACGTCCAAATTGTCATTTAAGGCAGTGAGATAATCAGTAACAATTTCTTCCCTTTTATTGGTGCTCATTCTTCCTCCTGCAAGGAAGAAGCAAGGAAAACAAAGAAAATTTAAAATAGCAACCTTTAAAAAAAATTACAAAACAACAAAACAGAAAAAATCTAAACCAAAAAAACAGACTGAAGCATCACAGTGGATACAGTGCTATGGCACATTATCAAAGACTTGATTGTCTCTGGGAGTGCAATCGCTTTTGAAGTAAACAAGCATTAAACCTGCCATGTTGTAAAATGACTTTATTTAACTGAGGTTCAGACCCCACTTTACAGGTAGCCTCTATGAAGAAGAGAAAGGTCTTAAATTGTGTTTAAGTGTTCCTTTTCCCAGTTCCTATCAACAGCCACCCCTCAGCTCCTCAGGAACAGAGGTTCCTGTTCTCTGCCCTCTGGGCTGGGAGCACTGTGGGAAGGCAGATGTCACACAGGACATGGTGCTTGTACAGTTATTGCCCACTCATGCAAGTGGTGAAGCAGAAATGATAAAAGTTCACTTCCCTGGTAAAAATTCACAGTAGGTGGGATGCCAATGATCCTGCATTGTTCCCAAATGCACACTCTTATGAAAAGAGCTGTAAGACTGTTAGGGAATTTTTCACATGTTCTTTGTGAATTGCGTAGATCACCAAGACTAACTGTAGGAACTAGTCTGGAATAGGGGAAAAATCCCTACCTGGCTTAACCCAACCTGAAACAATATTTTTCAGATTGTCTTGGATACAGAATAGTTATTTTGAAAAAAACGGAGTTTCTTCCTGCTGCTTCACTTTTACTATACAAACAAGAACAATAAAAGGCTTTGCAGTGGTGCAATCAACATTCATCCTTCCTGCCCTTGTTCTTTGAGGCCAGAAGCTGCTGTGCTGGAAGATGCTAACAAGGAGGAGGGTTACTGTGGGGTTTGTTATCTACATTATAGCAATGGCAAGTTCATCAGCACAGACAGGAAAAGGATCTGCCAGAGCCACTGTTTGTTACACGCTGCTTTCATCCCTGGAGAGGCGGGAGAAATACAGAATCTTGTGGCAGAATAATGACAATAATATCACACTCTATTTTTTCATCCCCCAAAAACCCAAGCTCCAAACCCAAAGCTGTTTTTTTCTTCCACAGAAATGTCACAGCCTGGAAACATCATAAAGCCCTTTTGATGGCTGAGAGCTGTGATACTGAATTCATGAGAGCAACAGAGTGCTGGCCTGGGCTCCATTGTTGGTGAAAGGGTGGGAAACAATCAGATCACTGCTGACAACTTGAAAGCTCAGCAGGAGGAATAAGAAAGTGCAACAGGATTTCACAAATCACTAGGTCCATAGTGATAACAATGTTTTACTTACTTGTAGAAGAGGAAATAAAATTTTCCTGATCCCGAGGCACAGGCTGTGTTGTAGGTGGGTGCATTTGTCAGATCCAGCAGACATAAAACACTCAAGGAAGGAAAATAATCAAATTGGAAACAGCTGCAGATTACAGAAGTAACAAGATGAAAGTCTACCAAGTATCATTCAGCCTTTAGAATGTGCAGATGGGTGTAAAAACCCTGAATCCTGTCCTAGTCTGTATTATTTAAAGTTACACTCCTAAACCCAAAGACCTTTTGTAAGATTCTTGCAGCTGAAATCAGAAATAAGACTCCAGTTAATTTTAGCAGATGCCCACAGGTATCCCATACAGTATAATTAGTCACCTGGAAAATGGGGGGGAGGGAGGAAATATTTTCTATTATAATTATTTTCATTTTCCTAAGACAAAAAGGAGCACAAGCACATTAAACAAACATATATCAAATAACACCAGGTACACTTCTTCAGAGATTTCAATAAAAACATCTAACAGAATGCAGCTGAATGCCTACAGTATAGTATGTGCACCATGCAGTGCAATAATTATGCACAATTAAAGCCTACTGTGCAATTTTGTTGCCATAAAAGCTCTCTGACTCACACCAATTGAAAGATCTAAAACGACCTACTACAGAATCACTTCCCACAATTAAATGCCAATTCACAATTTCATGTTTATGGCCAAAATACATTTCCCACTTTGGTCTGATCTTTTCGCAGTTGTGGTGTTTAAAGCTCAGGCTCTGAAAAAGTGAACAAAAATTAGCATTAAAATAGCTTGGAGAACACTTCCATGTTTCATTTCTAGGAAACACAGCTCTCATTCCCATCTTGGAGGCTCATAATAGGTACTGAATAATTAAGACCATCATGAAATTTTGCAAAAATAATCTTAGAAATATAAGAAAGCTGTGTTCCCATTCTCTCTTTGAGAATGAATAGTGCATGCTCATTTATTTGTATGAAATCCATGGTGTGTAAGTACAGGTTTGTGTTTGTTTTTGGGTCTGACAATTCTTATGGTTCCTCTGCAGAATACATTACAAGGTGTAAGAAATTTAGGATTTCAAAGTCTTAAATTAAAAGTAAAAGTACTTCCAGGAGTCAGAAATTTCCACAGATCCCAAAACTTACTAAAAGGTCCTATGATGGGAGCTGGAAAGGGAGAAATCCCAGGAGAACATAACCTAAGAGGTGTTGTAGCCTCTTTTAGTGGAGAGCATCTTAGATCTAAAAGTGATGTATAAAAAGAGACATAATGGATACACTTATATTTATGGATGTCCAGCATTTCCCCCAAAAGTGGGGTTTTTTATCTCCATCACCAAAAATGGTGTTTTCCCACTGGCTTCAGTGAGGTCATAATTTCATTCTTTGGAAAGTTTCACAACTGGGCCCTCAAGTCATCCTGAACAACATAGTTCTTGCACAGAAAAAAAGCTCACAAAGGCTCAGCTACCAGTGATGATTAAAATGTTCAATTTTTACCACAAAAATATTATTTGGTTTAAATTTATACAAATACATAAATATTACCAAGAAGGGTGTTATGATCATGCCTAAAAAACAAAAGGAGAATCAACTAGAAAATCAGTGAAACAAAGAAGATATTCCAGGATTAAAATCAGATCATTAAAAATATTTAGATGTGGTAGTTGTTTATTTACCCATCCCTTTGAGGTAACTATGCTCAATTATTGTTAGGCACCCATGTAAAGAATAACTCAAAACAATTTGCTGTTCTCCTGACCTGCCTTCCTCAAGGGCTCCCAAGATAATGGGACACCACCCAGATCTCATCAAGCTCACATTTGAAGAAATCCTGAGCAGACACAGAAGCAAAGATAATCTGCAATACTATCTCCATCAGCTTGAGACACCCACACAGCACCAGGCAAGATCTGTGAGTCCTGATAACCTCCTGTCCCTGATAACTTTCCTTTTCCCTCTGTAAACTGCTCCTGACTGTTATCCCTTTTCTCCAAAGAGAGCCTGGCTTAGGCAGCTCAGCCAGGGGCTCTGGGAGCCAAGGGCAGCAGAGAAGCTCCAAAAGCAGCAGTTTAAAGCAGCCTGGCTCTTTAAACCAGGCTTGCAGTCTCAGAGTGGCTCAGGGTATCTTCTGTCACTGTAATTCTTCAGCTGCCAGGCTGCAAGCAAGAATTACCTCTAAATGAGGATTTTTTTTTTTTTCCCCTGTTATCTTCCATATGCTTGTTTTATTTAGTTCTCAGAAAAGATAATTTTTGGAGAAACAGCAAATTTGGCTGTTTGAATTCACTTGCTTTATTCTACAGAAGAGCAGTTTATGCTATTACTAGTACCATCTGAAAGACTAGCATACGTGATAGATTAAACTGACTACATATATTATTGTTAAATAATTTTTATTTAATACTTTATATTTAATGTTATTTAGCTCCCCATTCTATATCTTAAAATTTTTTTACTGGAGTAAAAAGTTGCTGCTCTTGTACAAAAAAGCCAAGTTCTCTTCCTTGGAAAACTGTGATCCGAGGAGCATGGAGCCATTAGGTTTGTTTCACTTTCAGAGTGCACCTATTCCATCAAAAACACAAAGTGCTATCACATTCAGTCACCCCAGGCCTGGCTTGCAAAACACCATGTCCTGCAAGAAAGGACGAGAAATGTTTTGAATTTTAAAATTCAGTGCACAGAATTTCAAATTAGAGAGCGCAGCAGACCAGAAGACCTCGTCTGCTGTTCCAAAAGGCAGGATTTTGGGCAGGAGGCTCTGCCCAGACAGTCAGACAGCAGGAGCAGCTGGACAGGACAGACAGATCTGTCACTCTCAGAATCTCTGCTGGTCACAGTGACTCTGAGATAGGTACAAGCTTCATTTTCCCAGCCCAGCAGTTGAAGGAGTCAGGATTCTTCAGTTCTCGGTCTCAAGGTTGTTTATTGTATCTTATCTATAAAATTCTTTCTCCTGCCCTGCCGAGGTCGCGTTCAGCATGACAGTCAGTGGCACTCTGCCTGCCCTTGGGGTGGTGTTATCTTTTTATACTAAAAACTACGTGTACATTATTTACAATAACTTCCCAATACCTATCACCTATGTTAGACAGTGAGCTTCTACTCTAAACCAATCTGTAAGTGCAACATCACAGCAGAAGATGGAGACCAAGAAGAAGAAAGAGAAAGGCTGGACAAGCCCAGATTCCTCCATCTTGCCCCCAAACCCCCATTCTAAAAACCCCCAAAAATCTATTTTTCTACCCCATGACAAAATATCATTCTACTTAGACTTTTGTGGCTTGCAGATCCTCATATAAGGTTGGTCATTTTTTCCATGGATCAAGATCACAGACACAGGGGTCTTGGGCTCTGTGCCAAGGTCTCTGAGCCCCCTGGCAGGGGCTCAAGCCCTCCAGGGCAGCCAGAGCAATGTCCTGGGTTCTGACATTGCTCCAGATTGGATGGATTGCTGGGGAGGGAGTGGAGGCCACACCTTTCCTCCTAGACCCCTGCCAGCAGCTGAACCCTCTGAGGTGTTGCTGAGCAAACCCAGGCTCAGGCTGGAGCGTTCCAGGACAGAGCCAACCTCTCAACCTGCACTTTTCTGCCTGAGCCTCAAAATCTTCCCAGCACAGGGACAAGCCCAGCCCAACCCAATCCAAGCCACCAGCAGGAGGTGCTGGGGGTGAATGCTCAGGTTTCCCAAGGAACCTGCACCTCCAGCCCCAGGAGGCACTCCCAAGAGGCTGCTCCATGCCCAGGCCCTGCAGGATGTGTGGGAGCAGAGCAGCTCCCAGCCTGACAAAGCACTCGTGGGCCAAGCACCCAAAGAGGAAATCCCTGCAGTTTTTTCTGACCTTTGACTCTACACGACCCCATTTTGGGGCACAGGGGATCTGCTCTGTGGGGTGGTGTCCCTGCTGAAGCCAGGGGTAAGTTAAATTTAGCAGGCACCTATGGAGGGCACACTGCCATGTCCAGATGAACCAAATCAATGTCAAAGCCATCTCTGGAGGCCACATAAGCAGATCAACATGAAAGAGCTCCAATATGAGCTTATGCCAGTAAGATTATGATTTCAAGGGCATATTTTGGCAGCTCCCTGAGACTTCATGTCACTTGGGCAACAGCAAAGCACTGTGGCCATGAGAACCTGCAGGAAGTGACAACTGGAGGACAAGGTTATGGAAAGACACAGGGTGTTAGTAGGATTATGTTTTCAAGGGACACTCCTTTGTGAGGAAAGAATGAAGTAACAGAGCTGATATGACAATTTTCCCAGCCTCATCACTGCACACTGTTGTCAGTACATTGCAAGGGTTCCATATTGCTAGAGTTTCATACCTCCTTGATATTTCTTGTAGGCATCTCCTCTAGGCATTGACTCTTCCTTGTCCTCACAGCAGCCAACTGACCCCAGTTCCCCTCAACCACCCAATCCACTCTTTTATAACACTCTTCTTATTGGCTACAGGTGCAGCTTGTTAACATCAGGCCTGCTCCTAATGCTTAATGATTGCCTCAGCTGCAACTATTTAGGGGGTAAAATTACTTTCTATACTACCTTTATTTTCTTATGTTCTATCCCCCTACAGCCCTAAAATTGTGTGAATTCAGAAAGAGCTCCTCTGAACATAAATATAAATATAAATATAAATATAAATATAAATATAAATATAAATATAAATATAAATATAAATATAAATATAAATATAAATATAAATATAAATAGACTCACTGGAGTCTGGTTTTGCCATAATATTTTTCCTTAGTTTCTATTATGCCACGCAGAATTGTAAATTCTTTGCTTTTAAGTCTTTCAACATCAGTAAATATTACATGTGATTACTTTGTTGTTGCACCTTACACACCTGAACCTGTTTCCTGAAGTGAGTTTGAATGACACACTTCAGTGTGGTGATCCATTATTGCAACGTGTGCATGCTCTCCCTCTCTCCCAGGCCATGTCTGTGAGACTAAGGAGCAATGCTGAGCTGAACACCAGATATTGTAGCAGCCATCAGATTCAGCTTCCTGGCTTAATTCTGCAATTGTCTGGATATTTTAATAATTTGCATATTTTAATGATTGTCTATTTTACTATTTAGGTAACTCCCACAGTGTATATTTGATAACATGATCTCTGTAGTTGATAACTAAACCCCTAAGTAAACTGATTTACTAATCAGTTTCCTCATTCTTGAAGCATCCTTCCCAAGAAGATGTCTTCACCTTCCTTTCACTTGGGATGAGTGATAATCATACTGGGTGAATAAAGCTTGACTCTGCATGCCAGACCAGCCTGCTGGTCTGGAAAATTCTATACAGCTGTTTGAGCAAGATGGACATTTACAGGCCATGGAGCACAGCCAGGCAGTTCAATTAGTTGTATAATCTTCCTCTCAAGCAACTGCAGGCAAAGAAATTTTGCCAGACCTGGATTTGAAATAGCAGAACAGATGACCAGTAAAGGAAGCCACAAAGAAAACAACCACACTAATTAAGAGTAAATAATTATTGCAGTGTACATAACTGATTCTTAAAAGGATGTTCTGCAGACAGAAAATTGCAGCAGGGATGTACTTCCTTTGCAAAAGGATCAAGACTAGAGACTAGAACTCTCTTCAGGAAAATCAACATTACTAAGGGTTAAGGACAGTCTGCCTTTCTCTTTTCTTGGCACAATTTGTTAAACTCCATCCAGAAATTTATAACCAGTACGTAGCCATGAAATCACTAACCCCAAGATCTGCACTTTAATCACTATTAGTAATAATGTTAATATCATTCCAAAACTAAACAATTTTGGGAAATAATATTAAAAAACTCCATTCCAAGTACAGTGCAGAGAAGAACTGAAGCAGTAACTAAGAGAGAAATGGAAAGACAAAATTTAAAACTCTGAGATTCTCTCAGGGTGATGGACAACAAAGAAGTTCCATTAAATATAAAGATTTCATTCATGTGATCCACACTGGCTCATGCAATCAGCAAGGAGCAAGACATTTCTGTTGTTCCTACTCTCACTTTCACTGTAACAAGCCTCAGGTGTATCTCTTTCTTCTAGTCACATACATTTCAATTTGCTACCAAAAAAATCTACAGAAAAGTTACAAAATCAATTAAACAGAAAATAAGCACTCAAAGGACTGCATTTAGAGATAGTTATTTACCCAGTGTAGGGATTAACTGCAGATTATCCACTGAAATCAGATTTTTTCATTGATGTAAATTAGCACAGCTCCATCCAAATAAATGGGGCCATGCCTTTGACTCCCAGCTGATGATCCAGCCTGTAACAGTCTCAGAAGGGGGATTTTGTTCACCTGAACAGAGACTCTGTGGGATGCCTCCGAGCAAAAAGTTGTAAGTCAGTGTTCACAGCAAGCCCAGTTTCACACCACACCTGCTGAGATGTTTCAGCTCTCCTGAATTCTCCAAAAGGCTGCTTTGTCTGCAAAGGAAGGCAAAAACTCTTCCAAAACTGCAGCAAATTAAAAAGGGGGAAAGGGACACCCATTATTTAAAGCCCATAAAGCACAGAGAAATCTCAGCTCAGTGGGACAGTGAACATGTGGGCGAGGGGGAATTTTTTAGATGTTTCTTCAGAGGGTTACAATTTACATGTAAGTATGTACACTTTTTGTACAAGACACACATCTCAGACTCCCCATTTCTGGAAGCCAGACTATCTCCAAAGAGTAACTTGGTGCATATAAAGACAGGAAAAAGCAAAATACAGTAGGTCTGTGGGAGTACCATATGATTAAAAACCAAACAAAAAGCACACCAGAGTACCACTAAGCAGCAGAGTCCATTTACCAGTAGAGGAATTTCTCCTACCTAGCCTGAGTTTGGTGATTAGCAGAATGCAGGAAAAGCATTTTTAGAGGTCCATGAATAGGTTTCGAGGCAGCAAGGTGGCTCAGAGGAAGTAAACGTTCAGACTCAATAGATTGTGGGTGGAGAGTGATGGAATTATCTCTAGCAGGATGTTTTCCACTATGTACAGATTTTTCTAAGACAGAAAAGTAAATATGCAAACCTCTCTTGGGTGTTTCAATGCTGCGAGGTATGTCTGGTCTAAGGGGACAGAACATAAAAATTATTTCACTGCTGGAAGAAGGAATAGCTTAGAGAACAGTAAACATGGAAAAGGTTTGATCTTCCAGAGCTTTGGGAATTATTGATAACTACCTTAAGGGGCAGAACTGGAGATGGAGGGAGAGGACTTGCACAACCTTCACCCTATTTAAGTCTCTTCTTACTCTTCTCTCCTTCTTGGCTTAGTCCTTTCCCTGATCTCCTACAGATGTGAATTTTGGGAGCCTGGGCCAGTTCCTTAAACACTGAATTTCAGCCAGAGTTACTAACATTTCTACATCTCCATTATGATGGCTCTGCAGCCTTTGATACAGGTACAGCTTCTGCAGCAGCAGCAGTCAAGGTAAACTGACATCTGTTACATTAGAGAAAAAAGATTTTTAGGTGTTTGGAGCAATCCCCACTCTCTTTTCGAACAGCTAAAAGACTTCCTTTAAAAATGTAACAAACAGTTCATCTTCCTTGGTGTCCCTCCGGTGGCATCCACACGAAAGGTCCTGGCCCAGCACTGATCTCAGGGCTGGCACCTCCAGTGGGGCTGATTGAGGACTTTGGGAAGTGAACTGACTGCTCAAGTGGCACAGGTCAGCCAGGGCAGGAGGAATTAGGGAGATTTAAGGGAATATCAGAGACAAGAAGGCAATAATTGCTGCAGGGCCTGGGCTGAAGGCTGTAGCTATTGCTTCCTTCAGAATTTTGCAGTAGTTCTTTATAGGAACTTAATGTCCTTAATGGGAGCTACAGCTTTCTGCCCAGGCCCTGAAGCAACTGTGCCTACAATTTGTTGTCTTGTTTTCACCTCCTAGAAAAGAAATTGTAATCATTACCATGATTTTAGGAAGGGGAAAACTCAAACCACTGGAAGGTGAAGGAACTTTCTCAAGTATGATATCAATATTGTGTCTACTCACAACACTCAAAGCAGCAGATAAAAGATTGGGTCCTTGGAACAGGTCAAATTCAGAAGGACACTATGGAATTGACTGTAGGAATCTGGAGTTTGCCTAAGAGTTCATTCTGTTCTGAGTTTACACCCAGCAACCTTTACCTTGAAACTATCATCCTCTCCTGAAAAGCCAAGCTAAGCAAGAAGCAGAGTGTTTTCTAAACATATAACAAAATATTGTTATGTGGAACAAGCAGCTTTGTTAAAGAGTTCTCTTGAAGATCCACTTCAAGGCCAACAAACACTTTAGATTTAAATAGTCTGGTATGTGAGGAGAAATTCACAAAACCAGGATTCTCAACTCCTCTGTACTTGTGCCTCTTTGCTATACTGCTAGGGTGACTCTGCTGCCAATTTTCCAAACAATTTAGAATTGAACTGTCTTTTTTTAAACCTGTGAGAGGAGAAGGGAAAAAAAAAAGGGAAAAATGAAGAATTTATAAAGGGAGACATAAATGTGTCAGTTTCAGAAATCATCTGCAAAGGGAGGAGGTAGGTTGGCAAGTATAATGGCAGACCAGAGCCAGAAAGCAGAGATACATCATTAAAAGCATTAACTAAGTGTTTTGAGGAATTACTTTGTCAGAGTGCCAATATGACATTACTGTTATTTCATGACAGACTTGATGTGTCACCAAACCTTTATATCATTTAGACCCCTAAAAGCAAATTAGTGTTTTTTTAAATAATGAAACCCTTCAGGTTCTGGGTGTTTTGAAACTTTTAATCCATGACAATCTGAAGGTGATTCATCCACTATTCACAGAACAGTTGAGACTTTTACAAAAATTGCTCTGTCTTGAAGCTTTAACAAGAACTCACCATCTTACCCTACCCTTGAGTACAAAAGGAGCAGACAAGGACAGGAATAATTTCAGTTCGGGCTGACTCCTTTAGCAGGAGCTCAGGTTTATCTCATTTACTGGAAATCCATTATGCATCTAATTCCAAGGGGCTGCTCATTCCCTTCCATGGCTCTCCATCAGCTCCTGACAGATCATCCCATTGTTCTTTTCTTCTCTAGGTTAGGTTGCTCCTGATTGCCCCTTTGCATCTCAGAGAGGACGCCGGCTAAGTCCATCACCATTTCCTTGAGGAAAATATTTCAGTGAGACTGTTTTACCCTAGGAACACATTTTCCAAGAGCTTCTCTTCCTACACTTGAAACTCACTATGGCCAACACATTCCTGTAGGAAGAGTAATGAATCCAACTCCATTTTTAAGTACTGGGGAAAACATCACATGCAAAAAGAGTGACAGATGGAGCTGTATCAGCTTTTACCTAACAGTGAAAGGGGAGGTAGAAGTCAGTCTCAGCACTTTTGTCAAAATGTGCTTTTAACAAAAGACATGTGTTAAATTACTAACACATATCCATAATATTTTAAATATTTATATTATGAACTAATGACATCCTCTCAATTAGTGAAAAGTGTTTTCTCTACATTCCTTTGTGAGGAGGGAAACAAACAAAAAGGTAAGGAGGACTTGGGGAGAGGTGTGCTTGAGACCCAACTCCATCCATCATAGTCCTTGCTTCAGATTTCCTCTTTATTTCCCTTCCTCTCATGGGTTCACTTTCCTGTTTGCCTGCATCACCACAGCCACAAAAGCCATCTGCTTATAACTAAACTTTTTTTTTCCCCTTCCAAAGGGATTAAAAAAAAAAAAAAGAGTAGATCTGCTGGCAGATGAGCTTCTTTCTAAGTGGGAACACTATTACAGATAGACAGAATGTTCCTTTATGTTTATGCAGCTTCTCTAGTGCTGTGCAAATGCACACTCTGCAGTGCAATCATGAGTTTTCCAGCACCATTAGCAGCAGGACCCCAGCAGCTAAATCAAAGCAGCCTAGAAAATGCCCCACCACTGGAAGATTCCCACAAAGAAAAGCATATTGAGATAATTAAGGAATCTTTATGATGTGAAGATTTTCATCTCCCAGCAAATTATAACACATTAGGTAACACTGCCTAAAAAAGTCCTGAAAGCTTGCAAAGCCACAAACTAGAACTGGCTTTTCTTTCACATGATCTTGAAGTAGGGGCTGGGGGGCAAGTGGAGGGGAAAGTGAGGGGAAAAGAGGAAGAAGAGCTCACATTGAGGTAGTAAACTATTGTTTCTTTGGAAACCTTAAGTTTTGTCCAAGTTTTTGAAAATCAATATAAATGGAATATACTTGGGTTGCAGATATAAATAAAACCCAAGAATGTCTCCCACATGCATGCTGTTGATAGAAAAAGAAGTCTGAAAATGGGGTTTAAATCATCCTCCTCAGAAGCTTTAAACCTCACCTTGTAGCAAGTGACACTGAGCTTTTGGCAAGTGGCAGTTTCATGTATGAAATGTGTCTCCTAAAACTGAAGAGCGCACAGAGTAGAACAAGATAATGTGTCAACAAATTACATCCTAAAGACTGAAAGCAATCCAGAGAGCCTGACTGATTCCTTTGTATACAGAAAAGTACTGGGTGTCAGGATACCCCACAGGACAGTTTAGATCTTCACAGCCTAACAGAATAACAATACATCGATTCACGCTGTGGATAAGGAAAAACAAACGAACAAATACCCACAAAACAACAGGAAAACCAAACCACAAAACAAGTTCTGACCCACACATCTCTATCAAAGCCTCCACTGCACAACCTGCTCCCTGTGGTTCTGTCACCACCTGCCCCAGCCATTTATGCAGCCAGCTGTCCCCTCAGCACAACTCATCCAGTACTGACAGAGCCTAATAAGTGATGCATTTTAGGGTTTTATGGTTTTTTGGCAGAACCTGCCAAAAATTATTCCACATTTTACTTTATCTCTATGACTTAAAAGGTGGAATCACACAATGACTGGGATTCTGAGCCATCAGTTAGGACACTGGAAAAAGAACAGGATTGTTATTGCCAACTTGCCTTTGAAAGTATATAGAAACTTTCTAAGTAAAGTTGCTTCAAATTCTTCATTGGAGCTCCAGAATTCCTGTTGCTGGTCAGGGAATATGAGGTGAACTCCTTAATTAGTTTGGGGCAAAGCAAGTATCCCCTTTTTTAGTGTAAAAAGCTGCTTCTTTCTATAGCTGTGCAGTAACATTTAGGACCTCGGTAAAAAAGAATTCAGCTGTAGATAATGCAGAAAACTCAGAAAAGCCTATGGTGGAAATTTTTTTCTTTTTGATGAACTATTTAGGTAAATGCCTATCATCCCCGAGGTTTTAATTATTAAAGACGCTGAAAGTTCAGCTGCAAGAAGAAAGGTCAATGTGTAGCCCTGGCTAACTGCGGGAATCAGCGATGATAAACAGGTAAATTAATTATCTTTTCACCACTTACACAATAATTGCTGAGCCGGAGCTGCGGGATGGGCACGGCCGGAGCTCCCCCTGCTGCTCGCAGGCTGTGCGCGCTTTGCCATTCAGGAGCTCGCCCATAAAAACCACCCGAAACACACCAAAAATCGGTGTTGGACTGTGGAAATGGCCCACCAAAAATCGGTGTTGGACTGTGGTGCTTTAATCCCAGCGAACAGCCCAGCCCAGAGCGACATCGGGGACGGTAAAAGCGAGCGGTGCCCTGGGCTGGGATAAAGGCAGGGAAACAGGGAAAGCCACGTGGAACAAACCGAGGGCGAATTCCCTGCTCCCAGGGCATCCCCAGGAGAGCAGGGCCCTGCCAGGGCAATGGGGACTTGGGAGGACAAGAAGACAAACACCTCCACTCCCAATGTCCCCTCTTCTTCCTTCCTGTAGATGGGTTTAACAGCTGGTCTGCAAGCCAAACTGAGTTAGAAGAAGAAACTGATAAAATATGAGTTTATCTATAACAAAGAAGAAAGCAAAGCCATTAGCATGGAAACTCATAAAATAAACACATAAAAGATACTGGCAGTTAGAAGATATGTGCCTTAGTGAGCAGTGTACATGCCTTAATTTGTTGTAAATTCTGACCAATTAATTATTGATGTTAATGACTTTATACCAATAAAACACAATAAGCTATTGCTGTGTCCAGTGAATGTAATGAGCTGTTTTGATGTAACTAATGACTTAAGATCAGGCTTTGTTACGGGTATAAAAACTTAAGAACCACTTGTAATAATGAAGCTGTGGTTGTTGTCTCTACACAAGCGCGTGTGTGTCGTGTATCCATCCCAGCAGTGGCACTTCCTTCCCCGCTGTAGGTACTGTCCCATGGTCTGGGATGTCCCCTGGCCAGCCCTGGTCCCCATCCTGGCTGTGTCCCCTCCCGTGCAGCCCAAACTCCTCCCAGAGTGGCAGCAGGAGAAGCAGCAAGGCCCCGGCCCTGTGCAAGCCCCGCTCAGCAGCTGCAGCAGAAACAGCTCTGCGTTATCCCTGTGCTCAGCACAGCCCCAAACCAGCCCCAAAACAGCCATGGGGAGGAAAATCAACCCTGCCCCAGCCACAACCTGCACTCACACCAAGCTGACACCAATTACAGCCTTCCACATCCTGGCTGACTCCAGGTAACACGAGACATCCAACACTCACTTTTAACCCCAGCCCTGGTGACCATCTTTTCTTAACTGATGATATCAAACACATCAAGTAACCCCAACCAAATACCAATTCCTGTTAAGAAAATAAGATTTATAATCTTTATTGTTTACTTACATATAATAAATATAATACAGAACAAAAACATCACACCCATTGATTGTATTACACAGGCTGTTAATCAGAACACATTACATTTTCTTTTTATTAGCCCTTTTATAGGGTTTTGGTACTGGATATCAAGAATTTCAATTTATAAACCCTTTAAACATAAAAACAATCTTCCAATTTCCACCTTCATGCATGTTCCAAATATTCATATATATACTGGTTTGTTAAAAATATATAAGCACTGTTCAGTATTTGCAATATAGGACTTCAATTTCCATTCATTAGATCTCTACTAATATAGAGAATTTCAAAATAATTAATAGCTTAAATCTGATTTTAATTAAAAATACATATTCTATATTTTTTTTATTTAACTGACCTCCCATCACAAAATGAAGTGACAGGACAAAGACACCCCAGGCAAAAGCCAGTGTTCACTTTCAGAGAACAAAGGGTAAAAGCTCTGGTTCTTGCTTCAGCTGCATTATCCTGGAATAATGGAGACACAATTTGGTATAAAAAGGGCAGAGGAAACCAGATTTTCTGAAGAGATATGCATCTCCATTTCAGATTTACCACTGCCATCCTGCTGTTTTCTTGGCTTAAAAATCACTGCATCAAACCCTGATATATGTTTTTCTCTGCGTGAATATCCTTGCCATTAAATGGAAATTAGATTAAAATGCTACATTTCTTTTTTATCAAAAATAGATCAAGGTTTAACACACTCTGAAATCAGGTTTTCAAGTGCAAATGCTATACACATCAGCAATTCAGGTTCTGCTTTCACTAAGGAAAATGGTTAAAAGATGATGCATAAAGATGTTTCATAGAGGATACTTGGATATCTGGAATTTGCTGTGCTCCCAGAACATCTGAATTATCAACAAACTACAGACTTCAGGGGGGGAAAAAAAAAGTTTTCTTCAGGTGAAAGCTCTTCAGTTAAAGCAGCTTCCCCTTTAAAAGTGTAACTGAGAATTCCCTGAAAGTCAGTCCAAAATGCAACACCAGAACAACCATCAAAACTACAACTGGTTTTGTGCATCTTTTAATGCACTCAGGTGTCAGGGGTTTCAGAACTCAAAATTTCAAAACCCATTTTGTTTTACTAGTATCTACTCCAAAGAGACCTTCCATGAATTTTA
Organism: Melospiza georgiana; assembly: GCF_028018845.1. Taxonomy (NCBI): domain Eukaryota; kingdom Metazoa; phylum Chordata; class Aves; order Passeriformes; family Passerellidae; genus Melospiza; species Melospiza georgiana. Next base: position 33,536,940 of record NC_080436.1, on the reverse strand, counting down.
AATCATTACCAATGTCCCCTCAGCCCTACAATGCTGAAGTGTTATCTCACACTTAGTACATTTCTCTAATTCCATGCAGGTAATGTCAACTCCAACACCTGGCTGTACTTTCCACGTAGCCTTGTGTAAACAGCCTCCCATGAGTGCCAATTCACAGAGCATTCCTTTGTAGCTGCATTGGATGGACTTCAAAACAACCAAACCACAAACAAAAAGTACCTCCTAAGTCTCCAATTATAATTTTTTTCAATGATTTTTTTTTAAACAATCACAGGGCTTAAATTAAGCCTTCAGCTTCAATATGAAATGGTTATTTAAAATACCCAACCAGAGATCAATCCAATAAACTACTGCCTGTGTGAAATTGGGCTATGCAAGAAATTACCCCAATGATTTTAGAGCATATGCTTCCTACTTTCCTACTAATATTCTTGATTTTTAATTAACATTTCTCTCTTACATTTTTTTAGGGTTTTTTCCTTCTTCTTCGATAGGAAAGTGACATTGGTTGGAAAGCCCCTGCTGTTACCCTACCTAGAGGAAAAAGCAGATTCTAAAATATTTTAGAAATTACTCATTCTGGCAGTGGCACTAACTTAATTGGTATGCAAGAGGTCAGATTTAGACAGAAGAGAAGCATCACCTGTGACTCAGACAAGGAAGACTTGTGGACTGGCCACATCAATGACACATTGACTGATACAATTGATAAAAATACAATCATTTGCACATAATAAAATTTTTTCTGTGCTAAATGGCTAATTCCCCTCAGCTTGGTAAGTAAGGGGGTTTGATTGGTTTTATTTGGTTGGGTTTCTTAAAAAGGAAAAAAAAAAAAGAGGCCAAAAAATCAGGAACATATGTTAAGAACTATAGAATAAACATCCCTGAATTTTTATTTCTGAGGCCAATTCAGTATCCAGTTATTTCTTCTGTGGAACATAAAGAAAATTTGTGCACCTTTCCTGAAAAAAACCTTAAGAAGTTCATTAATAAAAGAAAGGGAATATTGGATGCAACTTCATAAACTGGGATGCAGTTAAAGGACTCTGAACTTGTGGAACTAAACAGCTGCTTTTTACAAAAATCCTCAGAGAAAAGCCCTTTATGCTTTTTAAAAGTAGGAAGTGAAAGCCAGATGGAATTCCAGATGCATTCCACATCATGACAGGCATATCCAGAAAAAGTCTGGTTACCTACTAACACCAGCCGTAATGACAAGAGTGAGAACACAGATCTCTAAGTAGTCACATCACATGTCAGATTTATATTTTATGTCAGATTTCTAACACCACAGAGGACTAGGGCAGTCAAAATACAATTACACTGGCTTTACCTAGAGAGGAAATTCACTTTGCAATGAATGCAACAGGGCATGGAAATGGAAATGTCAAAGCAGAAATCATCAAGAGGAAGCTGATGCTCAAGGCTGATGACTATGATCACATGTTCTCACTATGGACAAAAGAAGTGTACAGCAAAGTGCAGGGGTTAATATTTCTCCTGCTGCTGATTTTAAACAAAAGTCACTTAACAAGACAAATTCACCTTCTAAATAATTAAGCTGCATACTGGCTATGTGGAAATATCTTTTGTGAACTGTAACAGCAGTGTGTTTACCACATTTACCAGCACTAAAATCCCTCCTTTATATTACTGAGGTCTTAAAGCAAACCACTCCAAAGACATGCTGCAGACAGAAATACTGCAAAGGCATAAAGGTCAACCTGACTGCAGAGTTCTTTTCAATAAAGTTTTACTTTATTAATGCTGTCTATGACTCTTGTGGGCATTGGATCAGATCCCATTGTGGCCAAAGTAACTTTACTGGAAAAAAAAACAAAAGATCCCCCAAAGTGATGTGACTTTTTAAAAATTTAATTATATAAATTAATATATTTGTGCTGAAGATTTACACTGATCTATCCCAGAATCAGATTATATATTATTACAGCACTGCCTAAACCTGAAAGTTAATGTCACTGCCAAGCCAGAAATGCAGCTTCAAAATCAGCAAAGTAACTATTCATTTCTATGGCAAAGAGGACAATTAAGTAGAAAAATCACACACATTTCATTACCTTAGAATGGATGTTTCTCCAAAAAGTGACAGTGTTGGGCAGAGTAAATTTTATTGACATCTTTAAATGCTCTTAACATTATCATCATGATTTACCTGATAAGCCTAAGGAAATTCAACATGGAAGTTACATGATGTGAAATGTTTGAGTGAAACCTGGAAATGTTTGTAGTGATTTTAAAAGCAGGAATTAGTTATTGGCTCTCACAACTTATGGTATCATCCATATTTCCCTGAGAAATCATGCCCTGAAATGATCATGTAAAACAAAATACAACATTAATGAAATTGTGGATTAGACAGGGAAAAATGCATAACAACAGTTTATGAATCACATAAATGCTACTGGAGTTATAACTGTTAAATCACAGGCTGCATGTGACAGCCAGAACAGAAATGATAACTAACTCAAAACTTATGCCAAGGAAACTGATTCAAAGTACCATCCTACAGTTAGCCATATAACCAACACTGTGATATTAACATCAGCTTGTTTCTTGATTTTTGAGCATGTCAGTTCTTCACTTCATTTACACTCTGCCTTTCTGAGGTCTATTTATTTGCACATGAAATTCAAAGTGTGTCTATAAACTCAGCCTATCCCCAATATTTAACTGGTTCTCCCCATCTCAGAGAGCTCAGTTTAGCTCAGTAACATAATTTCCCTATGACAGGAGGATCTTCAGTAGGGAATACAAAGACAACATTCAACATTAAGAGAAATGCAACCAAGAATTACAAAGAAATTGTTTTGCCACCTTATTTAAAGCCATCACAGCTGTGAATAGCAGTACCTAGGCAGGAGTATTGTGACAGGAATGACAAAATACAGCATCACACACCAACAAAAGCAATTTGCAAGCCCTCCTGTTTCTGTTAGTACATTCCAAGGAGGTCTGCCATGAATAGACACAAAATTCAGCTGCAGTTCCCTGCAGGGTTGAACACCAGCCCTGCTCAACACCCCATTTCCACAAATACCCAGAGGGACAGCCAGGCTGTGCTCAGCCTCCTGAGTCTGTGTGCAGTCCCTGCAGCCAGCCAGGCCAGTCCTGTCCTACAGCCCCTACCAACTACAGGCATCCCCAGAGGCCAGAGGCCAAGGAGCAGGAGGCAGTGAAGACTGGGAAAGCAAAGGAGCAGGATGCAGTGAAGACTGGGAAAGCCAAAGAGTGAGGCCTCAGCAGGGCCTTCAGGAGCACTCATGTGCCCCAGACTTGCTTGCACAGGTGGCATTTCCATCCCTTGCTGAACCAGCACTACATCTGCAGCAGCCTCTTGTAGGGAACACATTTTCAGTATGACTGAAACCCAAAACAACGTGGCCAGAAAAACTGAAATCCTTTACTGCCTTATCAAACTACGCAAGCCTCACCAAAACCCTAAAAGCAAAGGCATGCTCTGTAGTTTTTGGCAAATTATCATAATTTCCTTCATATATAAAAACCAAACAGCCCCAAAACCTCAACTGCACACACAGAAGAAATTGTTGGTTGTCTCAAAGGATTACAGGAATGAGTTCAACTGTTTGACATAGTATTCATCCCCCATTTTGCAGGCCTGGGAAATCCCTGTTCCTTAACCAGCAGGTGGCAATCAGAGAAATGATCAACATTATTTTTCTAAAGCATATGTGGTTCCTAGAAGAAGTAAGTCAGAATGAAGCCATTCCCAAATTGAAACAGTAAGAGCAATGGCAATATCCCCTACTACAGAGTGATATTGTCATTCATGAGAGAGCTCCTTCACATTCCAGTTGTGTCACAGGGAAGAAAAACCCAGCACGTCTCCATTGCATCAGAGGTACCTGAGAATCAAAGCTAAATCTCTTGTGCATTTACCAAGCATCCATTAGAGAGCTATGCAATTTACATTTCAAATCAGACATTTATATTTATAAAATATCATTGTACTAAAAATCACAAGGTTTAGTAGAAAAAACTCCATCACATTCTATTAAATGCAGGAACAATGTTTTATATCATAGCTTCTGTAATTAAAAGTGTAACACGTTTCCTGTAACTACAGGGGCACCACTTTAAAAACCCTCTCAGCAAGGACAGTTTGTTTTGTTCCTACTATTTATAGAATTGTAATTTAATGCAAAAACACAGCTTAAGCTACCTAGTGCCAGAAGATAAAAATATTTTATATCATATTAAAAAAAAAAATAACACATTTTTGTGAAAAACATTTGGAAAGCCCTGACTTTGAATGTACTGAATGTTCATCATTCCTGGGGTCAGAGACAGAAGAATATTCTTTTAGTACTTCTTTTCTTAACCTCTCAAACTAATGAATAATGAAAATTAACAGTCATATACATGGAGGCTATGATGATCTTTGACTTGAAGCCATGAACATAAGGGCAAATATAAATAGCAACTTTTACAGATCCAATTCTGTTTGCATGACCAATTGCAAAAAAGTCACAGAAAATTTTGCTACAAATACTGTCATTGCCCATCTGAAAGCAAACTTGGTTTTCCCAGGCTTAATGCACAGATGCCACAAGTCCCAGCTGATTCAAATTTGGAGTTAATGCCTGGTATCAAATATTCTGCACCATCTCATTGAAACATTTAATTAACTGAAAATAGACTTTTTTATTGTAAGTAGGCATTAACAATACTTTTTGAAAAAAGATTAAAGTAAACATCCTCTAAATTTGTCATAATTTTGAAGGACAAATCCAAGATCTAAGGAAACCCCACTGATCAAGAAATGCCTGAAAATTCGACCAAAATAAAATTAGTTCAACATACTGCATTTTTTACCCCTCTACTTGTGGGGTTTAGAAATTGAACTCTGAAATTTAATTGACTTTCTTGTTTCTTTTGGGTTTGTGATTTTGTTGTGGTTGGTTTTGGGTATTTTTTAATTCTTATTTAGGGTCCAGGAAGGACTTACTATCTCATCTTAAAGACATGCCTCAGATCTCCAAAGTTCGTAGTGCAATCCAGTATTAAAAACAAGAAGGAAAAACTTGATGAAGGTTAAATACTTGAACAGAATAGCCCCAGGTTCATTTTGTCTTCCTACTCTACACACATTTCTTATATTAAATTCCAGCTGCTGGCTCGAATTCTTCTATAAATGTAGAACTTAAGCATGTTGCTTTCCTGCATTACTTCTTAAATAATAGTTTTATTACCAAAACACCAAAATTGCTTTTGGAAGGATCATTACTGAGTGCCAAAACACAAAAAGGCATTTCTGCTATGTCATCCTTCTGTATTTGTGTGGAGGGACAGTAGAAATACCTTACATTATTAATAACCTTGTTATGTGGAAGAAAATACTCCTGGCTAAAAAATCCATCTCACATTCATTATAAAAAAACTCAAGTCCATCAAAAGCCAAAATTAACTTTGATCTAAGTGTCTTATAGGCCAGGAGCTGAAAACTAGCATTGATTAATTTCAAATATTCCTGAATATAATTAAAATAGCTTCTCTGGATTCAAAAGGATTAAACACTGTAGCGGAAGGAAGGTAATTATCAGTTTTAGAATAAATTTATTAATACAGCTGGGGGGAAAAGAAAAATCAATGCAAACACCTTTCCTCTTCATATTGCTTAGCAGATTAGTGTAGTGCCGACCCACTGATTGAAAACTTTCACAATTAATTTGATCTCTTTCACAGTGTGGCAGCTACACCTGAAAATTTCCAAGTCTGAGAGACAACTGAGACTGAGAATGGGTTACAGAACCAGTCTGTTTTAAACCATGTATAAGAATGTATACTCAAATGTATTGTAATTAGAAATATTTAACCACTCACGGAAATTTTAAGCATTCCTGATTATTGGGCAGTTTTTTTGATTTTTAAACATCAGCACCCATTGCCATGACAAGGCTACACAAAATGGCCTAAGACATTGTAAATGTAGTGTTCCAGGACCATACAAAGATCCTGCCTCAGGAATTACAGGAATGCACTTAATAAGTTATTTTTCTATTTTCATCTATTAATATGCAAATAGTTTATACAACATAAAAAATTTAATCTGTACCTACTACAGGTAACATATCTATTTAGCTTTTCATCTGAAAGCCTGTAAGACTTGATGACCTGCAAACTTATTTACATAACTCACTTTAAAGTATCTTTTAAAAATAATATTGTCCAGCATTTAACAAAATTGTGACTTAAAAAAAGAAAGAAATCACTTAACAGCATTTGCTTTCTTGATTTTGTCAAGTAATGTCACCAGCTCAAGTGTCATAAGGCAGGTTGGTTGCTCAGATGGACTAAGACTCCCACGGTGACAGGCATGTAGTAGATCTGTTCATTTATAAAATCAGATGAAAGCAAGAAAGAGAAAAAGTTTAGAGTTTCAAAAGAACTGAAACTTCTATTTTTACTACAAATTCAGAATAGGCACTGAAACATGATTCCTTAGGGACTTTTCCAGAAGATTGTCTCTTTGCTGGGCATCGTTCCATTTTTAAACTACGAAGAAGAAGAAAAAAATTATCAGAGGTACATAACTCAAGATTACAAAAGAAAAATTACTATAAATATTTGTTTCCATCTTACTAACAAAGGAAATAACTCCATGTCTTAAGACATCACAATTACTGTTTTGGTTAGGATATTTTTAATTTCATTATTAGATTTAAGCAACGCTGGAAAATAAAAATATACTTCTCATGTAATTCTGCACACATTATTGAAAACCCTGAAGCACAGGGCTAGGAGAGCTCCAAACTTTAATGCTTTAATGCTCCAGGTCAGTACTGACAAATCATGTATGTTCCTTTTAAAGATTTGTGCAACCTCCTCTTAAAAGTGGGATATTTTGCAAACTCTTTAGCTATTCTAGTCTACTTTCCCTATGCTTACAATGAGAAATATTTAGCCTAATATTTAATGGAATTTCCCAACTTATTTCTTGTCACCCCCAAACACAAGGGCTCCTTTCCACTTTCTGGATCAGTAATGATAAAGTTTGGTGTTCTTTAACTTCCCTGAATGGTTGGTGCTTTTCATGGGCTGCAGCAGCCTAAACTGAAATCCCAACAGCACTAAAGAGTGAATTAATTACTTCAGATGTTTTCCAAACACATCACCCATGCCAAGAAGTTGTATGGCTCTTCTGGTGTATTAACTCACATCCAGTTTTGGATGAACTTTGTAATACTCTTTAGTAAAAAACTAAATTTTAAAACCATTGACCAAGAACTGTGAGAATAATGCTTGGCAACAAGTAGTAATAATAACTTTAAAGATACACTTTAACACTCTGTCCATCAATCCAGAACAACACTGACTGCATGCTCCTTAAAAATGTGTCCTTGCATAACAGAAATGCCACCATGAAAACCAATCCTCACCTTTCTGTGCATTGTTTGAGGTTTATTAAAGGTTTACCTTTTGTCTATGAACAGCAGCCATCTCCATCCTGTGAAACACTATGCATAGGGATGAGGCTTTCACACTGCTCACTTTCTTCTGGCATTCTAAAAAAAACCACATTTATTTCAAGTCACACAGGATTATTAAATTGGTTTTTATGAAGCCAACATAGGCACCAAGTATGCAGATGTTTGAACTTCAGCCATTAAATCCATGCAAAGACTCCTTAAATTTATCAAATGTACTCAAGTTTGCACAATTTTCACTGCATGTGCTGGGTACAGAAATTATTACAGATCCATTAAGGGAAAAATTGTGACAACCACTAGGAAACTTCTTTTAAAAGGTAAGCAGACTTCACATATTTCCATTTTCTGAGCATTACACAGGTTAACTGTATGAATGGATTGGCAACTACTGCTATTAAGAAATTAGTATTATAAAGAGTATATAAAATCAGGTAAAAATAAACAGAGCATGAGCATTGTGGCTTATAAAATACTATAGGATTATAGGATTATGGGAAAGGCTAAAGAAACAGGATTATAGTTTGTGACTGCCCTACCTCTGAATTCGATGTTTTCTACAAATAAAGGCAAAAATTCTTCTGATCCCCACCATCACTGGATCCCAGTTGTTATAGTGACACAAGAGAGTTGCAATGAAAAATGAAAAAAATACAGGTACTGCTCCTGCAAAAAATAACCAGGAAAACTGCACCTGGAATTGAAACACAAACATCATTCACTAGATAGCTCAAAAAAGAATTGACATGCTGTATATTTGCAATGATTATTATTGTAAGTTTGAGATGCAGTTTGAGTTATTTTCAACAGTGTGAGTTATTTTGTACAGTTTCTAATGGTAATTGTACATAGTTATTGCTTCTTCTGAGAATTGCATAACTTGTTCCCACTGATCCATTCTTAACAATGGAACACTGTGTTTGCACTGGGAGCTGAATGAAGACTGCTATTTGCAAATAGTCTCAGGTTTAGGTTTTTAGTTGTGTTTCTGGTGCCAAGGAGAAAGTCTCCTAGACCTTCCATGGGTTGGAAAGCAATGATCTATAAAGGCCACTCCAACCCAAAGCATTCCATGGTTCTATAACTCCAAACCCAGGGCACAAGGACAGAAGAGGCTGGGACCTGCCTCTCGGGGTGACAGAGCCATGAACCGAGGGCACAGCCCCCCCGTGTGGAGAGAGGATCCAAAACTGGAGACTTTGAGAAAACAGATTCAGCTTTGGCACCTGGCACTGATGATCCTCCTCAAAGGTCTCATCAGCTGCAATTGTTAAGCCCTGTGTTTCCCAACTGATTTCTAATGAAATTCAGAACATGTAAATTGCCAAAAGGAATCAGTCATTAGAAACCCGGTTGTAATTTCCTAAGATTCAGATTTATGGTAGAAAATTACAGAAAAATAAATACCCAGAGAGTTAGTAATTATGAATATTGTATAATTACTACCCCATTTGACAGAAATATGAAGGTTGCATGTATTGATATTTTAATCTTTACATTACGTGGTGTGATTCTTGGGGTGTCCTTTTCAGGGCCAGGAGCTGGACTGGGTGATCCTGATGGGTTCCCTTCCAGCTCAGCACCTTCTAGGATTCCATGATTGTTAGCCATGCCAGTGGCATTCTTGTGCAGGGTTCTTTTAGTAAAAACAAGGCTGGCCAGAGGCAGGGCAGCTAAAATTTCTGTCAGGTTATCTGAGATGTGAACACCTGAGACTTCAGTGAGCACAGGGCTTGGCTTAGGATATTCTGATGTCTGTATGACAGAGACAGACTTGCACAAATACACCTGTCCAAAACCCCTCAAAGTCTGCAGCACTTTGCCTTTAATCAGGGTCCCTCACTTGTGCTTCTAATACTAGTAATTTATTTTCTAAAATGTAAGACAGATAGGATTACTTCCCACAACATGAGTTAAAAAGGTAATTTGCCCTTTTGTAACCAATGTCAGCTGAAAGTCTTCCAGCAGAGCTTGGGAGATGTTTCTGCTATTTGAAATGCCTCCATGTTGCATTAGTACATGAAGAATAAATTAATTTTACAAGATCTAGACTCTGTGTTTATTCAGAATAAACAGTCTAGAGATTAGGCTGTTTACTGGGAATTAGAAAAGTATATCCATTTTTCAGTTCATGCCAGAAGAAAGTTTAGATGAATCACTTCATAAGACAACCTAAAATTTTCATATATTGAAATATGTAACTATAATATACACCTCTACCAATGTATTTGGACATACACACACATCTGTATATATCTAAAATGTGTACTGACACACAAACCCACATATAAAATTCTTATTTTTTACTACCAGTATTAGCTCACATGTACTGACCTCATGAAAGTGAATTTGGGGGGAGGAGCCTACAGATGTTTTATTCCTTGTTTCTTTTACAGTTCTCACAAGTTATTTACCATCCCATAACAATTTATATCTCAAGTGTGCATTGTGGATGCTTTAAGAGCAACACAAACACAACTGTCTCACCAACAAATGTTTTATTATTGTTGGAACCACTGCAGGATTTGCCCTATTTCCATGCTGGAATATGCAGGTGAGACTAACATAAAATATACTGCTTATCACATGTTCATTACAAAAGTATTTATTCAGGGTCTGACTCTTTTTGACTTTTCTTATATTTATCCTTTGATTTTTTCTGACTTATTTTCCAAAATCCACACTGACATGAAGTAAAAGCAAAATACAAGTTGTGTTTGGGGTTTTTTACTTCATTTTTACATGCACAAAGCTTCAGAAGTGTAAAGGTACTCCTTACACTTTGCTTGCAAAAACACTGAACAGCAAAGCCTCTTTTTGGCTGGAAACATTCCAAATGCAAAACTCAACTATTTTCTTGTACCAAATAAACAAGTACAAGTCTAAAAAATTTTAATTAGAGGAAATTCTGCAAACAATGATCAAAATTTAGTAGTATCTTACCTTTTGCATGCACATGTCAGCTATTATGGACAGAGGTATTGTAAGGCTTAGGGCAAGTGTGCCTATCAGTGATGAGGTAAGAAAGCAGCCCCTAGAAGACAACAAAATCATAACAATTATACAATTTAATGACAATAAATAATAATTATAATAATGAGATCTTAAAAGTTAAAAGACAACCAAAGTAATACATCAAACAGGAAGACATTTGATGAACTGTTAGTTACTGTTAATAATCAAAAATTTACTCACACCATCACACTCCATCATAAATCTGTGAAAATGCACAGAATTCTTAACTAGGCAATGGATGTCTTCTGGGCTGAGGTTTAATTCCCATACCAATCTTTTGAGATGATGGAAATTTCCCTATTTCACATGTACTAACTTCATCTAGAAAAATCTGCATTTTGATTCCATACCCTGATTCTCTAGAGCATGAGAGACTGCTTCTGAATCACAACCAAGAGAAAACTGTAAATGCATGAATGGTACAGAAGGCAGTAATTTATCAGCAGGTTAAAAAAAAAAAAAAAACAACTAACAGAGTCACATCTATCCCTACATTATGTAGTTGGTAATATGTGCTTGGGTGGAGTAAACAAGTAGGTTAAATTACATTATTTACTTCTAAAAATTTAAAGCAGACTATACTAGTGGCACACTAGACTGGTAAAGAATGATATCAGCACAAACTCTGTAATTAGTCCCAGTCCAAAACTCTAGGAACAAGGAACTGGACTAGCTCTTAAATTGACTGGAATATCATTCTGAGTAATTAAACAAATATCATGCATGCAAAAAGTCTGTGCACACCCATGTACTTAACCCTATGCTAGTACTTGATTTTGGAGAGACAATGTTCAAGGTAATGTGTTGGTTATTTTGCCTACATTAAAATTACACTTAACCTGACACTGATACTGAGCTGCAGTTTAATCTTCCAGGATGGCATTAACATCACAAAAATATTCAACCAACAAACCAGTTCAATTGCAAAGGAACATAGGCTACAATGCATTTATAACTAGGACTGCTGTAAAGGTTTGCCAAGAAACAAAAGTCATTAAAATTCATACATAACTTTAAACTTGAAAGAAAAACCAAAAATCCACACCCACTAAAAAAACCAAAATGTTTTTGTGGGACTCCATCTACTCCATCTTGATCTTTTGTTGCAGTATTGCCACAGAACTATTACAACAGAATTCACACTCTACTTCTGCTAGTGCAACTCTGTAGCACAAAGCCTCTTTGTCTCAAATGTTAATTCTGGAATAAGTTAAGCACACAGCATTTCAATTACTACAAGCACACATCAGCTACTCTTTAAAGTCAGCTGTTGTCTTAACAGGACATTGTGACACAATGGTGAAACTGCACATGTGGACAGGAAAAACAGGAAAAAGAAAAAGGCACAAAGCCCAGCCTAGGCAATTTTACATCTCAACATAAGAAAGATAATTCATGTGAAATATATTCAATGTATGGAGTACATACCACAGCCAGAGGAACTCTGACAAAACTGTTCCAATAAGGCCATTTATGACAATGCACATCCATATCAGTTTATTGGGAAACTCAAATGCTTCAAACCCAGTATAGTGAAGCAGGAAGAACCCTGGCCACAGCAGCAACAGATTAAACAGTCCTACAAAACCTGGATATAAAAACAGTATTAAGTAAATCATAATAAATTTTCTTCAACATAACCAAAATCTCAGCTAAAATCAGCTTTTTTGACAAAATGCATATAAAAAGCAGCCATGAAGCAATATTTGAAATGTTTCAAAGGAAACAAATGTAAGAAACTCAACCTGAAATTCACAAAACTAAATTTGCATCAGATATTTACAGGTTTGAAATTGAAAAGAAAATAAAAATGAAGAAATCTCATTAAGTCAGTGGGGCTGTCTGCACAACTACAGGAAGTTCCTCTCCTTGTTAAGGCTCTAAATAAGAAACAATTCAAACAACCAGCCTCTAAAGGAGTCATAACCATGGGAATAAGAGGCTTTCTCTACTTCCTTGGCTTTTCTAAGTCTCTTTACCACTCAGACACAGTGCAGTGCCTGAAAGCATATAATTTAATCACACTTTGAATTAAAGCTTTCAACAGTTACTTTTAGTCTTACCAAAGAACATTGGTATGTCAAGTTTATCTTCTCTATCCACTTTCCTTTTTATCATGACTATGTAGACAGCATAGAGCATTGCTCCTACAAGAGACCAAATGGAACCTGGAAAAATGGAAAAAATACTCCCTTGAGATATGCCAAACATGTTATGCACAGTAGGATCAACTCTCCTAAACTCCTGTTGATTAGAATCCATTACTAAATGAAAAACATGGGAAAATGGAGAAAGCTCTAAAATATAAAAACTTTCCCAATATACACATAGGGTGGAAAATTATTATAAATTAAGTTTTAGAACTTCAAACTAAAAAGCCAGATTGTAAAATGTTACATGAATAAGAGATCTAGAGCTTGCTATATGACTACTTAGTACTGTCAGAAGATGGTACTGATCACTGCACATTCCAGGATTAAAACCCAAAAGTAAATACCTATTGTATCTTTTCCAGCAGATTTTTCAGATCCAGAAAGGTTAACAAGTACCACACCACCAATGCTAGCAAAAAAAAGAAGAAATGCAAAATGTTGCTTGAACTCAGGAATTTCTTTACAAAAACGGATAAAAGAAAGAGAAAAACAAATATACAGTTCTATCTTTAGGCATTTTTAGTTAACCAAAACCCACTTCTGGTATGTCAAAAGAAGGTCTCAGCTGCTAAGGCATGATCCCAAGTTAAAACCAACCAACCTCACTTTTAAATTCCCAGAATAATGCACAAGGCATTTAATGAAACAGGCTGAAACACTGAGTGTCAAACTTTTTCACCATTACACATAAATAAAACAAACCACAAATAAACAACAAGAAAATAAGTTCATCTATTTCCAACAGAAATTAATCTAATTTCCTACAGGAGAATGAGATTTGGAAATGGTTCATGATATGAAGCATGTAAGAATCCTTAATTCAGTTGCTCAATTCATCAGTGAAACAAGGATTTTTAAGAAGTGATGGGTATCATTTGTTATCACAGATAGCACAGGCAGAGTTGGTACAGTTGTCCTCTCACTGTACCAGGGAGTTTTGGACCCAATGTTTCCTCCCATTATCTTACCTTAAAATAACAGCCAATAATTTGGACAGGGTAAACCGATCTCCACTGTTGCTGGGAAAGACTGCAGCTAAAATTAATGTAAAAAGGCCTGCAAGAGAAATTCAGAGGAGTTTATACAACCAAGTTTTGCCAGTAGTTTGCTCAGAAAACTACACAGCTTCAAAGCTACTATACTCTAAATACATTTCTTTAATATACACAGGTAGCTGCAGAAGTACACATACAAAAAGCAGGGGAAATATTATAATATATAATTTTAGAAGGTACTCTAAAAAACCTCTGCAAATACAAAATGAATTTTCTAAACACATATATTCAATGCCTTTAGGTCAAATCCACAGGTAAAAATGTTACACAAACCCATTGGAATGAGATTTCTATGTTATAAACAGCGTTGTAGTGCACATCTGGTGGTGTAAATAAAACTTACCAGAGGTTGATGACAAGATATTAACTATGGCAACTTGGGTATCTGACAGAGCTTCTTGGTATGAGAAATTTGCCAAGAACCACTGGGGAAAAAGAAAAATAATCTTCTTATTATATGGGTAGCAGCAACAGAGTTTAAGTTTCTCAGTGCAATAAAATCCTACTTTTAAAAAAAACACTCCACTTTATTTTTTATTTAAAAAATAAAATCAGAACTAGATTTTTAGCTTAAAGAGACTTCTAACTTTTGTTAAAGTGGAAGGCACATTAAAAGAACGCAGCAAACTTAGAACTGGCTTAAACCAACATTCAAGTACATGTTTAATAACAAAATACCATACTTCAGAACTTAAAAAGAACTAAAATGACATTATAATAGCTAGTCTGAAGTAACTAAAGGTACTTTTGACTTGTTTTGGAGTGCTTCAAGATGATAACTGCACAAGGGCTGCAAAGAAATTTCAGTAATGCATGTGATATTAGTCAGCCTAATGAGGTTCTTTCAGAGTGATTAAAAACCAGCACACATCTCCACTGCTAAAAACAAACATCTCTTATGTTCAATAAATATAAAATATTTCTTAATTCCTCCATAAAGGAATAAAATGGCAGATGTTTTATCACTTCTTGATTGAGATCTCACTAGTAAGATCTCAGATATATTCTAAAGGAAGTAACCACTCTCTAGTCTTATGTAGAAATATTCATAAAGTCCAAGAAGAAATACATGTACATGCCAGAAGCGTCCATGAACACAACAGACAGGATTTGTTTTGGACATGAGGACACTACCCCAGAAAAAAATGAAAAAATTACACCACAATTTTCTGGTGCATGCATCAGTGGAATTATTATTGTTGATGATGATAATAATAATAACAATAATGCTTAAATAGCTCTACTTCCTCAGGAAAAGCCATGATGAGTCCACACTACATAGAATCCATTTGGCAGCAGCAGTGAAGGTGTTTTTTGACAAGGCATCACTGATCTGCCCTCTACATTTTTCTGTCTCAAAAATCCTGCCACTGGAATCTCTCCCTCCTTCCAGAACTGAGGCAGGATGCAGCAACAGCTGAAATCCCCTCTCTAATCTTCCAAACTACCAGCAGATCCATAATTAAAGCTTGCATAAGGAAAATTTTACTTCTTATAGCACATTTATAAAATAAGGTTTAAAGAATGCAAGTCATCGCAATACTCACTCACTATTATTATAATTTCAAGTTTACAAGTTTTAAATGCATCTTTACTAAAGTTTTCTGAAAGAATGGGGCACATACCACGAAGCAAAAGAAAAAGCTGATTTTTGCTACTTGGCTTGCAGTGAGCTTTCCCACAGTTTTTAGGATGGATTCCTGCTCCTTCACTGTTGGGTAGGACATGCGGGACAGCTTTGCCTCCAAAGCATGGCTCGATGGCAGCTGCCGGATCTCCATGATGTTGCTGAACCTCACACGAGGCTTCTTGGGGGCTTGAGAGGCAGAAAAAACAGAAAAAAAAATTAAAAAAAAAAAGAAAAATATTCATATTATTATTAAACTTTTTGAGCCAACACAATACGCAAATAAAATGATGATACTGTAACACACCATTGATTAAAATAGTGCAGAAATAACAGGTTCTTATTCAATTAGAACATATGACATAATGATATGACATAATGATTTATTAAACTAATATTTTGCTATTCAGGAGGCCACTAATAAGACAAAGTACAATTAATTACTGTTTTCAACCAGTAAGTTGTCCACCCACAAAAACCTCACTGAAAAGCACCACCCCTGCTTCCTGTCAAAAACATCAACAAAAGTTAACAATGCCTTTTTAGACAGGAATTATTCCATCTTAAAAAACATTTTATATATATATATATATATATATATATATATATATATGATTTTCTTTAATTGTCTAAGAGCCAAACAGCCAACACCTGCACACAATTATACCTAACTGCAAGGACAACGCTTCATTTACAAGATTAAAGTCCAACAGCCCTCAAAGCTTAGCAGGGACCATAAAGTCACTTTGGCCTTTTGGAATCTACTCTCTAACTAATCTTGCAAACTAGGGTCAGGTTTTATTTAGAAGCTTATTTTACTACCATTAGCTTCCTCCATAAAGAAAACATTACACTAAACACTACAGGCAAATATTAGCTTAAATCAATGTGAAATAATCCTAATTTTCTAAAAAAAGTAAAGGGAAAGCTGCAGCTGGAGCAGTTTTGAAGTGATTGGTGCATGGTGCCACAGGAAGCAGAGCCTACCAAAGTGTGCCATGGGGAAATAAAGAGAGCTTCCCTTTGACAAGCAGGAACTCTTTTGCTGAGGACAGGCTGACTGGATGTTCTGAGGCCAACCTTCCCACAAGTGTCTGGGACAGTCAGGCCTGTTTCAGGTACTATCACAAGGTAGGGAGGCTTAAATAAAACCAGAATGCACATAGACTGTTAAAATTCTTACTTTGACTGCTTTGCTCCTGCTCTAAAAAGGACAATAGCTTGTTTTTCCAGAGGCTGACTCACTGCTGCTGGTCTTACAAGGCCAGAAGGAAAGAATCACAAGTACTGAACCCAGTTGGTCCCTTGAGATAAACATAGGCTGCATCTGTAGTGACCAAGAAAGGTAAACTGAACGACAGGCCTATGTTTTCTCTACCTGAAAGTAAATTTATGAGACTGCAATTCATGCAATAAGAGATTTCAGAAAGGAGAAAAAAGGAAAAAAAAAATTAGGGGAGGAAGGGGAAGCACATCCTGCAACATGACAGAAGTTATACTAAACAAAGGGAAAAGTAACTCCTTCACCAAAGAACTAACAAAGTCTTTACTCACTTTTCTCTGCATCACTACTATTACTGCCATTTTTTTCAGTTGGCAAATCATGAAACTTTACAGGAACATATAAAGGTTCACTCTGCAATGAATCAGTACAAGTAAAAATACAGTTAAGCAGGATATTTCAATTATTACCAGAATTTATTTAGCAAATTAGAAAACTAAATAAAGAAAAACTTAGTTAATAGCAGGAGAATCAGACTTAAAACAGGTTTGCACACAGTGGATAGACTTGTCAAAATTCACGTATACAATATACTGTATGTTACACATATTGGTAAAACACAGTATTGAAAGAGAACTGTGCTCTTTTGTGTGTATCCTCATGAACACAAAACTTATGGCCAGCCTACTGATTAAAATTACAAATAAGTCATCAATATCACAGATACTTCATTAGCTATAGCTTCTGTCCAAATTATAAACTAAAAACATGAAATACAGATTGTACATACAAAAATTCAAGTACTCATTTTCTTCCCATGACCCTAAAAGTCCCTATTTTCCACCCTAGACCTAAACATCAAAAAACTTTGGGAAATATCTACAATACATTAGGCACTTAAAAGTATTTCAAGCAATTAAAACTTCTGCTTACAAGACAAGTTTTAAGCTCCTTGTTTAGATTAAATTGATAAACTGTAAAAGTAAAGTCATTAAAAAGATCTGGTAGTTGGATTTTCATTAGGCTTGCTTAGAATAAAAATTTTGGTGGATGTTTAAATTAATGCAAAATCGCCCAATTTTCTAGAGTCATGTGATCTTAATGAATTGAGAAGGCAAAGATTTTATTCTTAAGTAGAGATAGATAAAGTTCAAAATCCCCAAAAAATTAAATGAAGAATACATCTGAAAAAAACGTCTCTTCAAGTAATTCTGTATAAAATATCCATACAGTAATTTGCAATACTCCATTGCTTCCTCCACTCTATTACAGAGATGGTACTGAGCTGAATCTGTAAAGGTTTTCTCTGTAGAAGATAATATTTCTTTGACAAACTACTAGAGAAGCATTCAATTAAGTGCTTTATTGAGCTGAGAACCCATATTTCTTATAGTAAGCAATACCATTATTTGCAGCACTTATTAGTAACATATAAGCATACAAGTTACCAATCCCCTTTGACAAAACCTATTACACTTAAAACTGCCATATTTTATAAACAGTAAGTCAAGATAGTTGTGCCATGTTATTGTAAAGCATTCACCTTCATAAATTAAGGCACTTACCAGAGAACTGTTCACAGTGGTATCTGTTGTACAAGCAGCAAAATAACCTTCAGCATCTGCAAACTAATTACAGAAATCTTCATGTAATAAACTACCAAGGCAAAGTCATTAGTAACTAAAATTTTTGAAGAGTAAAGTTTTTTATGACTTTTTCCATCATTCTGTCACAATTCCCTCTCTCCTCTCAGCCCTCCTCCCCAATACCAAGAGGGCTTACAAGTTCAGTAATAATTTCAGTACTTCCCTGAACCTCTTGAACCCCACTGAGTTAATCTATCCAGGTATGAGGCTCTTAGATACAGAAATCCTGCAAAATTCAGTCTTAGGGACACAATGCCCACTAAATGATTGTGCCTCTATTAACAACAAGATGCTTCTTTCTTCATTTTATTGAGGCAAAGTTCCTTTCCCTCCTCCTTTCTGCACCTTACCAAACCCACACTCCCTGACCTGCAGCTTGCTGTTCTACCATGATGGTAGCAAAATTATTAAACAAAGTTTTTAATGTGGAAGAGAACTTAAAAGTAAGGTGTGAGTGTTTCTCCAAGCAATCATTGAAATAAAAACATATAAATGGATGTGTTGTCCAGACTAATAAACAGAAGACACTTTAAAGGCACTTGAAATAATTACAGAGTTGAATATTTAACTACACCCCTTGAAGGGAAATAAATTTTCTAATAACACATTACAGTCCTGTCTGCACTGCTCTTTTGAAAAGGAAAAATAATGGGATTCCAATAGCAGTGTCATGAGTGCCACACACAACATGTGACACACTGGGCACTCTTAGTCATTGCTTTCCACTTTGTATTTCATTACTGTCAGCAAAGAAACTAAGTTCTGTTTATTCCCAAATTAGCTTATGAAGATTCTGAACAAAATCAAGTCTAACACATGCCATATTACATACAAACACTTGGTATTAAAGGCTGATCTAGCAAAAATTGTATCAAGATATCAGACAACTTTAAATGCTCTAAGTGTTTAACTCAAGAATTTTTTAAGAATGTTTTGTCAGTTGTCCTTTGTGCTTTGTCTTTTCTTAAAAAAAATCATACTTTAAATGTTATGCCTACAACTGTCACTATCAGTGAAGGCTAATGTATCCAGAAAATCTTAACTCAGTTTCTTTCACACAATCTATTTTCTATAAAGACATGTTGATTAACAGCATGTTCTTGGATCACATTTTCTGGGTTTTAAGTGAGATTAGTATCAGGCCAAGTGCCTTCCTGCTTCCTGAGTGCTGCTGTTCAGCATCTTGAAACACTGGCACAGAACAACTGCTCTTCCCAGCATCTCTTGGAAAAAAACCACTATTTCTGTCATATAACACAATTTTAGGTTCTAGCACAAACAATGCCTAACTCTGGAATGAGCATCAGAAGATCACTCATGCATAAAAGGTATAATGTTAACAACAACAAACATGTAATTCTACCACCCTTACTAAATGTAACTTTAAACCCTTCAAAACAGTCAGCAAACAGTTCATAGCTGTGCCAGAGACAAAAAGAGTCAGTGCTAAAAATCAGCTACAAAGTTCTGATTCCATTGGTTGCAGATGTTGGGGGAGTCAAAGGGAACCAAGAGCCAGCAGGGAGTTTAGTAAGCTCTTGTTTAGAGGAATTATCCTCTGCAATTGCCCAGGATACAAATCCAGGCTGCAGGGAGCAATGGCCTGGCCCAGCAGAGCATTTCTTACAACTCCTGACACATCTCACATTGCTTTTTCTTGCCTCTCACCCTTCCACATGACAACTGTTACAGCTGCCATGGCTTCCTGTGGCATGATTCAGCTTATACCTCAAATATGTAACCTTTGCTCTTCTCTAGTCTCTATTTTAAGGGTTTTTTTTCTGTACAAGCTTAGACAAATATCACAACATCTACAGAGCTGTAATACTTACAAAAGCTGCATGCCTTCCACGAAACCCACGAGTGCACTGTTGCCTCCACGGCTTCCAAACAATAAACCCCAGGAGGTACAGAACAAACATGGATGTTTTTGCAAATGTACTGAAAAAGGGTTTGTTGTACCTTGTAAAAACATACTGTGGAAAGAAAATAATTGCAGTATCCAAAATTACTAACTAGGTAAGAGTTCACAAAATGAATGATCAAGTGTAAATATACAGTCCAGAACAGCCTGGTTCCCAAAATACCAGACCTGTGAGTGTTGGCATGGATAACCAAAGGAATCAAGTGGCCCTACCTGTTCTGGGGGAACTCTCTCCCAAACTACCTCCAATGCCAACAAAAAGGAGACTTTTTGTAAGAAACAATTCCACAGAAGGAAAACCACTTGTATCTCACCAAGCAACACATTTATATGCTACTGAACTCAAATAGCACTGAAAATACATTTACATACAAATATTTTCTAAATTGAAGATGACTTTTATAAGCAATAATATATTAACCATAAATTAGAGAAGATTACTTTGGCTAAATAACATTTCAGTATCAAAAGTGACTCCACCAGCTCATTAAAAAAAAATTATTAATATCACATGATAAGGACAGACATTTGTATATGCTTAGTTTCAAAACTGATATAGAACATAATGACAGTTCAGAGAAATTAATTTAGGAGTTTATTAAAAACTCAATTTCCATTGCTAAAGCTCTGGTTTAAGTCGTAAAACTTAACATGAAATAAATACCACAATAGTTTGAATATGGTTAATATATGAGCTAGATGAAATTACAGGGTTTAAACTCCATGACTTGAGTCCTTTCAGCCTGAATTTCTGGATGTTCTGAACTACAATTCAGCACATCAATCTACCTGCCATGTTACAGCTCATTTACTAATTTTTGGGAACTACATGGGCATTATTTTAATCAATATAGCAATAACAAAATGAACTCCCTGATTACAGTACACACTGATAAGTTTATGCTGTTTCATTTTAAAGTCATCAGTAACACCTTCTGTCTCAAAAGAAACAGGCACTGAATTGAACTCATCTGTAATTTTTAGTGGATTCAGGCTGGTGAAACACCAAGTTTGATAATTATGATTCTGCTGCATTTTTCTCAATCATTTCCCCTTAAAGTTTGTGAAACAATACTCACAGAAGTGAGCTCTGAAGAGGCCACCCAGATGACATCAACCAGGAGGAGAATGACAATTCCTAGAGCCATTCGCCTGCGCTGGGCAGATGAGCTGCTCTGGGAGCTCATCCGGTTCATGATAAAAACCCACACCATTTGGAACCTGGGCAGAGGGGACACAAATAACACACAGAAGGTTACAGTGGCACACAAAAAAATAAACACTGGGGGCAACTGCTTCATACACATGAACAGGACCTGATATGCAAGGACACACATGACTGTGTTGTTAAAAACCAGATCTTTGACAGATCCGGCAGGAAATTTTCAGAGATATTAGTGACAATTACAAAGTAAATTTTAACTTTGCAAAAATTTACCAACTGCTTTAGGAATGAAGTAAAAAAAAAAAATAGGTCAAACACAATTTGCAATTTACACTACAAGTTCTGCAAACAGTATAAATTAGATTGATGTGTTGTGACAAATGTCAGAAACGAGTTTAAACTTAGAGGCATTCAGCAAATATTTCAGAAGACGTAGGAAAACATTTGGGTAAATTATAAACTCTTACAACAAGAGGTGATTCAAGAAAAAAACAGAATAATTACTTGTAAACTTAAAAAAGTAGACTTCACATCTAATCGTATTAAAAAAATTATATAGCTATCTGGTAATTTATGAAATATAGGCATGAACCAATTCTAGTGAAAATCTATCAAAAATTCATTAATGCTGCTGCAAAGGAATTCAGATTTGTGACACAGCTTTACAGCTGCCCATTGGATGGCCTAAATTTATGGAAGGCCTAAATTTAGGAAAACTTCCAATTATATTACTAAAAAGCTTCAAATAGAATTGACAAAGACTGATGATTCATTCTTGTACTAGAATTCTTTACAAACTCTCTAATGAATATCAGCCAAACATGTATGTGGTATTTCTATCATTAACCTTCACTTATTTATGTATATAGTTTAAGAACCAATTTATTAAGAGTTCATTAACTACAGATGCATAACATACCATTAACTCAAACACCATCTCTGAGAGAACTGCTCAAGGAACTGCAATCTAAGTCACCTTTAGAGAGCAGCTTCTGACTTTCACAGTAAATAGAGGTCAGCTGCTTTGCTAATATGGTTTGATAAATTTTAATTGAACTTTGTTTTTTCCACATGTGTCAACATACAAATACTTGCTTTCTTTTCATTATTTACAAATTATTTATGAAAGAGACAGTGCAATAATGTACTCAGTGAGTGAAGAAGATACATTATTTTTTTGCAGAACAGCCTCAGATTAAGGATTTAAGTGCCCAGATATGCACAAGCACATTGGAGATCACAGCATTGTTTTTTGCATTGACTCATATTCTATACAGTCTCTGCCATGTTCAAATCTTGGCATTTTTTTCCTCCATTTCTCAAAGGGCCTCTTTCAAAATGAAAATGAACAGGCAGAGTTCCTGAAGTATAATTATACCACTAGATCTATGCCGATATATTCCATGTGTGGGCATCAGTTCTGGATAATTACTCTGCTTTTCTGATAAAATGGTGGGACTGACAAAAGAAAGCAGAAATCTGTAAGTAGAGAGAGGCAAAGTTATGAAAGACTCAGCAAGGAATTATAGTTTCTACTTGATATAGAATAAAGGAGAAAATATTTGTTCTCAAAGAGAGAGCAAATAAATGTATTACCTTAAACTTGAAGAAACTAACATAAAGGTTTTCAAGCTTGAAAGCTTATAAAGGCTTTTTCAGTTTTTAGGAATGGTTTAACAAATACTACATATTATACTCTACAAACTTTGCCTTTATTCATTTCAGACTAATAGCCTACAAGCCATTACATGAAGTTATATATAACCTAAAAATTGCTTGTGTGTTTGCATAATATGCAGCTAATGTGGAAACTGGGAATAGAAGAGTTCAAAGAAGCTGGAAGGAAGAAATCTCACTCCTGTCAGGCTACAGCACAACTCAGGGACAGTGGGAAATGATCCCAGGAAGAGAAAGCACTGCAGCCTTCCTTGAACTCTGTGCTGCAGGCAGGAGGGGACAGGCAGCTGGGGAGGCAGGAGGGAATGGCCCAGCTGATCAACTGGACATCTCCACATCAGATGTTCCCCCACACCTACAGCTCTGCTGCTCCCACCACAGGCTGCTTCAAAGCACACTCTGTGAACAGAGATCATGCACAGATAACATTCACATTCTGCAGCTGCTTAATCTTGTGCTCAGCTTGTCTACCTTAGGCTTCAACAAATCCCTTTAAAATCCTTCAACAGGAGCAAAGTAAAGGATGGAACATGCAGCACTTCTCAGATAAGAGGTTACACATGAAGTTATTCAGAGTCTATGCATATTTTACACCATTTCTTCTGTAACTTTGCTAAGTAGATGCTAAAATTCTAAATAAAGAGCCCATAATTATGCCTTGGAAGTTGGAATTTTTTTCATGTTGCAGTAAGAGCAGCTATTACTTCTCATCTGACTACCAAGTAGCTGTTTAACATTTCTGTGTGCCTAATATAGCCTTTGCTCAATCCTTCCCTAACAAGGCAAAAAGCTTAACAAGAAAAGGTGACTATCAAGTGCAGCACCATCACCCTCAAGCTAAGAGTTGACTAAAAAAGTTACCAAGCAGCAATACTAAAATGCCTGTAAAGTTCAGCAGAAATTCAAAAGCCTACTGAAACCTCAATAATAAGTTTTAGGACAGAATTAAAACCCTGGAAAACATCACACAAAATGCAAAAATGCAAAGCCAGACTGAAACTACTGTTTTGAGAAGTTTTAGACAGACACATTGTCCCACTTATTAACAGTACTCACTAATTTGCAATGAAATTCAATTCCACACTTTTATGTTTGGCTTCTGTACATGGAGGGCAATATGCTCTGATAGAGATGAACACACAAGAACAAGAATTTTCTCACATTACCTTCCACAATAACTGTAAAAAAGAAACAAAAGTGGTGACTAACAAACTTCACACTTCATGTCAAAGTGAAGAGAGTCTCCTAAAAAAAAAAACAAAAAAAGAGCAAAGTGTGAAACATCATGTGCACAGATATATTAAGCACTTATCTTTGCAAAATACTGTCTAAAATTTCAAGTTCTACAAGTTCTTCTGCAGCTCAAGTCCTAAGTGTTGGGGACATAGATATCTAGAACCTTAAGAACTGGTCTATATAAAAAATGCCAGCAGGGCAGCCCTGACTTGCAGGAAAACAGGATCCTTACCTACTTTTAATATTATAAACAACACAATCCCTTCCTTATTAATTGACTATAGAAGTTCACAGGAACAAGAACCTGATGGTGTTAAATTCTGATTTTCTAAGCTATGCAGAGAAAGGCACTATTTCTCCAGTGCACATTCCTAAGCAAAGAATTTAAACATTGGAACTAGGAAGGTAATGGAAGAACATACAGACGTGTTTGCCTTAAAATAATCTAGAAAGATAAAGCACCTCCATGTTATGTCTTGTGAAAGCCCAGTATCTTTCCTTCCTTAAATGGATACAGCACTATTATTGTATTAAAACAAAACATCATCTTACATAAAATTTATTTGTCATTTTTAAACTCAGATCCTAATAGCACATTCAATAAAATCCACTGTTATACAGGAAAAGAAATATACAAAATAGAGCCATAAGTTTTATTGCCTGGAAGTGCTGGAATTTTTATTATTATTAATATTACGTGAAATGTTGCTAAGCTCTGTTTTAGGGTCAACAGGAGTCACACTCTATGCTAAGGAGTCTCAAATTAGTGTCCCCAACAGAAGTGGCACCAAGGGCAGAATTAAATGCTTACCCAAAATTAGCTTTTGATCACCTGTCAAGCATGGCTGAGAGTTTGTAAAGTCTTAACAGGGAGCAACAGCTAAATTCATGTTTTTCACCTCTTTGATTAAGTAACTCATTAGCAGGGATCCCACAAGCCCCCACTGAACTCAACATTTACACACAGCAAGTTCAAACCTTTTCCAGAGTTTACTAAATGATCATAACTGCTTAAAAAGACCCAACAAACTGGAAGATGCATTTTTTAAGACAAAAGTATGTGATTATCCATCTTCTATTTCACAAAGACAATGCTCACTGTACATCCTGCACACCAAGGCAATTAATCACAAAATCACAGAGTATTTTGAGTTGGAAAGGACCCACCAGTATCATAAAGTCCAACTCTTAAATGAATGTCCCGGGGACTGAAGCCACAACCTTGGCATTATTATTGTAGGGCTTTACCCTCACAGAACATTTAATTTATCAAGTGCAAAAAGTTATAATAAATTTAAGCCACCAGAAGACAGAGATTGGTTTAAAAGTAAATATCATTTTCTACTCTATTCATAGAGCAGAAACTTAAGCATGTTTGCTCTTTGTTTCCATTATTAGGAAATAATATGCTTTCCACATAGTGTAACTTTAAACACACCAGCTCTAATCTGACATTTAAAGAAATATTTTTAAAATACTTTTCTTAATATCATTATAATTTTCAGCAAAAATCACTGAGACCTTGTAAAGTCTCCTTTTTAAAATTTATTTACCATTCCAACAGTCTTAGAGTCGGTGCTGTCATCTTGCAGAAACATTTTTCAGCCAGTTACATGAAGATCTTCTGAAAAACAAACATTAAAAATGTTCTTGTCATGACACTGTGCCTTGATTTTAAAATGCTGCAGTACCCTAGATCATGTAAGAAGAGCCACCACTTCAATTTATGATATCAAAATGATATAAAAAGCAGTTTCACTGTAGTAGTAGTCTACAGTGCATGTCCACAGAGCTGACTGCACTGAAGCCAACAGGCTCAGCAGCCTGTCCAACTCTCCTGAACATGCAACAAGCAACTCCTGAGGGCAGGAAATCAAACTGCACCATTGATACTTCATGTGCAAGCTTATGGGGACAGCATCAAATGTTTCTTTGTGCAGATGATTTCCACATTGCAAGCTCTGCCCAAGAAGAGAAAATCACATGAAATTCTCAAACTTTTACTGCACTGACAATTAGGGAAGAGAACATTATAGGCCAAAGAATTGCCAAATCATTGCAAAACAGAAGTATTGCTGTTCTGGCTGTTCCAGGAGGAAAGCACACAGCTCGTCTCTCCTCTCCACCACCAAAAAATAGAAAAAAAGAACATAGCAAGAATGCCAAAAGACACAGAACAGCATCTCACCCACAAGCCATGGTGCAAGCAAGTCAACTGGAAATTCTTCCTTGTATTTACTCAAGATTATTTCATATACAATTTGAAAGACAACATATCAAAATAAGGCTTGCAGGCAAAATAAATGGGTTTAGTTTTTCCAGTTATACCAGCTGCTCCAACAATACAAGTTCTGGGATACAACCTCCTCCCCCTTTTAACATGTTCGGTCATCATGTCTTGTTTCATATTGGATTGTTCTCGAGATAAGAGAAACAGAGACACTGCTTTCACTTTAACCAGAAAAAAAAAAAAAAAACAAACAAAACTGAAAGTAAAATTATTTACATTTATATGTCAAAATCTGTAAGCCTACATTAAAGCAACATTAATCTAACATAATTCTGACGTCTACTCAACCTCCAAAGGGTACCATGAGGTGAGAGCAAAGGCAAGAATATTCAGAAGAGATGGAAAAGTGAGCCTTATACGACATGACTATTACATTCACTGCAGCCCTGTCATTTTTACTCAAAGAAAGTTTCCTGTAGGTTCTTAGAATATAGCAAAGCAAAAGATCCAAAAAAGCAACCAAGATTTCCATACCAGTAATGAGTTCTGCAAGTAGAGATCACTGCTCCCATCTGCATAGGAAGTTACTCAAGACCAAAGTCTGCACAGAAAACACATTAATTTTACTATTAAAATAAGAGAATTTAGCTTAATCAAAGGTATGTTTTAGGAATCTGGTGGTATGTAACAGTAATGCTATCAAACTGCCATGGCACAGCTGGATATGGGTATTTGAGGAATAAAAAGAACAAAAATGTTTGAATGTTTTTATGAATGAAATGAAAGCTTCCTATTCAGCACTTACTCAAAATTCATGAAACAATGCTTCAAACAAATTTTCCTATATATAACTAGTAGTGCAGGGTATTAATGTGTTTTATACCTCAGGGTCCTTACCAGCTACCAGCCTACCCAAGCACTCAGCTCTCAGTAAGAGAGAAGGCAAGATACCCCAGCAAGGCTGTGACGCTGCTGGACTTGAAGTCTGACTGAATGAGTTGGAAACACCCCAGTTTCAGGTCAGCAGAGTGAAAACTGACAAGCAGAACATACACTCATCTCCTCGTTATTCTTGTCCAGCAACATTAGGAGAAAAAGCTCCATGTCAAGCTGCCAAGGCCTCTCTAAGCTTCACCACGTACAGAGCAATCCCAGCCACCAGCAGCTCCACATTTAACATCAGCTAAGGATTACAAATGACATCCATTTCACATGCTGCAGATCTAATCTGGTCTAGTGCAAGGACTAAACATATCGTGCTTTGTCACAGGATATACAGACACAGATTCCTGATAAGAACCAGCAGGGCAGCTTGCAGAGAGACACCCTGGCAGCTGGAAGCCGAGCCTTCCAGGCAAGGGAGAAATAATTCACTAAATCACTGCACTTGGAGTGAACAGGGGGCTCCTTCCTGCCCGCAGATATCTTTGGGGAAAAGCAGCAGGAACAAAGAGAAGGAAATGAGTAAGTCTTCTTAATGCACTCAGAGAAAAGTGAATGCCTAAGAGAAAAGATATATGGCTCAAGCCCTGGGGACCTCGGGGGAGGAAGAGTGACTAGAAAGTCACAAGTAGAACACTGGAAACTGCAGGGGGAAAGGAAAGGGAGCTGCAGCCCAAGCAGGGGAAGCACGTACCCCTCACAGCCCCAGGCAGGCAGGACAGCGGTGCCAGCTCAGAACCACTGAATTAATTCGGTTGGAAAAGAGCTCTGAGATCATCGAATCCAACCCATGACCAAACACCACCCTGTCAACCAGACCGTGGCAAAAGCTTTCCTTACACACCTCCAGGGACGGCAACTCCACCATCTCCCCGGGCAGCCCATTCCATTGTTTAATCAACCTTCTGTACAGAAATTCTTCCCGATGCCCAACCTGACCCTCCCCTGGCGCAGTTTAACACCGTGTGTGTGTTCTTGTCCCGTCACCGCTGCCTGGGAGCTCGACCCCCGTCCGGCTCCTGTCAGGGAGCTGTGCAGAGCAACACGGTCTCCCCAAAGCCTCCTTTACCCCGGGCTAAACTCCCCAGCTCCCTCTGACACCGCTCACAGGAGCTGCGCTCCACACCCTCAGCCGCTCCGCTGCCCTTCCCCGGACACGCTCCAGCGCCCGAGAGCCTCTCCTGCAGCGAGCGCACGGAGCGGGGCACGGCGGCCGAGGCGGTGCCCAGCCCAGGGCCAGGGTCGCTGCCCCGGTGGCTCTGCCCGCACTGCTGCGGGTACAGCTCGTTCCGGGGACAGCGGAACCCTCCACACCCCCAGCCCGCCCAGGGCAGCTCCCCGGGCCGGGGAGAGGAGGGCGCGTTCCGCACAGCGCTGTCACGGGCGGCCGGGGCCGAGGGGCGGCGGACACGGGGTACTCGCACACCCTCGGCCCCCCGCTCGCACGAAGGGACAAAGTTCCCTCCCGGGCCCGGCCCCGCTCAGCCCTGCGGGGCCTCTCGGCCGCGGTAACCCCGGCAGCGGCGGGACCCGCCCGTTCCGGCCCCGTTCCCGTCCCGGCCCCGCTCCCGGTACCTGAGGCCGCGCCGGGCCCGGCGCCCCCCGCGCTCCGTCCGGCGGCGGCACCGCCCGCCCGCGCCGGACACCCGCAATCCATCCCCGAGCCCGCGAGCGACCGCCCCGCCCGCCCCGCCCGCGGGCCGGCCCCATCGACCCGCTCGGGCAGCAGCTCCACAGCCCTGTCCTGCTGCCCGCCCCCCGACCGGCGCGGGAGGGGCGGCGGGGGAGAGCGGCGGCGGCGAGGGCGGCCCAGACAGCCCCGTCCCCATGCTCGTCCCTACCGTCATCCGCGTCCCTGTCCCCAACACCGTCACCATCCACATCCCTGTCCCCACCACCGTCCCCATCGCCATCTACATCCCTGTCCGCACCGCACTCATTGTCATCATCCCCATCTACATCCCTGTCCCCACCACCATCCCCGTCCGCGTCCCTGTACCCACCACAGTCATCATCACCATCCCCATCTACATCCTCATCCCTGTCCCCACCACACTTATTGTCATCATCCCCATCCCTGTTCCCATTGCCGCCACCGTCACCATCCCCATCCATATGCCTGTTCCCACCACATCACCATCCGCATCTCCATCTCATCCCTATCCTTGTGCCTGTCCCCATTCTGATCCCTGTCCCCATTCCCGTCTACGTCCCCATCTCGGTCCCCATTGCCATCACCGATCCCATTCCTATCAGGCTTCCCTTCACTGCCTCCATCCCCATCTCCATCTCAGGCCAAATCACTTCCCCCTTCCTTGTCCTCATCCCTATCCCTGTGTCCATCCCCATTCCCATCCCCATGTCCATCCCATTCCCATCCTCATGCCCATCCTGTTCCAATCCTGTTCCCATCCCATGTCCATCCCTGTTCCCACCCCATTCTCATCCCCATGTCCATCCCGTTCCCATCCGCGTGTCCCTCTGGGCAGCCCCGCTTTGGGCATGGACATTTATACAGCCTCCTCCAAAACTTTAAGATAAGCAAGTTAAAAAAAAAATTAACAAAAACACCCACAAAAAAACCCCAAAAATCTAAAATATGGAGGAACAGAGAAGGCAGGGGAAGAGAGCACGGAGTGAAGAACTAGAGATGGAGAAGTGGAAATGGAGCTTGAAACTAGTCTGTCAAAAAAAAAAAAAAAAAAAAAAAAAAAAAAAAAACCAAAAAAAGGGGAAGAAGCAAAACAGAAGCATACAAGACCCTTGAGAAATGTCCTAAAATGCAGTGAGGTGGTGGAACCTTAGTTTCATGGTTACCATAATCTTTACATTCTGTGATACAAAATCTCACAGGACTTGAAAGCAGTGGCAACTATTAAATTTTTGCTTCACTATCAACACACTTTTAAGAGCATAAAAAAGTGATATTGTGTAGACATGCAAGCTAAATTAAAGCAAAATTTCAAGATGTCTATGTTAGTGACTAACAAGCTGCAAAAGGAAATGCTAGGCAAAGTCTATAAAAAGTATTGAATAAAATGAACTTTCATAGGCTTCGATGAAATTGCAAAATCAGATTCTGGTCCTGTTTAGTTTGGTTTTGTAGGCGATGTTAGTACTGTCTGTAGTCAGTGTTGATTGCTATTTAAGAATTAAGCTCACAATACCAACCTAAAATAACTAGGTGCATGTCACATCTTGCAGATTATTTAGTATTCACCTGCTAAGAGAAATAAAGCTTTTGGAAAAATTTAGCTATTATATATTTTGGAAATTTTATAGCAAAAACTGTTAGGAAACAATAGTAACCAATGTATATACATGAATTAAAAGGTGTTTAATAATTATTAGGTGATATATATAATATAGCTGTGAAGTTATTTTAAATGCTACTCACACTTACAAACTGTTGAAATCAAACATGATATTTCACCCTTCCTATAGGTTAGTGATTGAAAAATCCATTCCCTCATATAAAAATGTGATAGTTTATCATCATTTTTCTGGGTGAGTTTTGCTGTTGGTATTGAGCTATTCCCTGTAGATAAATAAAAGTTGCTTCTTAAAAAAATAAACAAACAAACAACAAAAAAAACCACCCCAAACTTGAAGAAGTTTTAGTGTGAAACTGGTTTGGGCTTTTTTTGTGAGTCTGAATTTCGTAATCCGGCTGTATTTTAATTTGCATATAGTAGCACTAAGAGACATCCAACAAGTTTGATGCCCCATAAAAGTGGTTGTTAGAAATAGTAAGATACAATCCCTACCCTAAAGCATTTATAGCATAAATGGCACAAGGACATGCAGTGAATTATATTCTTGGTTCAAACTGTCCTTTTTTTATGTACTCTGAGTGTACATTATAAATAAAGTATTGATTTGTTCTTCTGGCCTCACTACCGCTATTGGACAAAATGAAATTGCCAAAATGTGCAGCATGGTGCTTTTACATGAAATTGTGACTTTACAGTTGTCTAAAGAGATTTTAGGTAAACTGAATTTCTCAGATAAAGTTTCAGGAAAACAGCAGTCCTCCTGATGATGCATTCTGTGGAATCCAGAGGAGTTGAAAAATAAATACAATGTAACAGAAAAAACGTGTGTGCATCTCACAGTTTCTAATTTTCTTGGCTCTAGCAGGTCTTTGTTTAGTATTTATACAGAGACTCAGTGAACTTACACAGCTTACTCAAGGTCAGTCAGTTCATCAGCAGCAAAACCTGAAGAGAAAAGCAAAGAGTTATGACTACAGCACTGTGACACAGAAACTGCCTGTAATACTTTCCTATATCTAATAGTGCCTTTACTAAATAATATATTGGAAAATACTATACATAATTTATATTAAAATGGGGTGAATGTTTTATATTTTAAAAAATCCCAGCTGCATTTGAACTGGGAGAATAAACAAGGCAGCAGGGAAGGTTGAGATTCCCAGGCTCTTCTATCTTACCTGATTCAGAGAAAAAAACTTGGTTTGTGCCCCTGGAAAATGCTTTCCCACAGTGATCACCATAGTGATGACAAAATATCTGTGATATGCAGATTTTCTCTCTTTTTATGCTTTGGTCTCCTTTGACAGGGGAAAGCACATGAAATCCCACCTGAATTGAGAGCAGCTCTCTGGCTGTAGCTCCATGTGGCCTCTCATGTGTATCAGTTTTCTTCTTCAGGAGGCAATGCAGCAGCTTGCACCTCAATATGGCAGCACAGTTAAATCCACCTTGTTCAGGTTCTGATTTGAAGCATTTTGACTGGGGCAGGCAAACAGGAAGGCACTGCTGTCCTTCAGGTTGAGTGCCAAGAATTCTTCATCACAGGATGAAGCACTTACACTGTGGTTCCTGGGGAATTTTGAGAGAAACAGGTCAGCATTGTCAAAAGCCCAGAAGTTTGTAGCTATTACACTTAAAAATATCACAGGAATTCTTTATTTTTAGCTCTTGATTAAGTAATTTGCTTCCTATTGTAAAATTCATGTGATCTTGTGGATCACATGAATTTGTGATCATGGATCTTGTGTCTTCTCTGAAAGAAACTATTATGAGAATGATTTGTCTTTTGTTTTTACTGAGCCCTTTTCAGGAACTAGATTTGAGTAAACACATGTAATAAAACAATATGTATCTTGAAAGTGTACACATACTGCATATTTATTTTTCTTGCTGTGAATATTTTAGTTACATGCACAGCATTTTTGTAGGCAAAGAAAATTCTATTTCCCAGCATCACTGTAATATTTTCACAAGATAAAACATCCACAAAACATGCAAAGCTTCTAAATTGCACTTATCAAGAAAATTTGAATTTCGTTTCTGCTCATATATGCTCTACTTACAAGAACATAAAAGCTGATTCGGAAGAAATAGATCAGATCCCAAGAATGAAATTTAGTACTCTGTTGGTCTCATAACAGAGCTCTACAAAGGAATTGAATCTACTTATTTTAGAGAAATACCTCCATCAAAAGGATTTGGAACAGATCTTTGATGAACAAAATGTCCATGTTGATGAAGGCAAGGCAAAGGAGCAGAAGAAACTGTATTAAAAATTCAAAGGGACAAAGTCAGTTTTGATCAACTTCTGTTCTCCTTAGGGAAGGGACACAGTCTGAGTGTTCAGGAGTAGACTCAGTGTAGGATGCAGACACTGAGGTGTTACCCTGTCCTGTTGGGTTAGACCAAAAGTCCATCTAGCTCAGAATCCCCAATGTTTCATAATGGATGCTTGGGGAAAATGGTGTTGGAAACAAGGGATTTGTTTCCATGGCACATCCTTCTAGTTTTTAGAAACAAATGGGCACCAGCATCCTTATCTGGAAGGATGTATTCAGCCAATGCATTTAATAGCTCTGATGGACCCATGAATTTAGCAAATCCCTTTTGTGAACCCAGTAACACCAGAGCTGTTATGGATTTACTGAGGCAGTCTTATGACAAAACAGAAAATGTTTTGTTTTGCTTGGGTTTAGGCCACTGGATAATAATCTTGTCATACAACTTTTAATCTTTGTTCCATTTCACCTTCTTTGCATTATTTGAGTTTTAACTGCCTTATATTTGTCCTCAACTATCTTTGAGGTGTTCTCACATCCTAAGTCCAGCTTTGCAAGAAGCCTCTTGTGACTGAGGAAGTGATTTTATGGCTCAATTATCCCCACTGCCTTCCTCTCCTTCTGGTCCAATTCTTGAGAGGCTGAAATGAAAACATTCATAGGAATACATGAAATATAGTTAGACTGTTAAAGTTACGATTTCCAATCTGTTTTCAGTCCCCTTTTTGTGTATTTACAAACATTTTGTGGTTTTGACCTTGCTGAGCTGTTATGTGGCTGTTTTCTTAATGTTTTACCTGATGACCATCTCTAAGAAATCTTAGTGCTTAAAAATGTATTATTTTGCATAAAATCTATGCTGATCACTATGAGAATTACTTCTACTTACAGGAAAAATGTTACTCTGAAGATGTAATACAAGAAAAAACCACAAATATTTTTGTGATGTAATTTTTTATCAACCATTACTTTTAATGGCTGTAGAAAATCAATTGGAACTGAGAGCTTTTTCTGCTTCCTACTGAACATTACTTGCAAATATTAGCTAGTAATAAAATTACAGATGAGTAAAACAACTCGTTTGGGGAACTTGCCATCACTTACTTCAGTCTCTTTACTCTGCTGATTTATAACAGGAAAGAAAACAGGAAGCTTAATTGGCAATGGGATTTCCCAGACTGAAAATTATTAAATTGCTATCACTCAATTATTTTCGGTAGATGAGTTGTGATCATTAATTGTTAAAAAAAGGACAATTTAAAAAACCATTTGCAAGCCCATTCAAGCAAACCAAAAAGTAAATGGAAAGTAAACCTTTTGGAAGTGTTCTGAATTACTGAATTAGCATGGCATTGAGAGAAATCATATGTAGGAGTGGATTGCACGTGTAATATTCATGCACGTTGACAACCAGAGAGCCATTTGAACACCAGGGCTGGCAGAAATGCATGTGTGAGCATGAATACCTGCCCTGCTGGAGACGTGAGCCAAAAACACCAAACAGGCCTTAACAGAGAGCCAAAAGTGAGTTTTATTTACACTGAATATCTCCATGAAAGCAACTCTTCTAAAGGTCAAGTCAAGCAGTTCTCTCAGCTCAAGTCCAACCAGATGGAGCTGCTGATAATGTGACCCCGCATGTTCAGAACACAGAACAGATTTTTACATTTGTGCTTCTGCACATTCCTGGGTGAATAATCACAATGATTCAGGGAGGCACATTGCAACATAAGGTGGTATTCAAAGGGAATGGAAGCATTGCCCAATATGGCAACGGGGAACTGAACCCTTGCTGGGAATGCAGAATGCTCCAGAGAGGGCAGGGGTTCTCCTGGGAAGGGCCTAAAGCAAAGGAATCAACGTCCCACGTGGATCAGCAAGGGAGACCTCCTGTGTATATGTGGGTTCTGTAAAGAGAGACCACAAATGGATTAAACTGGAAGCTGTTCTGCAGGCAAACACAGGAGGGTTTTGTTTTTCCCATCTTCTAATTTTAACACCACCGGTCTTCTCAGTGCAGATGTGTCGCAGACATCTTTTTGTGAAAATCCTTTCTTAGGATTTTTCCTGCTGAAGCTGAGAAGTTTCAGCAACAAAATGTAAACAATGATTATCTGCTGCTGTGGAATGCAACAGGTCCATCTTGGGTGTTTATAATTAATGGCCAATCAAGGACCAAGCTATCTCGGACAGAGTCTGAGAGAGCTGCCTTTTGTTATGATTCTTTTCTATTCTTAGCTAGCCTTCTGAGGAAACCTTTCCTTCTATTTCTTTTTAGTATACTTATAATGTAATATATATATGTATATATCATAAAATAATAAATCAAGCCTTCTGAACATTCTCGTCTCTTCCCTCATCCAAGAACCCCTGTGAACACTGTCACACAGATGCTCTTAAACTGCAGCAAAAATGAAATTTTATCAGGTGAGGAATTGCATGGACAGAGCTACTGGTTTGGGGCTTTGCTGGTGCATTATTTTTAGATCAAAAGGTTTCAAAGTGTATTGTTCATAAAAGTCAAGTCTGGTGGCTTGTTTGGATGGCACACCAAATTGAGCAGGCATGTAGTGCTGCAAATAGAGGTTTTAATGCCCTATTCTCACAGTAAGGACTAACATAATTAATGTAATCTGTTTGTCTAGAAGATTTTGTCCAATTTACATATTCATTAGCATAATTTACCAGAGTGATTGCTTTCAATACTGTTTTTTAAAGCAGCCGAGTGAGAGAAACACTTTGATACAATGTGTTAGTTTTGATATATTTTTGATACTGGACATGTGAAGCCCACATCATTAAAAATTGGCTGTGGCCTTCTTCAAAGACATCCACATGATCCTTACAGTGTCAGACACAGCACTGCAGAGCTGCAAATCAGCTTTTATACTTTTTGGTGATTCATTAAGGTATTATTTTAGGAAAGTTTCCTACAGTCTTTGAGCAGGACAAGCAATTTTACAGAAATGAGTTAACAGTTTCTCTGTATACTACCAAACAGAAACAATAAACCCTGTATGGAGCCACTCAGCACTCAGAAATAGTGCTTTGAAATTGTTTCCATTTTGTATGCAAGCAGCATTGACACTGGAAATAGATTGAGTTATACACTTATCAAAGAACAGAGTATTTTTAAAGTGTTCCACTGCTGACTAACTTAAGTGGCATTGTATATTATTTCTAAATAAATCATACATCCTAATAAGAAACTTGGACTGCAGATAGCTGTGATAATTGAAAAAGATGCTGCACGAGCTGTTCATTGCCTTCCCCCAGCTCTGGTGGAGGGAACGTTCCCTGTTCTGTGAGAGAACATTCCCCATCCTGCTAGAAAGAAGGCAGCCAAGTAATTTAACCCATCAGAAAGAGTATTTTTAGTTCTGTTCCATTTTGTCTAGAGACAATTGGAGAGTGCTCATCCATGCTTCTCTGATAGAACTGTGGCTGCTATAATATCCAGATGACTGATACCTTATATTCAAGCAGCACCCTGCTACATCCAGAGAAGGACACCTGTCCATGTGAGTTCCAAATTCTCCTCCTAGCCCTCCTCTCCTCCCTGCATTATCTTAAAGTAAATACAATAAGAGTAAAGTGGCACAATGACCATAGATGTGATATAAAGACCTTATCACATCTATTGTCAGCTGAAAGCTAATCTGAGGAGTCAACAGTTTGGGTCAGCTGAAGAGAATATATTTTTATCAAAAGTCACACACCAAGAAGAAATCCAAACACATAAAATATGAGGGTTTCTAAACAATCCTCTTATGAAAAGCCATTTAGAATGAGAGGTCAAATATTAGCAGCCAAACCCTCTCAAAAGTTGATAAGCAATGGTGAAAGCCAGAAAAATATCTCAGAACAGAAACCCATTTGTTTACCTGTCACACATTCAATTACTTGCAGTTTCAAGTGGGTGGGTAGCAAAAAAACCCCATGGTGCCAATGCACTCTCTCTGACTCTTCATGCTACTTCTTTTGTGAAATGACCCACTAGGTTCACCTTGATCCTCTTTTCCAATCCAGTTTTCCTTGCTCTGGTACCTGGCACTGTTTTAAGGCTCAGTTTTGCCCCTGTGGACTTCTGTGCTCTGCTGAAAAGCTCACACAACACTTAAATAAACACCTGCTAAACTGCAAACTGGTGATACACTGGTTTTATTTAGCACGTTGCTGACACCCTTGAAAAAAAAAAATAAAGTATCACTAAAATAAAAATGGTGATTTTACATACATTTTCGAGTTATCATGGCTTTTACTCAAATTAATGTTCATGACACAGTGAGAGTGGAAGTTGATGCAGGTCAGGCATGCACAGCTGTGATTGATTCAGGTTCTCAGTTCAGTTGAAGTGCATAAGTCACATGAAAAAGGCAGCAATCCACATTTGTTCCAGCCAAGGAAGTAAATAGGTGCAACAGAGAACACATAATAATGTTTCTATTACACAAGGAAGCACAGATTTTCTGATCATGGACAAACTTCACTGCTATTCCTTGGCTCCAGGTGTGACTGTGTGGGGCCTGTGCAGTACAGACACAGCTCCAGGACAGAGGTTTGTGTGCCCTGATTTGCAGTTGGAGGGATTCTGCTGCCATCCTTCTGCCAGTTCACTTTCAGTGGCAATATAAGGATTAAGAAGTTATGAGAAAGAACAGAATAACAGCATGCAGATAGCTAATTTTGAATGGAAAAGCAAGCTGTAAATAGGAATGCAGTTTCCCTCAACTTTTGCAGACTTTGCCTCAGCCCAGACCATCAAGTTCTTAAGACATCATATTTTCATCAAATTCTTTTTCTAGGTTTGTCTTTTGATACACAATTTGCTGTTATTCCTACCAAATAAAATGGGCAATAGTGGTGTTACCATCACAATAGTCCAAGGACATAAACAGGCCCTGGTTTATAAGTTTCTCTATTCCTTACACACCTTGTTTTAATGCACCAAGAATTATAGCTGGGTTTTTTCCCATCCTTCATTTAGAAAAAATATGGACTAATTATATTTTGAAAGTTAATGGTTTTAGTGTATCTACATTGAACTCTTGGCGAGCAGCCACATCAAATGAGTTCCTGGTAATTTGCCATGACTTCACCATGTGCAGCTCCATGAAATTACATGCCTCCCATATGGCTGTTGCTATAGCTATGCCAAAATCAACCAATTACACTGTAATCTTGCTTGTGGCCCTTCTTGGAGGAAATCTACACACATCCTTTATCTGGGTAGATAAAATGTTTTGGGTATTTTTAGCTCTCTGTAGTATTCTCTCAACTACTGGAGAACTTATTTATATTGAAATACTCAGAACATGATGGTTAAGTGATTAAGCAGTGTACTTTATAATAAATATTTAACAATAAAGGAATATTGTCTAATGGATATCCTAGACATGATTTTTCTTGGCAGTTTCTCTAACTTTTATTGTCATGTTTAGCTGGGCTTAAGGACTGTTCAGTGTGATGCACTGGATATTAAGGTGCCTTTTAAATTCAGTTTATACCAATCTGAATGGCAACATGATGATCCAGGCATCAGATTCTCAGCCCTCCTGGGCATTTCCAAAATCCTTCCACCCCTGGAACTTCCTTTCAGGTTTTTTTTTCTGCTTTCCTCTTGCACTTTACCACACTTCCCAGGCCTGGGTCTATATATGGATTCACAGCGTTGTTCTTTCTGCACGTTCAAGGGCAGGCCATTAACTGCATGAAAGCCATCCAGAGTGAGCAGGATGCTGAAAAGCTTCCCACACAGCTTAGCAAGGGATTTGTAATGCTTTTGTCTAAGTACACACCTCTTCAGGCTGAGGTACTTGTGTGAAATTTTAATACTTAGCGTTGCTGTAGCTGGTAAACCATACAAAACACCTTGGAAAACTGTGGAGCCTCACGACTGATTCCTACAACACTTGCAGAAAGCTGTCTGCAAATTCCTTCCCTCTGAATCAAACTGTTAGACTGCATCTCTGTTTACCTGTTGATTAATAGAAACACTTTCCTCCTGACTTTAATCCTCTCATTCCTTATCCATTTGTATTCATCTGCATTCCCTTGCTCTGTGTTCACATTGCAAACTGCCTGGAGGCAGATGGCAACAGGAGGGGGATGCTCTGCAATGGTAATTACTTCTGTTAGCATGGATGTTTAGGAGAAGATCACCTGCAATCCAACTGTGCTTACAAACCTGGACTTGGTGCATCATTGAAGGATGCTGTTGCTGGAATATTTGTGCTGTGTAGGATTTCAAGGAATCATAAAGGTTGGAAAAGACCTCTAAGGCCAGCCCAGCACCACCAGGCTCACAGCTAAACCATGTCCCCAAGTGCCACATCCATGTGCTTTTTGAACACTTCCAGAGATGGGACCAGATAAAGGCAATTCAGGCTTTTGTTCACTCCCATTCCATCTGTAAGACTGACACTATACTAAGACATTTCTTCTGCACATTAAAAATTTCATTTATGGTACACTCGGAAACAATAAAAAGCTTTTCATAACACAGGAACTGACTTCTGGCCAAATAAGGATGAAAAAATTCAGAAAATTACACCATGAAAAGAGACTGTAGGCTTTTCTACTGCTCTTGTACTGAAAGGTTGGAAGTAAAGGTTGGAAAATCTTTCCATGAAAGAAATATACCAATCAGCACAGCAATCCTGCTGGATCTAGCTGAATTTCAGCTTTAAAAGCTCAATTTTGTAATTTAAGCACAAGACTTCCGTGCTAAAAATATCCACCAAGATAATCTAGATGCCATTCCATAAAACTACAAAAGGTCTATACAGAAACCAGTTTTGAAATTTAGATTGATCTATTTGAATTTGGATGAGTTAATATATCAAACTTGTGTTTATGGTCCAACAATGTGAGATAATATTGCTTAAAGAGATAATTTGCCCCTTTTTTTTTATTGGGCTGGTGCCTGTGTCCACAGCCATCTGAAAACTGCATCTGGCAAGGCTACTAAAATGAAACAGGAGATCTCATGGCCTGGGTCTTTCAACCCCTTCCCTGGCAAAACTGTGATTCATTTGGCACCTTGATACTGAGAGAAATCCTATTCTTTTTGGTCCTCAAATGTAAATTCCACTGTAATTCAGTAAATTAAAATGCACCAGCACTGCTCTTTTTCAATGTCATTCTTCATGCAGACTCAGGAAGAACACACACTGATAGCAAGAGATTGCAAAGGAGTTGCTTAACAGAGTTGTTTCACTTTCCATATGACCTGAAGCACTTTTCTGTTCTGCTCAAGCCTTTTGTTCTGCTCAGTGCCACACCATTTCCCAGAAAACACTTGTACTCACAGGGAGGAAAAGATAAATTCAGCACTGGGATATTTTCTGGAGAGTGCATTACACTAAGTGCTTTTGGGTGTGATTTAAAGTTTTATAGTGAAATGATGCTGCTGCTAGCAGAAAGTCTCCAGCACACTATTACAGCCACTCTACTTTCTGCCCTTTGCCTTTGCTGTTAAGGTTAATAAGACTAATCAGGAGCATTATTTGGAAATATTAGGTAATAAAGGCTGGCCAGCCATGGAACACTAAGAACTGGTCTGTTTAAATTTCACTGCAGCTGGGTAAATTAACTCTGGTCCTGATCCCCTCTGTGCTGTATGGCCTGGCCAGGACCTGCCAGCTCCATCCTTTCCACATGCCTCAGGTTTTTGGACCTTGTTTTGTGCTCCTCTGGGAGGATACTTTAACTCCAGCAGCTGGAGCCCAGAGCTGCTCTCTCATTCCGTGATTCCATCTGCCAGATGCAGCAGTTGAACCTGCTGCATGTATAGCTGACTACCACGTAATAAAACTGAGAGGAGAGTGAAAAGTCCACATGGTAGTTTATATCCTGACTGTATTTATTTTAGATAAATATTTACCTATGCACACGCAGCAGCACATACAAAGGAAAGGGGTATTTGCACTTTCTTTGAAAAGCTTTCAGAGATATTCATCTTTAATAATCTAGCTCAGAACAGCTCACAAGCTACACAATATCCTGCAGAAATCCCTTTCATTAGCTGTAAAAATGTCTCATAATGTTCTAGTCATAATTTGCTCTGACATTAAAATAGAAATGTTAATATTCTCAATATCTCCTTTCCTTGCTTATGTTCCTCAGGAAGATCTGGCAGCCCACAGAAGCCAGATGGTGACTTGAACTTCCCAAAAGAACTGCTGCTACTGAAAGGGATGGTTTTGCTCTCTCCTATCTCATCCTGAAGGGCATGTACCTAGTCCTTCCTTTGCTTTGGCACTGACTCTAGTCTATTCTTCCAGTCAAAAAAGGCAAGGAGGCCTTTTAATTAGAGATAGCTGAAACCAGGTGAGGAGAACATGCTTGAAGAAGGAAGCAGGACTACTGTGAGAATACTTGGAGGATTCCCTAAGGGACACAGGGCCACCTGCAGCCACACAGCTCCAAGGTGAAGTCAGGATGTCAGAGCAGGACTAGGAGCAGTGTGGAGGCTTCTAGAGGGACAAGGCAAGTCTCATATCAAGACAGCTAGCAAGGCTAAGTCAGCACAGACCTACAGCTAAGCTCAGACAAAATCTGAAGGGCCAGAGCTGAGTTTAACTGGATCTCCAGTTCTCTGGGACAAGGACTGTGGGGTGGAAACGCTTGGTGATGGTTATTAGAGCCATTAAGATCCATTAGTGCACACTGACAATTACTCATTTTGATCTACTACCATGTTTGTTCACTGCTTGATATCCGATTATACCATGAAGCTGACATCTCATTGCCAAGGGAGGAGCAGCAAGCAAAGGACTAAAAATACCTGAAATACCCAATATGAGAACTAAGATACTTTGAAAAAAAACCAAAAAAGTAGTGTATGGCTGCAGTACAACACAGGGCAAGGACTAGGCCAGACCTGGTGTGCTCAGCACTCTGTCCTTCAAAGCCTGAAGGGTTGTGGAAAGTGAAAAGAGAGAGAAAGAGAAAAGTACAGACTATATTATGTCCACATGAGCACCTGATCCTCACAGTGCGTTGTGTCCTGCCCTGTTTGGGACAAAGATGATGGGGGGAGTCTGTCACATCTCTCTTACAAGGAGGGACTGCAGGAGCTGGGCCTGTTTAGTCTGGAGAAGACTGAGAGGAGGATCTCATTATTGCATATAAATATCTCAAAGACAGATGCAAAGAGGATGGTGCCAGAGTCATTTCAGTGGTGCTCAGTGACAGGATGAAGAGTATTGGCCAAAGTTTCACCTCGGCATGAGGAAGAATTTCTTTACATCAAAGGTGGCAGAGCCCTGCAATAGCTGTCTGGGGACGGTGTGGAGTCTCCCACACCACAGACATTCCGAGCCCACCTGGATGCATTCCCATGTCACTGCTCCAGGTGACCCTGCCTGGGCACGGGGCATGGACCGAATGACCTCCACAGGTCCCTTCCAACCCTAACAGTTCTGTGGAGGTGGTGGAGCCACATCCCTGGACATGGCAAGCCTGGACATGGCACATGCTCTGTTTGACACGGTTCTGTTCGGTCACGGGTGGGACCCGGTGACCTCACGGGTGCTCTCCAGCCCGACTGACCCCGTGCTATATCGGCGATAACCAGCGAGCAAGCAGCTCCCGCCGCCCTGAGGGCGCTGGGCCGCTCCGCCCGGCGGGCGAGGCCGCGCCACTGCACGTCACGGGGCGGGGCGGGTCAGCCATCTTGGGCTCGCCGGGCAGCGAGCGAGCGGGCGGGGGCGGAGGCAGTGCCCGCCCTGCGGAAGTCCCTCGGTGCCGCCGAGCGCAGCCCGTCGAGCCCCGCCGGAGCCCAGGGCTGCCCGCCGTCCCCAGCACCGCCGCTACCGACCAGCATGGCAGGGCGGCTCCCGGCCTGCGTGGTGGACTGCGGCACGGGGTGAGACACGGCCGCTGACAGCTCGGGGCCGCCCGGGGCGGGGCCGGGCGGGTTCCGCCGCCGATGCTGCTGCAGATGGCGGCGGGGGTCGCGCTGCCGGGCCGGGCAGCCGCGCCCGAGCCCTCGCGGGGCCGGTGCTGGGAGGGATGGAGCGGGCCGGGCTGGGCCGGGGGGAGCATCCAGCCGCCTTCCCTTCCCCGCCCTTCGCTCTCCGCGTCCCGGCGCGGCCCCGCTCGCTCCTCTCGAGCCGCCCGGGGCCGGTCGGGGCCGCCCCCATCGCTCCCGGGCCGGGGTGCGGGACCTTGTGCGGCTGCGGGGCCGGGGGAGGCGAGCGGGGACGCGGCTCTCGCTGTTCCCCAGAGCCCCTGGGAGCCACGGCTCGGGGGAGTCGCCGCTCTGCCCGGCGCCGCCTGGGGGGATCGTGTGTATTTATTTTTTATTTTAATGTGCGGATAATGTCATTTATTCTGTGCTACTTCTCTCTGTGGAAGAAAAAAAACCCCTCCCCTTCCATCGAGCAGGCGCAGAGGAACTTCCTTAGTTTTGTCAAAGCCTCTTCCTGCTTTCGGGCTTTTATACCTTATAAGGCATTTTCAGTGTCAAACCTGAACCAAATCCGCTTTGGAAACGCTTCTTTTTCGTTCAGCAGCTGCCGGGCGGCGGAGGGGATGCGGTGCCAGGGGTCCCCAGCGGCGGGAGCCCTGCGGGAGGAGGCCCCGGGGAGCCGGGCCGGCCCTTGCGGGGCTCCGGGGGCCGGGCAGGGCGGCGGGGCCGGCGGGAAGCGGGGCCGGGCGGCTCCGCGGGGCCCTCACGGCGGCGGCAGCAGCGCTGGGGAAGCGCGGACAGCGCTGCCGCCCGCGGGGCCCTCGGGAAGAGGAAACGGCTCCATGGGGCCGCGATTTTCACGGGAAGGGAAAGCGCTGCTGGGTTTTTAAAGCTCTTTAGCTACCGCTGATGGCATGCTGCCTCTTTAGCTCGTTTTTTACTTCTGCTTCACGTCTCATCCCTCTTGCTAAAAATAAAGTTTTCAGTGAGTAGTTTTCGTCTGCTCTGTAGATGCAGATGTTTATCGCGCTTTCTTGAAATTGTGTGTTCTTCCACAACCTAAGCACTTGTTTCTGAAAGCACATGCTCGTCATCCCCTCAAGAGACTCTGTTTGGTGTAGGGCATCAATAAACCTTTAGGAAGAGCAGGTATATGTATGTGTGTGTTTGATGTCTGCATGTCTAACACTTGTATGAAGAAGTCATTCCTGTAGTGAATTCAGAATTAAACCTTGAGTTCTGTGGGATGGAGGAAAGGTAGCGCAGTGGAAATGAGGGTGTGTAGCTGAGTGAATAGAAGTATATGTGAATTTAACATGTGTATATGTGCTGTTTGTCTTTCAGAGCAAAAGATCTCTAACTGCTCTTCCACATGCCACCAGAGGCTTTTTCCCATCCCACATGTTTGTGTATCACCAGTAGTCCCATTAAAGGCAATAATTATGTCTTTATAGGTTTGTAAAGTGCAGGTTATGACCACTGGATTAGAAATTTGCTTGAGGCTTTCAGCAGTGCCCTGCAGGAGCAGCATGCAAGCCCAGAGCTGTGTAAGAAATACCTTTGTGATGTGAGAGATGTACCAAGGGACATGAGTATTAAAGCAAATGTTCCTGGGGAAGATGTGTGCAAGTACACCATTAATCCACCTCACTTCAGATGATGTACTCTGTAATGTTCTTGAATATGATGTTAGCCAAGTCTTGCTCCTGTTTAT
This sequence comes from Melospiza georgiana, assembly GCF_028018845.1. NCBI lineage: Eukaryota > Metazoa > Chordata > Aves > Passeriformes > Passerellidae > Melospiza > Melospiza georgiana. The sequence goes on along the minus strand of NC_080436.1, from coordinate 33,492,395 downwards.
TTATTTCCCTACAAATCTTGAGAAAATGTTCTAAGATGCTGTTTTGTTGTGCGCCATATTTTTTTTTTAATGCAGCCCAGCCTATTTTACTCTCCAGGCTTTTAATTTCGGGTGCATTTCATCATCCAAGGTTGTTCTTCCATAAAATTCTGCTTCAAGAAAATGAGGCAAAGATTTGTAGCACTGTAAAGATTACAGGGTGTTGGGGTGGTTTGAATTCAATAATTTCAGTAGATAAAAATATAAAGTGGTGAATTTACAAAGGAAATATATGCTGGTTGAGATGAATAAGAAACAGCTGGGTAAAAGTGCAGTGGGTTATGATAGCATGATCATGCTCCTGGCTTTTATTTTTTATTTGGTGTAGCCCTCCCTGTCCATCTCACTTTTTGTGTGAGAGCACAAATTGTGTCAGCCCTGCGCTCAGTGCAGGTCAGCTGAGGTTCCAGTGTTCTGTCCTGTCTGCCAAAATGACAGAAAGCAGACATATTAAATATAACCCCCAAAAAGAGGAAAAGAGGCTTTGAAAATACAGCCAAAACAGAAAGGTGAAAGGAACTGCCTTGCTTAGAACAGGCTTCAAATGTGCACTGGTTTTCCAGTAAGTTGGCATTTTTAGAGGAAAGGGTTGATAGTTTGTGATCTCAGAAGAATTGACCTCAATCAGCGAAAGGGCAGGTGTAGAAGTGGTATTGAATAGTGTTTTCCTATGTCTTGTGCTTGTAGCCACAGTTCAGTTTATCTAAGTGTTAAATTTGGGGTATTTTTTAAGGTGTGTGTGCGTTTTTGCCAGCTAAGAATGAGGGATGAGAGAGGCAGCAGAGTTGGGCTTTCAGCATCAGCCTGCACAGATTATAGAAATGATAAGGACTTCTTTCAAAGTATAGAGACAAAAACCACAGAGGAGATTGGGGAAATAATGTGATGATTGTTGTTTGATGTTTTAACAGCTCAGTCAAACTTTTTAGAGGTCATCTAAGTACATGTCATACAGCTGGAGCTGGGAGATGGGTTTAATCAGTGGCATGGCAATCAGATGCAGCTGAAATTCTTCCAGTGTTACATTTGTACCCTGAAATTTGCATTCTTTGCTTAAGCAAACTTGATACCTAGAAAATAGGTAATTGATAGCTAGTAAGAGCAAGCAAATACTTGTGGTTTTAGAAGCTGCTTGTCTGAAGCACTGTCCTTTTATTTGTATATGCTATGAAAAATCTGAAGAGCCCAGTTTAACATAACTGTTAAACTCAGTATTATTTATTTCTAGAACTGGTAGCCTTGTCTAGTTTAGTTTTAAGTATATTGTTTGTTGGGTAATCTGTAGAACAACACTGTGAACCTTATTGTCAGGAAGTCTTTGTCCATGTTTGTAGTGAATTTGACTTCACTTGGCTGCTGAGAGCCCCTCTCTTTCTCTCCTTTCCACAAAAGATAGGCACGAGGTCCATGAGCAATGAGCTATGAAGTGGCACCTATGTGCTATTCTGTTTATATCCTTCAAACTCTGGCAAATTTTTGATTTTCCTGAAGTCAGTAGATATGCTGTAAATGAGACTTACTTCATACTTGATGTATCTGAGAATTACATTCATTTTAAAACAAAAATTAAAAATAGAAAAATGAGACGGAGTTCTTCCCATAAAGTATGTGAACAACATACCAAAGAAAGGAAAAGGCTGTTAGTCATTTTTAATCCCAGCAGGCTGCAGTTTTTTGCTCTGTGCCTTTTGGGTGTTTGAATTGTTCTTGCTGCCTCTTGCACAGGCGAGCATAGCGCTGCCTGCGAGTCATGATTAAAAGCTCTTCCTACGCCACTTTGGAATTCAGCTTGATTAGGTTGACAAGTAGATTTTAACTGTGTCTTTCTGTGTGAGTGCACTTTTTTCCTTCAGTGTGACTTGTAGAACACTGAATTAGCTCATTTGGGGTGGCAGATAATTGCAAGTGTTCAAATTAATGGCTCTTCAGCTGAGCTGCGGTAAGTGGCTATGCAACTACTGCACTTCTAAAATGAGAACTTAATTATAGCACTGAAAGGGATGTACAGGATATTATTTGTATTTTCTGTACCTGAGCTTTGTTTTCTGCAGGTTTGTGTGCCATTTTTCAGTGGCTGCCAGGTGGATCCATTCAATACTTGAGTGCTGGTGGTGACCACCTTCTCCAATATACCCAGGAGTCTTTTGTTGGGAGGGCCATGTCTGTTGGTGACCTTTTTCTTGAGTAAATTGGTTATATGATTGTGTGGAAAAAACCCAGCCTGTTGTCATGGATCTTGTTTTCTGCCTCCTCCTATGCCAAGCTTTTTATTTCCCTTTTTTATTTCCCATGCACAGGTTTCAAAGAGTGATGTATTTTCTTAACTTCTTTCTTGCTTACTAGGGGTGAATGAAAAGTTTTAGGGTTGACTGGAGAATATTTCCTGTTCTTGATGGGAACTCAGGATTTCTTGGACACCTCCTGGCAGTCTGGGATCCCGTAGAGCTGAGAGCCAGGAGGATTGAGGCTGCTCAGGATTTCCAGGGTTTCTTGATGTGGAGTTGCAAGCTGTTCTTGGGAATGAGTCACATCCATCTCTGAGAGTTCCTTGGCTATTCAGTCTCTCTAACCAGTGCTGTGAATGAAGGAAGAGTAAATTTGGGCACACAGAACCTCAGAGAAGCAGAAGCTGGCTGGAGTGAGCTTTGCTTTGGGGAAATTCTCTACAAACCCTACTGCTCTAGTTAATCCTCATGCAGATCCTCTATAGCTCTTAAAGAGAGCAAAGTGTTTATGGGTTCAGTGCCTTCTGATGTGATAAGAAATGACAGGATAATGTAATTCTGTTTCTCTTATGGGTTTTGACCTGAGAGTGTAAATGAGTACAAGATCCATGAAAATAATCTTCCATAGACAGCAAAATCTGTGAGGTGAGAAATCCAGTGCTATAAAATCAGGGGAAATCAGTCTGTTTTGTGAGCTCTTGAACTTTTTACTATCTTATGCTGTGCCTTGAAATTATTTTCCTTTCCTAATGTTCCAGGCTTGGTTTATTTCTGCAGATTTTTCCAAGCCTAACTTATGTTTAGTGTAAAGATTTCAGCACCATGATGTTTTTGCAGCTTATACTTCAACTGGATATTTTGTCATGACCTTCTATGGGCTTCAGTCTTCATGAAAATTTTCTCTTTTGGGCTGAATTTTCTCTGTATTGTGTCATCCCAGAAGTAATTTTTCAATATGGAAAGCATGGAAAAAATATTTCCTTGATGGCATTTGGAAAAAATCTTCTTCCAGGGTTTTAAGAGTATCTTTTGCTTGCCAGTGGCTGAAGTGTGGTTAAGGAGGGAGGGGGAAATGTCTCATCCTTCACGTGGAAAAAGGAATTGTGCTAGGTTAAGAATTGATTTAATACATTTGAAAAACCTTTGCAAGGACACTTGGAAGGCTGATGATGGCCTGTGGTGTCTCTTGGATGATTCTAATACAACACAGTCCATGTTGCAACACTAAATGCTCAGAGTATGCAATATAATTAGGAATAATAGGAGTTCAGTTAGGAGTACATATATTTCTACTGACACACTTTTTTTTTTTTTTTGTGTAATTCCATCATAGAAATCAGTTTCTATCTTGTTTTATTTAGTGCATTCCAGAAGCCATTCAGGATGCATGGCACCTTCCAATCCTTCAGTTTCTGCTCATCTTTTCCTGTGTCTCATTGTGCTTGATACAGAGGAAAGGGGCAGTGGCATCTCAGGGTAGAGGACAAACCCACTTGAATCCCTGGGCTGGGTCTGTAAAGTTAAAGATTAATGAAGCTCCTTCTATAAACTGCAGGGTTTGGGGTGTGCCTGGGATGGGCAGGTGCCATTCTTGTCCCTTGGTGTGTTTAGTACCTGCCTTGGACTTTCTGCCCAGCAAGTGTGCTGATTGCATGGCTCCTAAATGCAATTAATTTACTGGTCTAAATTAATTGAAAATACAGTTTTTATGAGTTCAGAAATACTGCAGCAGTTCTGAGTAGTAATCCATGTTCTGTGTTGTTTTATAGGCACATCTGAGAAACTTTGCAGTAGGTCTGTTAGTTCATGCAATTGGAAAGTTTCAACATAATGTCCCAACATTTAGTTTCATCATTGCAGACTTTCTTTGGGACATGCTAAAAGGTTTTAACAATTTCAAACAAACTTCTTTCAAAGGAACTTTAAATTAATGCTTGTCCAAAATTAAAAGACTTTAGGGAGACAAGGTTAATTTCAAAGGTAAAATAACTAAAATCATACTTGGGTTTGTCCCCAAGGAAATTGCAAGTTCTTTTCTCCTCAGTGTAAGAAAAGGAATCTCTATTACTTTAATCCTTAATTTTTGGTCACTGAACTAAAATATATTTAGGTGTACCAGTCTAACAGAAATCATCCATGGGTAGATGTTTAAAAATACCAATTGGACTGTAAACTTGTTAGTGCCCATAGCAGGGTTATTTAACCATCAAAATGAAGCATCAATCCTTTCCAAGTGCTGCTTGTGATGTATTGCTGGGGTTTTGTTTATTCAGTTACATCCAAAATTGAAAAAAATAATCAAGTTATTTGCTGACCTAGTGTAGAGTATAATATGATTCATATCTTTTTATTTTTGTTCTGGTCATGGGTTTGCATTTTTAAGACTAGACGGAAAAACTCTAGATGAATGTAAGGTTTTGATTTTTTCTGGGATTTCCTTTTTCTCTTTATTATTCTCTTGTGGTCAGTGCAAATGTTTGCAGCTGTGCACAGGATGTGTTTTGGCATGCTCAGGCTGTAGAGAGCAAGATGCAGACAGGAGGTTGATAGTTTATTATGATAAATAAATGCTATCAATGGGTGAATCCAGATTGTAATTTTTATCTCCAAATCTCTTATCTAGGTTTTCAGTATTAGTATTTTTTTTGTCATGACTTGCCTTAGATATAGAACATTGTTATCATCTGCAGGAGCTTTCACAATATGACTGCTTGCATATTTACTGTCAGACTGCAGAATCTCTGTGATCCTGTTAAATGAGACCTGCTTTTTATATTAAACAAGATTTACTGGGATGTTTTTGTCCACAGCTGAGTTTTTTTTCTATAAGCCAACTGTTTCTGATTGAAACAATCTTTTATTACAAATGTGGTGGAACATGATAAATATGTAATCTGGTGCTTTAGGTGCAAGGCTGCCCTTGATAGAAAACATTTGGTTGCCTGCTGGAAGGCTGAAGTGGTAATGGGGCAGATTGGGAGTGCTGGGACAATCCCTTGGTGCTTGCTGGGTGCTCCTGCCCTCCATCCCTGCTCTCCCAGCCATCCAATCTCATCCTGCCCTCTGCACAGCTCTTGGGTCAAAGCTGGAGCTCTCAGGTGCTGAAACTGTGCAAATAGCAAGCACAAAAGCCCAACTTTTTTTCCTTTTTTCTTTTTTTTTTTTTTTAATGTTGAACAACTTTACAGTTTTAGCCACTTACTACATTTGCTTGAAGGAACTTTCAAGTCAGGCTTTTTCTGCATCATAAGACTTAGATTTCATCAGTTAATTTCTTCAAGTGCAGGACTTCTTTTACTTGCAGGTTATGTATATGTTCATTTAATTGATCAGTCCTTCCTTGCTTTATCTGTTGAAAAATATGTATAATTCATTTATTTTCTTGGGGTTTTTTCTTCCTGATAAATGTCTGTGCAGTCATAGAATATTCGGAGTTGGAAAGGACCCACAAGGATAATTGAGTCCAACTCCTGATGTTAGATTATTTTGGGTAAATGATGTAGAAAGTTGCCAAATAAATCTCCCCCTCATACTAAATGACTTACACTGTTAAGTAATTATTCATGGAAGACTGACAAACTTTTGGGCATCTTTTCCTCAGTATTTGGAAATACTGCATGGAGTAGGCAGGCTGTGAAAAATGTTCAGAAAGCCTGGAAAAATGAAATAGAAATTTATTAAAAAGCCTATCAGTATAGGTGAGTGCTGTGTGGGTGTGGTGTAACACAGAGGCACTGTTAAGACACTTGTTAAAATGAATTAGTCTGGAAGTCTCAAAGGAAGCAGTGAGTAGAAAGGGAGCATTTTGCCTTTGCCAACACAAACTACTCTACTCTCATTATACAAAGATAATACCCAAAGCCATTTGCTCTTCTTATTTTGAGGAAAATACAGTCAGAGAAAAGCTTTAACTTTTGTGTTAAAGTATGTGCCAGTATTAAATATTAGAAATGGGTTTACAAATGCAAATAAAAGTGGCAAAGGCTACAAGGGGTAGTGTCATCAGGATGCCACAGTTTGGATTTTGTTAGTTGAAAATACTTCAAGTATGGGCTGGTTTCAAGTCCACTTTTCATGGCTCAATTATAATCCAATTTTTTGGACATAAATGCATCTTCTCTTCCTCTTTACTTTCAGGAGAACTTTTCCAGAGTTCAGCTTACCAATGCTGTTTGTTGTTGGTTGGTTGGTTGATTTTCAAAGACTTGGTGGTAGTGAACAGAAAGCAAAATCGAAAGTTATTGCTCTTCTACTCCATCCAAATGTTGGCAAAGTTAGAAGCAGCACAAAGCAGTAGCTTGCTCTGTTCTCCAGACTGGTGTTAAAAATGTCACCTGGAGACCTGGATTACAGTACAAGTGAATTTATTCTGAGTGCTGTGCAGCACAGGCTGCTGTTGTCCCCTTGTTCCTCCTGGTCACTCTGCTCTGGCTGTGTGCAGCTGTGTCTTTGTGGTTCTCACTCCCCATTTGAGCTGGATTTTACCAGCAAGCTGTACAGTTGTCTGTGCTCTGAGTTGTAAAGGTAGCTGCTGATAAAAAGCAGCACTGGATAAATTTCTACACAAAAACAGAGATGCCTTTAAAGATAAATCAGCCTTTTTCAAAGGTGGTTTTTGTCTATTTAGGAAATAAAGCTGTACTAGAAGCACTTCTCTTTCAAGCTGCTTTTAAGCTCATTTATTAAATTGCTCACCAATCTTCTTATGGTTTGTTTTACTGTGATAGTTTCAGTATGTGGCACAGAAGTGTTTGTTGCCAAGGTAAAGGCTCTTGCTTGAGTGGGCTGAAATTTTTTGGGGGAATACTGTAAAATAATAGTTTGAAACACAGAGTAGTACAGTTAATTCCAAGGTCAAGCTGGTAGACTGTGAGATTTTTAACACCTCTGCTGCCTAGAGGTCCCATATGTCACTGAAATACTGTACTCCCTTTTACCATCCCTCTATGTGACTTATCTACAATTTAAGGAGGTTTTCTTTACCTGCTTCTAATCTTGTGGGTTTTTTCCCTTTATAGAGCAATTTCTTTGGCTTCCACTATTGATTGCTTAAAACACTTGTAGATCAAAAATGTTTTCAAATTTGACAGAAGCAGCTGCTATTTAAAAATGGAAACTAGTAATGTGTGAAAGGTAAACTATATTAGCTAAAGATGTAAAATATGAGAAACATGGCTAATTTCAAAATCTTACTGTCTTAATGTTTTATCAAGGACATTTAAAAAGAGATAGTAAACTAATTTATTAATGCAAGTCCCATTTTCCTAAAGTAATCAGTCCTTCAGGGACTTCTGCTGCTGCTTAACCAATTTGCACCTGATGCTAGAGCTGGAACCTTTTTTAAAGGGGCATGACAGCTTTCCTCTTTCACTGGAATTTCCTCATAATTTCTCTTTAAATGATTTGAAAAGTAAATACTTCCCATTTGGAAGTTCAGTCCCATCTGGATGAGGGAACAATCCTGATACAAGAAGGATGATAGAAGAAAAGCAGCAAATAAAACCATAGGGACTTGTTTAGGCTTTTCAGTCACATGAGGCTCTGTGTATGAAGACTGTGAATTCATCCATGTTTGAGAAATGTTCCACTTCTTTTTAAGGCAGCTGTTTTCAGAAGACATCAGACAGTAAAAACATGGTATCTATCTCATAATCCCTGTCTATGTTGAATTTATCCAATTAAAACAAGAAAGAATATTAAGCCCTTTTTTATAAAGTCTTTTATGGACAGACCATGTGCAAGGAGCTGGTATTGAAGAGCAGAATCCTTTTCCATTCTGTTTAAAAACTAGGAGTTTTTGCCATGAGATTTATTTCATGCCCTTTTGAATATATTATCAGGTGCATGTTCTCCTTAGAATCTCCACAGTCTGAGCTTTTCTGTAGTGCCTTCTATACCCTGCTTTACTTAATTACAATATTTTGAGTTAAGGTCATTTAGCCAGCAATGAACATGTGTTGAATGATGAGTGTTGCAATCATCTTGCTTTCTGTCTTTGGCCCTTGTTTCCTGGAGTATTTTTTCCACGTGGTTTCAGTAAAGAAATGCAAAGCACTCCTGCCTCAGGAGAGTTCATAAACACATGGGAAGAGGCTCTCAAGGGAAATGGGAGATTGGTTCCAGACCCATTTGCATGGAAGGGGATATGGAGCAGAGATCTGCCTGAGCAAGTGTGACACCTTGCAAAAAGGCAGTATCAGCTTACATTTCAGAATAAATGCATTTAACTGTGTAAAGGCTAATCTAATCACTGGATATTAGACTTGCTTGGAGCATCACCACTTGGACGTGTTCTGCATAGGAGTTGAGTTGTGTTTAGGTAGGGAAACCTTGCTGGGCTTGATGTAGGGGCTGTGGTACCCACCAAAACAGAATTTTAGCAGTTACACAGGTGTCCTGTCCAGACTTTGGTGCCTGTGAAACCCATTGCATCTGCAGGGTGAGGTACAGGCATAGGATGTGTTGTTTATGGAGTGAGGACTTCCACGTAAGGACTGTGGCTCAGATGATGAACAGTAATTCAGAACCATCATGAAGAGAGCAGTTTGAACAAGAAGGAAAAAAACAGACTCTGAACAAAATGCCCTTGTTTTGCTGATGATGCACCTTGAAGGTAAACCAGAAAGAGAGCATTTTGATTCCCTGTCAGTTATGGGTTTTTTTTACTCCCACTTGCTTTACTTTTCCCACAGAAATTTTTTGTTTTGTTTTTGTATCTTTCCAGTAGGACCAGCATTGCAGGTACATCTTACTTCTGTTTGTGTGTGCATTTTAAATGTGTGCCATTTCTGTTAGCCCAGGTCATTAGGAGCAGCTGAGGAAAAGGCTGCAACCCAGATTTGCTCTAGGAGTTGGAGATCAGGTGATGCTTGTCCTCGGGTGCTCTTGCCTGCTTGTGCTTGGCTCACTCCTGTCTTTGTGTGGAGCTGTCAAAGAAATTACACAATTTGTGTTGGACCCCCCAGCTCTGGGGTGCTGCAGGAGCAGCTTGACAGCTGCATTGCCCACAAAGCAGTTGTGTTCCTCCCTTCTTTTGGAATTGCAGTTGTGCTTGAACAGGGGTGTATAACTCGTGAGAATGGCATTTCTTGTGGGTAGGAGAGCAGTAGAGCAAAGGCACGTGGTCACAGTTTGTGGTTTGCAGATGGAGGTTCTGGTAATGATATCCTTGTTACAAATTCTTACCCTCAGCACTGTTTCCTCTTGGCTTTAAAACTGTCTGTGTGACTAATGCACAAGTAACCTCCCAGTGACATTGCTTTTGTGTCACAGCCTCAGAAACATCTATTCTAGGTGAGAGAGCACATGTAAGAAATCCCATTAGTGCTGCCGAGAACATTGTGGGAAGCCTTTGGCTGTCCTTCCTGAGAGCTCTTGGGCAGAGGGTGCAGAGCTGCTGTGCACTTTCAGGATGTGTTTTTGAGGGTGGTGATCACATGCTGAAGATATTTCTCCACTGATAGGTGAGATAGGGGTTAGTAGAGTTAACTCAGAAGGAACCCTCATTGGTTGCTCTCCTCAACCTGTTTGTGCTATGAATATCCAGTACAAAAAGATAATGTTTTATTTATTACATAACTCTGTAGGCTAGAGAGTGGTGCTGCCTTTTGGAGAAGGTGTTAGAGGGAAGTCACTGGGGAATATCAGCACTATATATATATATTTATATATATATGCATGCTCAGAGAGAGTGTGGGAGGGGGTGTATATGGTTCTCCATACACAGACATGCTCACATGTATAGAGAATGTGTACTGCTTTTGGATATTCTGTTGCTGATTTTCTGAATTAAAGTTATAGGCCATGATTATCCAATAAATTTCTTGCCTGATTGTTTCTTAGAGGTTTTTTTGGTTTTTTTTTTTTTTTTTTAAGGAGATAATAGGCCTGCGGAAACAGTTCAGGGAGCTGAACACAGAGAAGTAGGAGGGAAACACCTGAACAATCCAGGCTTTCACCTTTGGGATTTTGTAAATCGGTTCTGTGTTACAGATTTTAATAGAAATCAGCTTATACCATTACACTCCCGTGTGCAGTGCCTTGTGCCCTTAATGCTGAATGCCCCAAATTCCATGTGGGAAAGCTGAGTCCATGTCTCATTAATGGGGTGTGCCTGCCTGTCTCAGTGCAAGTCCCTTCTGCCACTCTGCAGTTCTGAGTAGCAAGAACAGGGGTGATTGATGGAAAATCCAGTGTTGGTACTGCCTTATGGTATCTCTACTATCAGGATTCCTTTTCTCTAGCAGCAGTAATTCCTGCCCTGGGGAAGCTGGGGTGTGCCTTGTTCCCCTGTGAATCATTGATTAGTCAGACACACGTTGCTGTGTGAGAACTCCTTATGGAAACTGTAGACTTGTGGAATTTGTCCTATAGTATCCTTCTTTTCATGTGATTTAAATATTTACTTCAAGTGAGAGATAGATCTGTTCAGTCTGAATAAAGCCTCTTATCTGCAAAAGTTAATTTGTAAAGAATCCCACAGTGACTAGATTGTGCATTTATTATTTAAGATTTTTATTGACTTTCATTCACTTTTACCTTAGCTTTTTGCCTCACCTAGCACATTTTTAGACTCCATTTTAACTCAAGAGTATCTCTATATGTATTTATTTATAAAAATCAGATTTAGTGTTTATAATGTGTTGTGCCATGGTCCCTGGCTGTGCTGTGAGCCTGAGGCTCCCAGGGCAGCAGGGATCCATCCCCAGACCATGTGCCAGCAATGCTGGAATTCCAGGGGTGCAGGGAAGGTCTTGTACATGAGAGGTGTGAGGTGTTGTGTAGGACACTGCACTGGAGACTTTCTGATACAATGCTCTAATATTCAGAGATATCAAGGTTTTATTCCCCTTTCTTTTCTTGGAAGCCTAAAAATGCACTACTTTTTTTTTCCCTGAGTCAGTACACTTCTTGCTGAGTAGGCCATAGTATTTTTATATATGCTGATTTTATGTCTGAGTACTCTTTTTATGTAAAATGCATCTTTCATGAGATTATTTTTCTTTCAGTCTTGCTGGCTGTATGTGTGCTGGGCAACTCCCTCCCACAAGCAACTAAGCTGCCAGTTACCTGCAACAGTTCAGCTTCTGCTTTCTTTGAAATACTGAGTTTAATAATCAAACAGTTTTAACTGTTAAACAACACTTTTAATCTCATTGTAGGTTTATGCAGCATTCAGGCTCCAAAGTTCCTGTGTAGATTTAGCTTTAAAATCTGCATGACACAGTTCTGGTTTGCAGGGGAAGGTAGAGGGAGTGAGTCAGTATTTGCTGGTTTACTTAGTAATTGTGGCACTAAAAGCCTCTTAAAACAATATAAATACAGTGAGCAATTGTGCTGTGCATGATAGGTTAAAGAAGCACCAGCTTGTGGAATTCTTGATACTTTTCTTTGGGAGTAGATCTTTTAGAAGAAAATCAAACTTCAATGAGCAAAATCCAAGTTGTGTGTCCTTAGTTGAGGCACATACAGTGCCTTATGTCTTCATGAGGTGTGAAGTTCTTTCTGATAGTTTCTTTTTTCATTATTTGTCATCTTTTATGTGCAAAGTTGACTTTGTCAAGAAGCATTCCTGTTGGTTGGTATGAAGTCAAGTTTCTGTGCCTGATTACTCACAACTGTCACAGTGTGTTACACACAAGATCCTGTTTACAGCTTTGAAAATGCATCTCCTGCGAAGCATTTGTGGTGTTAGATGAGGTCCTGTGCCAAGCACTTTGTAACTCAGAGAGAAATTCACCTTCCCTGTGAGATCTGGAGCCTTGGCCAGCGCTGATGGGTGCAGTCAGCACCGGGGATGGAGATTGTGTGGGTGCTGCTGCTCTCTGCTCGTGGGGCACGGCAGCAGCACTCCCTCCCAGCCCAGCCTCCTGCGGTGTCACTGCCATGGATTTATGGCTTGTGAGAGTATTTACTGCTGCCTGACACCTCCTAAGATCTTCCAGCTTTCCATCAGAGTGCTGAAAGCTCTAGAGGTGCTACTACAGCCTTCATGCCTTTGCTGGTGGTGCTAACTCAGTGCAGCTGCACTCAGATAAAATGAGAACTTTGTCACGTCTGTGTTTGTTAAGAACATGTGGGTGAGCTCTAACTCTTGAGCTAGAGCTGTGCATTTTGGTCTGCATGCTTTAGAATTTGCCTGTGCTGCTTTAGTGACAGCATTTCTAGCAGCTAGTTTTGGTACCCTGAGTTTTGAAGTTATTTTTCTTGAATACTTTGTTAATTTCTTCAGTTTTTTTACATTGTAATAATGAAGATCATGTATATATCCATAGCACATTCTGGAGACTGGGTGAAGGCATGTGGTTATTTTCCCCTTGCTTTCTTTATTCTTATTAAACACATTTTGACAGTGCTTTTTCCATTTGTGAAATGGAATGGCTTTTGCTAGGACTTGGCATCATCAGCTGCTTGTGACACAAGGATGACCAGCCCAGCCTCATGCCCAGCTGGCAGTCCATGGGCAGGGCAGCTTTTCTTCCTATAGTGGAATTACAAAAACATTTTAACCACCAGCATTACTATATGAAAATATTTATGTGAAGACACTAGCTGCTGAGCAGGGAGGAACAAAAATTACACTCCTAAACATTGATAGATTGAATTACATGTAACTTTGTGTTCCTTAGTAAAATGTTGTTAGAGTAGAAGTTAGCAGTGATGCTTGATCTGTGGCTGGGAGCAGTTTTATACTTTACGAGAGAAATTCTTACTTTGCCTTGGTTTTTTAAATTTTTTTTTATAGGAAAGTCAGTGTGGTGTCCTTCTGATATGGGAAGAGGGATCTGTTCATCAAAAAAGCAGATATCTTTGTTATTTGTGCTATTAAAT